>NW_026973896.1:2333333-2666667 GCF_034640455.1 Diachasmimorpha longicaudata
AGTTGGACTGATGTGCAGGCGGAGAGCAATCGAACAGATGCGCATGAGCAAGAGCGTCGGATTGACGCGCACGCGCAGAGGCATCGGTTCGATGCGCTGGCGGAGGGGAGTCAGACTGATGCGCATGCGCAGAGGAATCGGACTGATGTGCAGGAGCAGGAGGGTTGGACTGACGCGCATGCCCAGAAGAATCGGACTGATGCGCAGTCGCAGGAAAATCGCACTGATGCGCATGCGCAGAAGAATCGGACTGATGCGCATGCGCAGAGGAATCGGACTGATGCGCAGGCGCAGAGGAGTGGTATTGATGCGCAGCAACAGAAGAATCGGACTGATGCGCATGCGCAGAGCCATCGGACTGATGCGCATGGGCAGAAGAATCGGACTGACTGACGAAAAACGGTGTGATCCCAAATCCGGGCCCGTTTTGCTCTAGGAGGCCCAGGAGCCGAGAAAAACGCGAAAAACTAAAAAAATCGATTTTAGAAAATTCCCCGACCCCTAGAAAAATCGGAAATCGTCTCACGAATCCAATGGCGCCAGCCAAATTGTCCTAGCTATGATATTTCCAAAGATTTGGGCGAAGCACGGTATGAGCCCAAATCCGGGCCCGTTTTGCTCTAGGAGGCGCAGGAGCAGAGAAAAACGCGAAAAACTAAAAAAATCGACTTTAGAAAATTCCTGGAGCCGTAGAAAAATCGGAAATCGTCTCACGAATAGAATGGCACCAGCCAAATTGTCCTAGCTATGATATTTCCAAAGATATCGACGGAAAACGGTGTGATCCCAAATCCGGGCCTTTTTTGCTCTAGGAGGCCCAGGAGCCGAGAAAAACGGGAAAAACCAAAAAAATCGACTGTAGAAAATTCCTGGAGCCGTAGAAAAATCGGAAATCGACTCACGAATGCAATGGCGCTAGCCAAATTGTCCTAGCTATGATGTTTCCAAAAATTTGGGCGAAAAACGGTATGAGTCCAAATCCGGGCCCGTTTTGCTCTAGGAGGCCCAGGAGCCGAGAAAAACGCGAAAAACTAAAAAAATCGATTTTAGAAAATTCCCGGACCCCTAGAAAAATCGGAAATCGTCTCACGAATCCAATGGCGCCAGCCAAATTGTCCTAGCTATAATATTTCCAAAGATTTGGGCGAAGCACAGTATGAGCCCAAATCCGGGCCCGTTTTGCTCTAGGAGGCCCAGGAGCAGAGAAAAACGCGAAAAACTAAAAAAATCGACTTTAGAAAATTCCTGGAGCCGTAGAAAAATCGGAAATCGTCTCACGAATAGAATGGCACCAGCCAAATTGTCCTAGCTATGATATTTCCAAAGATATCGACGGAAAACGGTGTGATCCCAAATCCTGGCCTTTTTTGCTCTAGGAGGCCCAGGAGCCGAGAAAAACGCGAAAAACTAAAAAAATCGACTTTAGAAAATTCCCGGACCCCTAAAAAAATCGGAAATCGTCTCACGAATCCAATGGCGCCAGCCAAATTGTCCTAGCTATGATATTTCCAGAGATATCGACGAAAAACGGTGTGATCCCAAATCCGGGCCTTTTTTGCTCTCGGAGCCATAGGAGTTGGACTGATGTGCAGGCGGAGAGCAATCGAACTGATGCGCATGAGCAAGAGGGTCGGATTGACGCGCACGCGCAGAGTCATCGGTCTGATGCGCTGGCGGAGGGGAGTCAGACTGATGCGCATGCGCAGAGGAATCGGACTGATGTGCAGGAGCAGGAGGGTCGGACTGACGCGCATGCCCAGAAGAATCGGACTGATGCGCAGTCGCAGGAAAATCGCACTGATGCGCATGCGCAGAAGACTCGGACTGATGCGCAGGCGCAGGGGAGTCGGGCTGATGCGCATGCGCAGAAACATCGGAATGATGCGCAGGCGCAGAGGAGTGGCACTGATGCGCAGGAGCAGGAGGTTCCTACTAACGCGCACGCGCAGAGGCATCGGACTGATGCGCATGCGCAGAGGAATCGGACTGATGCGCAGGCGCAGAGGAGTGGTATTGATGCGCAGCAGCAGAAGAATCGGACTGATGCGCATGCGCAGAGCCATCGGACTGATGCGCATGGTCAGAAGATTCGGACTGACTGACGAAAAACGGTGTGATCCCAAATCCGGGCCCGTTTTGCTCTGGGAGGCCCAGGAGCCGAGAAAAACGCGAAAAACGGAAAAATCGACGTTAGAAAATTCCCGGACCCCTAGCAAAATCGGAAATCGTCTCACGAATCCAATGGCGCCAGCCAAATTGTCCTGGCTATGATATTTCGAAAGATATGGGCGAAAAACGGTATGAGTCCAAATCCGGGCCCGTTTTGCTCTAGGAGGCCCAGGAGCCGAGAAAAACGCGAAAAACCAAAAAAATCGACTGTAGAAAATTCCTGGAGCCGTAGAAAAATCGGGAATCGACTCACGAATGCAATGCCGCTAGCCAAATTGTCCTAGCTATGATGTTTCCAAAAATTTGGGCGAAAAACGGTATGAGTCCAAATCCGGGCCCGTTTTGCTCTAGGAGGCCCAGGAGCAGAGAAAAACGCGAAAAACTAAAAAAATCGACTTTAGAAAATTCCTGGAGCCGTACAAAAATCGGAAATCGTCTCACGAATCCAATGGCGCCGTCAAAATTGTCCTAGCTATGATATTTCCAAAGATAGAGGCGACAAACGGTGTGATCCCAAATCCGGGCCCGTTTAGCTCTAGGAGGCCCAGGAGCCGAGAAAAACGCGAAAAACTAAAAAAATCGACTTTAGACAATTTCCGGACCCCTAGAAAAATCGGAAATCGTCTCACGAATAGGATGGCACCAGCCAAATTGTCCTAGCTATGATATTTCCAAAGTAATGGGCGAAAAACGGTATGAGTCCGAATCCGGGTCCGTTTTGCTCTAGGAGGCCCAGGAGCCGAGAAAAACGCGAAAAACCAAAAAAATCGACTTTAGAAAATTCCCGGACCCATAGAAAAATCGGAAATCGTCTCACGAATCCAATGGCGCTAGCCAAATTGTCCTAGCTATGATATTTCCAAAGATATGGGCGAATAACGGTATGAGTCCAAATCCGGGCCCGTTTCGCTCTAGGAGGCCCAGGAGCCGAGAAAAACGCGAAAAACTAAAAAAATCGACTTAAGACAATTCCCGGACCCCTAGACAAATCGGAAATCGTCTCACGTATAGAATGGCACCAGCCAAATTGTCCTAGCTATGATATTTCCAAAGATATCGACGGAATACGGTGTGATCCCAAATCCGGGCCTTTTTTGCTCTCGGAGCCATAGGAGTTGGACTGATGTGCAGGCGGAGAGCAATCGAACTGATGCGCATGCGCAGAAGAATCCCACTGACGCGTAGGCGCAGAAGAGCCGGACTGATGCGCAGGCGCAGGGGAGTCGGGCTGATGCGCAGGCGCAGGGGAGTCGGACTGATGCGCAGGCGCAGGGGAGTCGGACTGATGCGCAGGCGGAGGGGAGTCAGACTGATGCGCATGCGCAGAGGAATCTGACTGATGTGCAGGAGCAGGAGGGTCGGACTGACGCGCATGCGCAGAAGAATCGGACTGATACGCAGGCGCAGAGGAGTGGTATTGATGCGCAGCAGCAGAAGAATCGGACTGATGCGCATGGGCAGAAGAATCGGACTGACTGACGAAAAACGGTGTGATACCAAATCCGGGCAGTTTTTGCTCTACGAGCCGCAGGAGACCTGAAAAACGCGAAAAACTAAAAAAATCGACTTCAGACAATTCCCGGACCCCTAGACAAATCGGAAATCGTCTCACGTGTAGAATGGCACCAGCCAAATTGTCCTAGCTATGATATTTCCAAAGATATCGACGGAATACGGTGTGATCCCAAATCCGGGCATTTTTTGCTCTCGGAGCCATAGGAGTTGGACTGATGTGCAGGCGGAGAGCAATCGAACTGATGCGCATGCGCAGAAGAATCCGACTGACGCGTAGGCGCAGAAGAGCCGGACTGATGCGCAGGGGAGTCGGGCTGATGCGCAGGCGCAGGGGAGTCGGACTGATGCGCAGGCGCAGAGGAGTGGAACTGATGCGCAGGAGCAGGAGGATCCTACTGACGCGCACGCGCAGAGGCACCGGACTGATGCGCAGGCGCAGAAGAATCTGACTGATGCGCATGCGCAGAGGAATCGGACTGATGCGCAGGCGCAGAGGAGTGGTATTGATGCGCAGCAGCAGAAGAATCGGACTGATGCGCATGCGCAGAGCCATCGGACTGATGCGCATGGTCAGAAGATTCGGACTGACTGACGAAAAACGGTGTGATCCCAAATCCGGGCCCGTTTTGCTCTGGGAGGCCCAGGAGCCGAGAAAAACGCGAAAAACGGAAAAATCGACGTTAGAAAATTCCCGGACCCCTAGCAAAATCGGAAATCGTCTCACGAATCCAATGGCGCCAGCCAAATTGTCCTGGCTATGATATGTCGAAAGATATGGGCGAAAAACGGTATGAGTCCAAATCCGGGCCCGTTTTGCTCTAGGAGGCCCAGGAGCCGAGAAAAACGCGAAAAACTAAAAAAATCGATTTTAGAAAATACCCGGACCCCTAGAAAAATCGGAAATCGTCTCACGAATCCAATGGCGCCAGCCAAATTGTCCTAGCTATGATATTTCCAAAGATATGGGCGAAAAACGCTACGAGCCCAAATCCGGGCCCCTTTTGCTCTAGGAGGCCCAGGAGCCGAGAAAAACGCGAAAAACTAAAAAAATCGACTTTAGAAAATTCCCGGACCCCTAAAGAAATGAGAAATCGTCTCACGAATCCAATGGCGCCAGCCAAATTGTCCTAGCTATGATATTTCCCAAGATATGGGCGAAAAACGGTATGAGCCCAAATCCGGGCCCGTTTTGCTCTAGGAGGCCCAGGAGCCGAGAAAAACGCGAAAAAATAAAAAAATCGACTTTAAAAAATTCCCGGACCCATAGAAAAATCGGAAATCGTCTTACGAATCCAATGGCGCTAGCCAAATTGTCCTAGCTATGATATTTCCAAAGATATGGGCGAATAACGGTATGAGTCCAAATCCGGGCCCGTTTCCCTCTAGGAGGCCCAGGAGCCGAGAAAAACGCGAAAAACTAAAAAAATCGACTTAAGACAATTCCCGGACCCCTAGAAAAATCGGAAATCGTCTCACGTATAGAATGGCACCAGCCAAATTGTCCTAGCTATGATATTTCCAAAGATATCGACGGAAAACGGTGTGATTCCAAATCCGGGCCTTTTTTGCTCTCGGAGCCATAGGAGTTGGACTGATGTGCAGGCGGAGAGCAATCGAACTGATGCGCACGCGCAGAGGCATCGGACTGATGCGCTGGCGGAGGGGAGTCAGACTGATGCGCATGCGCAGAGGAATCGGACTGATGTGCAGGAGCAGGAGGGTCGGACTGACGCGCATGCCCAGAAGAATCGGACTGATGCGCAGTCGCAGGAAAATCGCACTGATGCGCATGCGCAGAAGACTCGGACTGATGTGCAGGCGCAGGGGAGTCGGGCTGATGCGCATGCGCAGAAGCATCGGAATGATGCGCAGGCGCAGAGGAGTGGAACTGATGCGCAGGAGCAGGAGGTTCCTACTAACGCGCACGCGCAGAGGCATCGGACTGATGCGCATGCGCAGAGGAATCGGACTGATGCGCAGGCGCAGAGGAGTGGTATTGATGCGCAGCAGCAGAAGAATCGGACTGATGCGCATGCGCAGAGCCATCGGACTGATGCGCATGGGCAGAAGATTCGAACTGACTGACGAAAAACGGTGTGATCCCAAATCCGGGCCCGTTTTGCTCTGGGAGGTCCAGGAGCCGAGAAAATCGCGAAAAACGGAAAAATCGACGTTAGAAAATTCCCGGACCCCTAGCAAAATCGGAAATCGTCTCACGAATCCAATGGCGCCAGCCAAATTGTCCTGGCTATGATATTTCGAAAGATATGGGCGAAAAACGGTATGAGTCCAAATCCGGGCCCGTTTTGCTCTAGGAGGCCCAGGAGCCGAGAAAAACGCGAAAAACTAAAAAAATCGACTTTAGAAAATTCCCGGACCCCTAGAAAAATCGGAAATCGTCTCACGAATCCAATGGCGCCAGCCAAATTGTCCTAGCTATGATATTTCCAAAGATATCGACGGAAAACGGTGTGATCCCAAATCCGGGCCTTTTTTGCTCTCGGAGCCATAGGAGTTGGACTGATGTGCAGGCGGAGAGCAATCGAACTGATGCGCATGAGCAAGAGGGTCGGATTGACGCGCACGCGCAGAGGCATCGGTCTGATGCGCTGGCGGAGGGGAGTCAGACTGATGCGCATGCGCAGAGGAATCGGACTGATGTGCAGGAGCAGTAGGGTCGGACTGACGCGCATGCCCAGAAGAATCGGACTGATGCGCAGTCGCAGGAAAATCGCACTGATGCGCATGCGCAGAAGAATCGGCCTGATGCGCATGCGCAGAAGAATCGGACTGATGCGCATGCGCAGAAGAATCGGACTGATGCGCATGCGCAGAAGAATCGGACTGATGCGCATGCGCAGAAGAATCGGACTGATGCGCATGCGCAGAAGAATCGGACTGATGCGCAGGCGCAGGGGAGTCGGACTGATGCTCATGCGCAGAAGAATCGGACTGATGCGCAGGAGCAGAAGAATCGGACTGCTGCGTAGGCGCAGGGGAGTCGGACTGATGCGCATGTGCAGAAGCGTCGCACTGAGGCACATGCCCAGAAGATTCGGACTGCTGCGCAGCCGCAGGGGAGTTGGACCGATGCGCCTGCGCAGAAGACTCGGACTGATGTGCAGGCGCAGAAGCATCGGACTGATGCGCAGGCGCAGAGGAGTGGAACTGATGCGCAGGAGCAGGAGGATCCTACTGACGCGCACGCGCAGAGGCATCGGACTGATGCGCTGGCGGAGGCGCAGAGGCATCGGACTGATGCGCTGGCGGAGGGGAGTCAGACTGATGCGCATGCGCAGAGGAATCGGACAGATGTGCAGGAGCAGGAGGGTCGGACTGACGCGCATGCCCAGAAAAATCGGACTGATGCGCAGTCGCAGGAAAATCGCACTGATGCGCATGCGCAGAAGAATCGGACTGATGCGCATGCGCAGAAGAATCGGACTGATGCGCAGGTGCAGGGGAGTCGGACTGATGCGCAGGCGCAGGGGAGTCGGACTGATGCGCAGGCGCAGAAGAATCTGACTGATGCGCAGGCGCAGGGGAGTCGGACTGATGCGCAGGCGCAGAAGAATCTGACTGATGCGCAGGCGCAGAAGAATCGGCCTGATGCGCAGGCGCAGAAGCATGGGACTGATGCGCAGGCGCAGAGGAGTGGAACTGATGCGCAGGAGCAGGAGGATCCTACTGACGCGCACGCGCAGAGGCATCGGACTGATGCGCATGCGCAGAGGAATGGGACTGATGCGCAGGCGCAGAGGAGTGGTATTGATGCGCAGCAACAGAAGAATCGGACTGATGCGCATGCGCAGAGCCATCGGACTGATGCGCATGGGCAGAAGAATCGGACTGACTGACGAAAAACGGTGTGATCCCAAATCCGGGCCCGTTTTGCTCTGGGAGGCCCAGGAGCCGAGAAAAACGCGAAAAACAGAAAAATCGACCTTAGAAAATTCCCGGACCCCTAGAAAAATCGGAAATCGTCTCACGAATCCAATGGCGCCAGCCAAATTGTCCTAGCTATGATATTTCCAAAGATATCGCCGGAAAACGGTGTGATCCCAAATCCGGGCCTTTTTTGCTCTAGGAGGCCCAGGAGCCGAGAAAAACGCGAAAAACTAAAAAAATCGACTTTAGAAAATTCCCGGACCCCTAGAAAAATCGGAAATCGTCTCACGAATCCAATGGCGCCAGCCAAATTGTCCTAGCTATGATATTTCCAAAGCTATCGACGGAAAACGGTGTGATCCCAAATCCGGGCCTTTTTTGCTCTCGGAGCCATAGGAGTTGGACTGATGTGCAGGCGGAGAGCAATCGAACTGATGCGCACGCGCAGAGGCATCGGACTGATGCGCTGGCGGAGGGGAGTCAGACTGATGCGCATGCGCAGAGGAATCGGACTGATGCGCATGCGCAGAAGAATCGGACTGATGCGCAGGTGCAGGGGAGTCGGACTGATGCACTGGCGCAGGGGAGTCGGACTGATGCGCATGCGCAGAAGAATCTGACTGATGCGCAGGCGCAGGGGAGTCGGACTGATGCGCATGTGCAGAAGCGTCGGACTGATGCGCATGCGCATAAGAATCGGACTGATGCGCAGGCGCAGAAGCATCGGACTGATGCGCAGGCGCAGAAGCATCGGACTGATGCGCAGGCGCAGAGGAGTGGAACTCATGCGCAGGAGCAGGAGGATCCTACTGACGCGCACGCGCAGAGGCATCGGACTGATGCGCTGACGTAGGGGAGTCAGACTGATGCGCATGCGCAGAGGAGTCGGACTGATGCGCAGGCGCAGATGAGTGGTATTGATGCGCAGCAGCAGAAGAATCGGACTGATGCGCATGCGCAGAGGCATCGGACTGATGCGCATGGGCAGAAGAATCGGACTGACTGACGAAAAACGGTGTGATCCCAAATCCGGGCCCGTTTTGCTCTGGGAGGCCCAGGAGCCAAGAAAAACGCGAAAAACGAAAAAATCAACCTTAGAAAATTCCCGGACCCCTAGCAAAATCGGAAATCGTCTCACGAATCCAATGGAGCCAGCCAAATTGTCCTGGCTATGATATTTCGAAAGATATGGGCGAAAAACGGTATGAGTCCAAATCCGGGCCCGTTTTGCTCTAGGAGGCCCAGGAGCCGAGAAAAACGCGAAAAACCAAAAAAATCTACTGTAGAAAATTCCTGGAGCCGTCGAAAAATCGGGAATCGACTCACGAATGCAATGGCGCTAGCCAAATTGTCCTAGCTATGATATTTCCAAAGATTTGGGCGAAGCACGGTATGAGCCCAAATCCGGGCCCGTTTTGCTCTAGGAGGCCCAGGAGCAGAGAAAAACGCGAAAAACGAAAAAAATCGACTTTAGAAAATTCCTGGAGCCGTAGAAAAATCGGAAATCGACTCACGAATGCAATGGCGCTAGCCAAATTGTCCTAGCTATGCTATTTCCAAAGATTTGGGCGAAGCACGGTATGAGCCCAAATCCGGGCCCGTTTTGCTCTAGGAGGCCCAGGAGCAGAGAAAAACGCGAAAAACTAAAAAAATCGACTTTAGAAAATTCCTGGAGCCGTAGAAAAATCGGAAATCGTCTCACGAATCCAATGGCGCCGTCAAAATTGTCCTAGCTATGCTATTTCCAAAGATAGAGGCGACAAACGGTGTGATCCCAAATTCGGGCCCGTTTTGCTCTCGGAGCCATAGGAGTTGGACTGATGTGCAGGCGGAGAGCAATCGAACTGATGCGCATGCGCAGAAGAATCCGACTGACGCGTAGGCGCAGAAGAGCCGGACTGATGCGCAGGCGCAGGGGAGTCGGACTGATGTGCAGGAGCAGGAGGGTCGGACTGACGCGCATGCGCAGAAGAATCGGACTGATGCGCAGTCGCAGGAAAATCGCACTGATGCGCATGCGCAGAAGAGTCGGACTGATGCGCAGGAGCAGAAGAATCGGACTGCTGCGTAGGCGCAGGGGAGTTGGACCGATGCGCCTGCGCAGAAGACTCGGACTGATGCGCAGGCGCAGAAGCATCGGACTGATGCGCAGGCGCAGAGGAGTGGAACTGATGCGCAGGAGCAGGAGGATCCTACTGACGCGCACGCGCAGAGGCATCGGACTGATGCGCTGGCGGAGGCGCAGAGGCATCGGACTGATGCGCTGGCGTAGGCGAGGCAGACTGATGCGCATGCGCAGAGGAATCGGACTGATACGCAGGCGCAGAGGAGTAGTATTGATGCGCAGCAGCAGAAGAATCGGACTGATGCGCATGGGCAGAAGAATCGGACTGACTGACGAAAAACGGTGTGATACCAAATCCGGGCAGTTTTTGCTCTACGAGCCGCAGGAGACCTGAAAAACGCGAAAAACTAAAAAAATCGACTTAAGACAATTCCCGGACCCCTAGACAAATCGGAAATCGTCTCACGTATAGAATGGCACCAGCCAAATTGTCCTAGCTATGATATTTCCAAAGATATCGACGGAATACGGTGTGATCCCAAATCCGGGCATTTTTTGCTATCGGAGCCATAGGAGTTGGACTGATGTGCAGGCGGAGAGCAATCGAACAGATGCGCATGAGCAAGAGCGTCGGATTGACGCGCACGCGCAGAGGCATCGGTTCGATGCGCTGGCGGAGGGGAGTCAGACTGATGCGCATGCGCAGAGGAATCGGACTGATGTGCAGGAGCAGGAGGGTTGGACTGACGCGCATGCCCAGAAGAATCGGACTGATGCGCAGTCGCAGGAAAATCGCACTGATGCGCATGCGCAGAAGAATCGGACTGATGCGCATGCGCAGAGGAATCGGACTGATGCGCAGGCGCAGAGGAGTGGTATTGATGCGCAGCAACAGAAGAATCGGACTGATGCGCATGCGCAGAGCCATCGGACTGATGCGCATGGGCAGAAGAATCGGACTGACTGACGAAAAACGGTGTGATCCCAAATCCGGGCCCGTTTTGCTCTAGGAGGCCCAGGAGCCGAGAAAAACGCGAAAAACTAAAAAAATCGATTTTAGAAAATTCCCCGACCCCTAGAAAAATCGGAAATCGTCTCACGAATCCAATGGCGCCAGCCAAATTGTCCTAGCTATGATATTTCCAAAGATTTGGGCGAAGCACGGTATGAGCCCAAATCCGGGCCCGTTTTGCTCTAGGAGGCGCAGGAGCAGAGAAAAACGCGAAAAACTAAAAAAATCGACTTTAGAAAATTCCTGGAGCCGTAGAAAAATCGGAAATCGTCTCACGAATAGAATGGCACCAGCCAAATTGTCCTAGCTATGATATTTCCAAAGATATCGACGGAAAACGGTGTGATCCCAAATCCGGGCCTTTTTTGCTCTAGGAGGCCCAGGAGCCGAGAAAAACGGGAAAAACCAAAAAAATCGACTGTAGAAAATTCCTGGAGCCGTAGAAAAATCGGAAATCGACTCACGAATGCAATGGCGCTAGCCAAATTGTCCTAGCTATGATGTTTCCAAAAATTTGGGCGAAAAACGGTATGAGTCCAAATCCGGGCCCGTTTTGCTCTAGGAGGCCCAGGAGCCGAGAAAAACGCGAAAAACTAAAAAAATCGATTTTAGAAAATTCCCGGACCCCTAGAAAAATCGGAAATCGTCTCACGAATCCAATGGCGCCAGCCAAATTGTCCTAGCTATAATATTTCCAAAGATTTGGGCGAAGCACAGTATGAGCCCAAATCCGGGCCCGTTTTGCTCTAGGAGGCCCAGGAGCAGAGAAAAACGCGAAAAACTAAAAAAATCGACTTTAGAAAATTCCTGGAGCCGTAGAAAAATCGGAAATCGTCTCACGAATAGAATGGCACCAGCCAAATTGTCCTAGCTATGATATTTCCAAAGATATCGACGGAAAACGGTGTGATCCCAAATCCTGGCCTTTTTTGCTCTAGGAGGCCCAGGAGCCGAGAAAAACGCGAAAAACTAAAAAAATCGACTTTAGAAAATTCCCGGACCCCTAAAAAAATCGGAAATCGTCTCACGAATCCAATGGCGCCAGCCAAATTGTCCTAGCTATGATATTTCCAGAGATATCGACGAAAAACGGTGTGATCCCAAATCCGGGCCTTTTTTGCTCTCGGAGCCATAGGAGTTGGACTGATGTGCAGGCGGAGAGCAATCGAACTGATGCGCATGAGCAAGAGGGTCGGATTGACGCGCACGCGCAGAGTCATCGGTCTGATGCGCTGGCGGAGGGGAGTCAGACTGATGCGCATGCGCAGAGGAATCGGACTGATGTGCAGGAGCAGGAGGGTCGGACTGACGCGCATGCCCAGAAGAATCGGACTGATGCGCAGTCGCAGGAAAATCGCACTGATGCGCATGCGCAGAAGACTCGGACTGATGCGCAGGCGCAGGGGAGTCGGGCTGATGCGCATGCGCAGAAACATCGGAATGATGCGCAGGCGCAGAGGAGTGGCACTGATGCGCAGGAGCAGGAGGTTCCTACTAACGCGCACGCGCAGAGGCATCGGACTGATGCGCATGCGCAGAGGAATCGGACTGATGCGCAGGCGCAGAGGAGTGGTATTGATGCGCAGCAGCAGAAGAATCGGACTGATGCGCATGCGCAGAGCCATCGGACTGATGCGCATGGTCAGAAGATTCGGACTGACTGACGAAAAACGGTGTGATCCCAAATCCGGGCCCGTTTTGCTCTGGGAGGCCCAGGAGCCGAGAAAAACGCGAAAAACGGAAAAATCGACGTTAGAAAATTCCCGGACCCCTAGCAAAATCGGAAATCGTCTCACGAATCCAATGGCGCCAGCCAAATTGTCCTGGCTATGATATTTCGAAAGATATGGGCGAAAAACGGTATGAGTCCAAATCCGGGCCCGTCTTGCTCTAGGAGGCCCAGGAGCCGAGAAAAACGCGAAAAACCAAAAAAATCGACTGTAGAAAATTCCTGGAGCCGTAGAAAAATCGGGAATCGACTCACGAATGCAATGCCGCTAGCCAAATTGTCCTAGCTATGATGTTTCCAAAAATTTGGGCGAAAAACGGTATGAGTCCAAATCCGGGCCCGTTTTGCTCTAGGAGGCCCAGGAGCAGAGAAAAACGCGAAAAACTAAAAAAATCGACTTTAGAAAATTCCTGGAGCCGTACAAAAATCGGAAATCGTCTCACGAATCCAATGGCGCCGTCAAAATTGTCCTAGCTATGATATTTCCAAAGATAGAGGCGACAAACGGTGTGATCCCAAATCCGGGCCCGTTTAGCTCTAGGAGGCCCAGGAGCCGAGAAAAACGCGAAAAACTAAAAAAATCGACTTTAGACAATTTCCGGACCCCTAGAAAAATCGGAAATCGTCTCACGAATAGGATGGCACCAGCCAAATTGTCCTAGCTATGATATTTCCAAAGTAATGGGCGAAAAACGGTATGAGTCCGAATCCGGGTCCGTTTTGCTCTAGGAGGCCCAGGAGCCGAGAAAAACGCGAAAAACCAAAAAAATCGACTTTAGAAAATTCCCGGACCCATAGAAAAATCGGAAATCGTCTCACGAATCCAATGGCGCTAGCCAAATTGTCCTAGCTATGATATTTCCAAAGATATGGGCGAATAACGGTATGAGTCCAAATCCGGGCCCGTTTCGCTCTAGGAGGCCCAGGAGCCGAGAAAAACGCGAAAAACTAAAAAAATCGACTTAAGACAATTCCCGGACCCCTAGACAAATCGGAAATCGTCTCACGTATAGAATGGCACCAGCCAAATTGTCCTAGCTATGATATTTCCAAAGATATCGACGGAATACGGTGTGATCCCAAATCCGGGCCTTTTTTGCTCTCGGAGCCATAGGAGTTGGACTGATGTGCAGGCGGAGAGCAATCGAACTGATGCGCATGCGCAGAAGAATCCCACTGACGCGTAGGCGCAGAAGAGCCGGACTGATGCGCAGGCGCAGGGGAGTCGGGCTGATGCGCAGGCGCAGGGGAGTCGGACTGATGCGCAGGCGCAGGGGAGTCGGACTGATGCGCAGGCGGAGGGGAGTCAGACTGATGCGCATGCGCAGAGGAATCTGACTGATGTGCAGGAGCAGGAGGGTCGGACTGACGCGCATGCGCAGAAGAATCGGACTGATACGCAGGCGCAGAGGAGTGGTATTGATGCGCAGCAGCAGAAGAATCGGACTGATGCGCATGGGCAGAAGAATCGGACTGACTGACGAAAAACGGTGTGATACCAAATCCGGGCAGTTTTTGCTCTACGAGCCGCAGGAGACCTGAAAAACGCGAAAAACTAAAAAAATCGACTTCAGACAATTCCCGGACCCCTAGACAAATCGGAAATCGTCTCACGTGTAGAATGGCACCAGCCAAATTGTCCTAGCTATGATATTTCCAAAGATATCGACGGAATACGGTGTGATCCCAAATCCGGGCATTTTTTGCTCTCGGAGCCATAGGAGTTGGACTGATGTGCAGGCGGAGAGCAATCGAACTGATGCGCATGCGCAGAAGAATCCGACTGACGCGTAGGCGCAGAAGAGCCGGACTGATGCGCAGGGGAGTCGGGCTGATGCGCAGGCGCAGGGGAGTCGGACTGATGCGCAGGCGCAGAGGAGTGGAACTGATGCGCAGGAGCAGGAGGATCCTACTGACGCGCACGCGCAGAGGCACCGGACTGATGCGCAGGCGCAGAAGAATCTGACTGATGCGCATGCGCAGAGGAATCGGACTGATGCGCAGGCGCAGAGGAGTGGTATTGATGCGCAGCAGCAGAAGAATCGGACTGTTGCGCATGCGCAGAGCCATCGGACTGATGCGCATGGGCAGAAGTTTCGGACTGACTGACGAAAAACGGTGTGATCCCAAATCCGGGCCCGTTTTGCTCTGGGAGGTCCAGGAGCCGAGAAAATCGCGAAAAACGGAAAAATCGACGTTAGAAAATTCCCGGACCCCTAGCAAATTCGGAAATCGTCTCACGAATCCAATGGCGCCAGCCAAATTGTCCTGGCTATGATATTTCGAAAGATATGGGCGAAAAACCGTATGAGTCCAAATCCGGGCCCGTTTTGCTCTAGGAGGCCCAGGAGCCGAGAAAAACGCGAAAAACCAAAAAAATCGACTGTAGAAAATTTCTGGAGCCGTAGAAAAATCGGGAATCGACTCACGAATGCAATGGCGCTAGCCAAATTGTCCTAGCTATGATGTTTCCAAAAATTTGGGCGAAAAACGGTATGAGTCCAAATCCGGGCCCGTTTTGCTCTAGGAGGCCCAGGAGCCGAGAAAAACGCGAAAAACTAAAAAAATCGATTTTAGAAAATTCCCGGACCCCTAGAAAAATCGGAAATCGTCTCACGAATCCAATGGCGCCAGCCAAATTGTCCTAGCTATGATATTTCCAAAGATTTGGGCGAAGCACGGTATGAGCCCAAATCCAGGCCCGTTTTGCACTAGGAGGCCCAGGAGCAGAGAAAAACGCGAAAAATTAAAAAAATCGACTTTAGAAAATTCCTGAAGCCGTAGAAAAATCGGAAATCGTCTCACGAATCCAATGGCGCCGTCAAAATTGTCCTAGCTATGATATTTCCAAAGATAGAGGCGACAAACGGTGTGATCCCAAATCCGGGCCCGTTTAGCTCTAGGAGGCCCAGGAGCCGAGAAAAACGCGAAAAACTAAAAAAATCGACTTTAGACAATTCCCGGACCCCTAGAAAAATCGGAAATCGTCTCACGAATAGGATGGCACCAGCCAAATTGTCCTAGCTATGATATTTCCAAAGTAATGGGCGAAAAACGGTATGAGTCCGATTCCGGGCCCGTTTTGCTCTGGGAGGCCCAGGAGCCGAGAAAAACGCGAAAAACGGAAAAATCGACCTTAGAAAATTCCCGGACCACTAGCAAAATCGGAAATCGTCTCACGAATCCAATGGCGCCAGCCAAATTGTCCTGGCTATGATATTTCGAAAGATATGGGCGAAAAACGGTATGAGTCCAAATCCGGGCCCGTTTTGCTCTAGGAGGCCCAGGAGCCGAGAAAAACGCGCAAAACCAAAATAATCGACTGTAGAAAATTCCTGGAGCAGTAGAAAAATCGGGAATCGACTCACGAATGCAATGGCGCTAGCCAAATTGTCCTAGCTATGACGTTTCCAAAAATTTGGGCGAAAAACGGTATGAGTCCAAATCCGGGCCCGTTTTGCTCTAGGAGGCCCAGGAGCCAAGAAAAACGCGAAAAACTAAGAAAGTCGATTTTAAAAAATTCCCGGACCCCTAGAAAAATCGGAAATCGTCTCTCGAATCCAATGGCGCCAGCCAAATTGTCCTAGCTATGATATTTCCAAAGATATGGGCGAAAAACGATACGAGCCCAAATCCGGGCCCGTTTAGCTCTAGGAGGCCCAGGACCCGAGAAAAACGCGAAAAACTAAAAAAATCCACTTTAGACAATTCCCGGACCCCTAGAAAAATCGGAAATCGTCTCACGAATAGAATGGCACCAGCCAAATTGTCCTAGCTATGATATTTCCAAAGATATCGACGGAAAACGGTGTGATCCCAAATCCGGGCCTTTTTTGTTCTAGGAGGCCCAGGAGCCGAGAAAAACGCAAAAAACTAAAAAAATCGACTTTAGAAAATTCCCGGACCCCTAGAAAAATCGGAAATCGTCTCACGTATAGAATGGCACCAGCCAAATTGTCCTAGCTATGATATTTCCAAAGATATGGGCGAATAACGGTATGAGTCCAAATCCGGGCCCGTTTCGCTCTAGGAGGCCCAGGAGCCGAGAAAAACGCGAAAAACTAAAAAAATCGACTTAAGACAATTCCCGGACCCCTTGACAAATCGGAAATCGTCTCACGTATAGAATGGCACCAGCCAAATTGTCCTAGCTATGATATTTCCAAAGATATCGACGGAATACGGTGTGATCCCAAATCCGGGCCTTTTTTGCTCTCGGAGCCATAGGAGTTGGACTGATGTGCAGGCGGAGAACAATCGAACTGATGCGCATGCGCAGAAGAATCCGACTGACGCGTAGGCGCAGAAGAGCCGGACTGATGCGCAGGCGCAGGGGAGTCGGGCTGATGCGCAGGCGCAGGGGAGTCGGACTGATGCGCAGGCGCAGGGGACTCGGACTGATGCGCAGGCGGAGGGGAGTCAGACTGATGCGCATGCGCAGAGGAATCGGACTGATGCGCATGCGCAGAGCCATCGGACTGATGCACATGGTCAGAAGATTCGGACTGACTGACGAAAAACGGTGTGATCCCAAATCCGGGCCCGTTTTGCTCTGGGAGGTCCAGGAGCCGAGAAAATCGCGAAAAACGGAAAAATCGACGTTAGAAAATTCCCGGACCCCTAGCAAATTCGGAAATCGTCTCACGAATCCAATGGCGCCAGCCAAATTGTCCTGGCTATGATATTTCGAAAGATATGGGCGAAAAACGGTATGAGTCCAAATCCGGGCCCGTTTTGCTCTAGGAGGCCCAGGAGCCGAGAAAAACGCGAAAAACCAAAAAAATCGACTGTAGAAAATTCCTGGAGCCGTAGAAAAATCGGGAATCGACTCACGAATGCAATGGCGCTAGCCAAATTGTCCTAGCTATGATGTTTCCAAAAATTTGGGCGAAAAACGGTATGAGTCCAAATCCGGGCCCGTTTTGCTCTAGGAGGCCCAGGAGCCGAGAAAAACGCGAAAAACTAAAAAAATCGATTTTAGAAAATTCCCGGACCCCTAGAAAAATCGGAAATCGTCTCACGAATCCAATGGCGCCAGCCAAATTGTCCTAGCTATGATATTTCCAAAGATTTAGGCGAAGCACGGTATGAGCCCAAATCCGGGCCCGTTTTGCTCTAGGAGGCCCAGGAGCAGAGAAAAACGCGAAAAACTAAAAAAATCGACTTTAGAAAATTCCTGGAGCCGTAGAAGAATCGGAAATCGTCTCACGAATCCAATGGCGCCGTCAAAATTGTCCTAGCTATGATATTTCCAAAGATAGAGGCGACAAACGGTGTGATCCCAAATCCGGGCCCGTTTAGCTCTAGGAGGCCCAGGAGCCGAGAAAAACGCGAAAAACTAAAAAAATCGACTTTAGACAATTCCCGGACCCCTAGAAAAATCGGAAATCGTCTCACGAATAGGATGGCACCAGCCAAATTGTCCTAGCTATGATATTTCCAAAGTAATGGGCGAAAAACGGTATGAGTCCGAATCCGGGCCCGTTTTGCTCTAGGAGGCCCAGGAGCCGCGAAAAACGCGAAAAACCAAAAAAATCGACTTTAGAAAATTCCCGGACCCATAGAAAAATCGGAAATCTTCTTACGAATCCAATGGCGCTAGCCAAATTGTCCTAGCTATGATATTTCCAAAGATATGGGCGAATAACGGTATGAGTCCAAATCCGGGCCCGTTTCGCTCTAGGAGTCCCAGGAGCCGAGAAAAACGCGAAAAACTAAAAAAATCGACTTAAGACAATTCCCGGACCCCTAGACAAATCCGAAATCGTCTCACGTATAGAATGGCACCAGCCAAATTGTCCTAGCTATGATATTTCCAAAGATATCGACGGAATACGGTGTGATCCCAAATCCGGGCCTTTTTTGCTCTCGGAGCCATAGGAGTTGGACTGATGTGCAGGCGGAGAGCAATCGAACTGATGCGCATGCGCAGAAGAATCCGACTGACGCGTAGGCGCAGAAGAGCCGGACTGATGCGCAGGCGCAGGGGAGTCGGGCTGATGCGCAGGCGCAGAGGAGTGGAACTGATGCGCAGGAGCAGGAGGATCCTACTGACGCGCACGCGCAGAGGCACCGGACTGATGCGCAGGCGCAGAAGAATCTGACTGATGCGCAGGCGCAGGGGAGTCGGACTGATGCGCAGGCGCAGAGGAGTGGAACTGATGCGCAGGAGCAGGAGGATCCTACTGACGGGCACGCGCAGAGGCACCGGACTGATGCGCATGCGCAGAGGAATCGGACTGATGCGCAGGCGCAGAGGAGTGGTATTGATGCGCAGCAGCAGAAGAATCGGACTGATGCGCATACGCAGAGCCATCGGACTGATGCGCATGGTCAGAAGATACGGACTGACTGACGAAAAACGGTGTGATCCCAAATCCGGGCCCGTTTTGCTCTGGGAGGCCCAGGAGCCGAGAAAAACGCGAAAAACGGAAAAATCGACGTTAGAAAATTCCCGGACCCCTAGCAAAATCGGAAATCGTCTCACGAATCCAATGGCGCCAGCCAAATTTTCCTGGCTATGATATTTCGAAAGATAAGGGCGAAAAACGGTATGAGTCCAAATCCGGGCCCGTTTTGCTCTAGGAGGCCCAGGAGCCGAGAAAAACGCGAAAAACCAAAAAAATCGACTGTAGAAAATTCCTGGAGCCGTAGAAAAATCGGGAATCGACTCACGAATGCAATGGCGCTAGCCAAATTGTCCTAGCTATGACGTTTCCAAAAATTTGGGCGGAAAACGGTATGAGTCCAAATCCGGGCCCGTTTTGCTCTAGGAGGCCCAGGAGCCAAGAAAAACGCGAAAAACTAAGAAAGTCGATTTTAGAAAATTCCCGGACCCCTAGAAAAATCGGAAATCGTCTCACGAATAGAATGGCACCTGCCAAATTGTCCTAGCTATGATATTTCCAAAGATATCGACGGAAAACGGTGTGATCCCAAATCCGGGCCTTTTTTGTTCTAGGAGGCCCAGGAGCCGAGAAAAACGCGAAAAACTAAAAAAATCGACTTTAGAAAATTCCCGGACCCCTAGAAAAATCGGAAATCGTCTCACGAATCGAATGGCGCCAGCCAAATTGTCCTAGCTATGATATTTCCAAAGATATCGACGGAAAACGGTGTGATCCCAAATCCGGGCCTTTTTTGCTCTCGGAGCCATAGGAGTTGGACTGATGTGCAGGCGGAGAGCAATCGAACTGATGCGCATGCGCAGAAGAATCCGACTGACGCGTAGGCGCAGAAGAGCCGGACTGATGCGCAGGCGCAGGGGAGTCGGGCTGATGCGCAGGCGCAGGGGAGTCGGACTGATGCGCAGGCGCAGAGGAGTGGAACTGATGCGCAGGAGCAGGAGGATCCTACTGACGCGCACGCGCAGAGGCACCGGACTGATGCGCAGGCGCAGAAGAATCTGACTGATGCGCAGGCGCAGGGGAGTCGGACTGATGCGCAGGCGCAGAGGAGTGGAACTGATGCGCAGGAGCAGGAGGATCCTACTGACGCGCACGCGCAGAGGCACCGGACTGATGCGCATGCGCAGAGGAATCGGACTGATGCGCAGGCGCAGAGGAGTGGTATTGATGCGCAGCAGCAGAAGAATCGGACTGTTGCGCATGCGCAGAGCCATCGGACTGATGCGCATGGGCAGAAGTTTCGGACTGACTGACGAAAAACGGTGTGATCCCAAATCCGGGCCCGTTTTGCTCTGGGAGGTCCAGGAGCCGAGAAAATCGCGAAAAACGGAAAAATCGACGTTAGAAAATTCCCGGACCCCTAGCAAATTCGGAAATCGTCTCACGAATCCAATGGCGCCAGCCAAATTGTCCTGGCTATGATATTTCGAAAGATATGGGCGAAAAACGGTATGAGTCCAAATCCGGGCCCGTTTTGCTCTAGGAGGCCCAGGAGCCGAGAAAAACGCGAAAAACCAAAAAAATCGACTGTAGAAAATTCCTGGAGCCGTAGAAAAATCGGGAATCGACTCACGAATGCAATGGCGCTAGCCAAATTGTCCTAGCTATGATGTTTCCAAAAATTTGGGCGAAAAACGGTATGAGTCCAAATCCGGGCCCGTTTTGCTCTAGGAGGCCCAGGAGCCGAGAAAAACGCGAAAAACTAAAAAAATCGATTTTAGAAAATTCCCGGACCCCTAGAAAAATCGGAAATCGTCTCACGAATCGAATGGCGCCAGCCAAATTGTCCTAGCTATGATATTTCCAAAGATTTGGGCGAAGCACGGTATGAGCCCAAATCCGGGCCCGTTTTGCTCTAGGAGGCCCAGGAGCAGAGAAAAACGCGAAAAACTAAAAAAATCGACTTTAGAAAATTCCTGGAGCCGTAGAAAAATCGGAAATCGTCTCACGAATCCAATGGCGCCGTCAAAATTGTCCTAGCTATGATATTTCCAAAGATAGAGGCGACAAACGGTGTGATCCCAAATCCGGGCCCGTTTAGCTCTAGGAGGCCCAGGAGCCGAGAAAAACGCGAAAAACTAAAAAAATCGACTTTAGACAATTCCCGGACCCCTAGAAAAATCGGAAATCGTCTCACGAATAGGATGGCACCAGCCAAATTGTCCTAGCTATGATATTTCCAAAGTAATGGGCGAAAAACGGTATGAGTCCGAATCCGGGCCCGTTTTGCTCTAGGAGGCCCAGGAGCCGAGAAAAACGCGAAAAACCAAAAAAATCGACTTTAGAAAATTCCCGGACCCATAGAAAAATCGGAAATCGTCTTACGAATCCAATGGCGCTAGCCAAATTGTCCTAGCTATGATATTTCCAAAGATATGGGCGAATAACGGTATGAGTCCAAATCCGGGCCCGTTTCGCTCTAGGAGGCCCAGGAGCCGAGAAAAACGCGAAAAACTAAAAAAATCGACTTAAGACAATTCCCGGACCCCTAGACAAATCCGAAATCGTCTCACGTATAGAATGGCACCAGCCAAATTGTCCTAGCTATGATATTTCCAAAGATATCGACGGAATACGGTGTGATCCCAAATCCGGGCCTTTTTTGCTCTCGGAGCCATAGGAGTTGGACTGATGTGCAGGCGGAGAGCAATCGAACTGATGCGCATGCGCAGAAGAATCCGACTGACGCGTAGGCGCAGAAGAGCCGGACTGATGCGCAGGCGCAGGGGAGTCGGGCTGATGCGCAGGCGCAGAGGAGTGGAACTGATGCGCAGGAGCAGGAGGATCCTACTGACGCGCACGCGCAGAGGCACCGGACTGATGCGCAGGCGCAGAAGAATCTGACTGATGCGCAGGCGCAGGGGAGTCGGACTGATGCGCAGGCGCAGAGGAGTGGAACTGATGCGCAGGAGCAGGAGGATCCTACTGACGGGCACGCGCAGAGGCACCGGACTGATGCGCATGCGCAGAGGAATCGGACTGATGCGCAGGCGCAGAGGAGTGGTATTGATGCGCAGCAGCAGAAGAATCGGACTGATGCGCATACGCAGAGCCATCGGACTGATGCGCATGGTCAGAAGATTCGGACTGACTGACGAAAAACGGTGTGATCCCAAATCCGGGCCCGTTTTGCTCTGGGAGGCCCAGGAGCCGAGAAAAACGCGAAAAACGGAAAAATCGACGTTAGAAAATTCCCGGACCCCTAGCAAAATCGGAAATCGTCTCACGAATCCAATGGCGCCAGCCAAATTTTCCTGGCTATGATATTTCGAAAGATATGGGCGAAAAACGGTATGAGTCCAAATCCGGGCCCGTTTTGCTCTAGGAGGCCCAGGAGCCGAGAAAAACGCGAAAAACTAAAAAAATCGATTTTAGAAAATACCCGGACCCCTAGAAAAATCGGAAATCGTCTCACGAATCCAATGGCGCCAGCCAAATTGTCCTAGCTATGATATTTCCAAAGATATGGGCGAAAAACGCTACGAGCCCAAATCCGGGCCCCTTTTGCTCTAGGAGGCCCAGGAGCCGAGAAAAACGCGAAAAACTAAAAAAATCGACTTTAGAAAATTCCCGGACCCCAAGAGAAATGGGAAATCGTCTCACGAATCCAATGGCGCCAGCCAAATTGTCCTAGCTATGATATTTCCCAAGATATGGGCGAAAAACGGTATGAGCCCAAATCCGGGCCCGTTTTGCTCTAGGATTCCCAGGAGCCGAGAAAAACGCGAAAAAATAAAAAAATCGACTTTAAAAAATTCCCGGACCCATAGAAAAATCGGAAATCGTCTTACGAATCCAATGGCGCTAGCCAAATTGTCCTAGCTATGATATTTCGAAAGATATGGGCGAAAAACGGTATGAGTCCAAATCCGGGCCCGTTTTGCTCTAGGAGGCCCAGGAGCCGAGAAAAACGCGAAAAACCAAAAAAATCGACTGTAGAAAATTCCTGGAGCCGTAGAAAAATCGGGAATCGACTCACGAATGCAATGGCGCTAGCCAAATTGTCCTAGCTATGATGTTTCCAAAAATTTGGGCGAAAAACGGTATGAGTCCAAATCCGGGCCCGTTTTGCTCTAGGAGGCCCAGGAGCCGAGAAAAACGCGAAAAACTAAAAAAATCGATTTTAGAAAATTCCCGGACCCCTAGAAAAATCGGAAATCGTCTCACGAATCCAATGGCGCCAGCCAAATTGTCCTAGCTATGATATTTCCAAAGATTTGGGCGAAGCACGGTATGAGCCCAAATCCGGGCCCGTTTTGCTCTAGGAGGCCCAGGAGCCGAGAAAAACGCGAAAAACTAAAAAAATCGACTTAAGACAATTCCCGGACCCCTAGACAAATCCGAAATCGTCTCACGTATAGAATGGCACCAGCCAAATTGTCCTAGCTATGATATTTCCAAAGATATCGACGGAATACGGTGTGATCCCAAATCCGGGCCTTTTTTGCTCTCGGAGCCATAGGAGTTGGACTGATGTGCAGGCGGAGAGCAATCGAACTGATGCGCATGCGCAGAAGAATCCGACTGACGCGTAGGCGCAGAAGAGCCGGACTGATGCGCAGGCGCAGGGGAGTCGGGCTGATGCGCAGGCGCAGAGGAGTGGAACTGATGCGCAGGAGCAGGAGGATCCTACTGACGCGCACGCGCAGAGGCACCGGACTGATGCGCAGGCGCAGAAGAATCTGACTGATGCGCAGGCGCAGGGGAGTCGGACTGATGCGCAGGCGCAGAGGAGTGGAACTGATGCGCAGGAGCAGGAGGATCCTACTGACGGGCACGCGCAGAGGCACCGGACTGATGCGCATGCGCAGAGGAATCGAACTGATGCGCAGGCGCAGAGGAGTGGTATTGATGCGCAGCAGCAGAAGAATCGGACTGATGCGCATACGCAGAGCCATCGGACTGATGCGCATGGTCAGAAGATTCGGACTGACTGACGAAAAACGGTGTGATCCCAAATCCGGGCCCGTTTTGCTCTGGGAGGCCCAGGAGCCGAGAAAAACGCGAAAAACGGAAAAATCGACGTTAGAAAATTCCCGGACCCCTAGCAAAATCGGAAATCGTCTCACGAATCCAATGGCGCCAGCCAAATTTTCCTGGCTATGATATTTCGAAAGATATGGGCGAAAAACGGTATGAGTCCAAATCCGGGCCCGTTTTGCTCTAGGAGGCCCAGGAGCCGAGAAAAACGCGAAAAACTAAAAAAATCGATTTTAGAAAATACCCGGACCCCTAGAAAAATCGGAAATCGTCTCACGAATCCAATGGCGCCAGCCAAATTGTCCTAGCTATGATATTTCCAAAGATATGGGCGAAAAACGCTACGAGCCCAAATCCGGGCCCCTTTTGCTCTAGGAGGCCCAGGAGCCGAGAAAAACGCGAAAAACTAAAAAAATCGACTTTAGAAAATTCCCGGACCCCAAGAGAAATGGGAAATCGTCTCACGAATCCAATGGCGCCAGCCAAATTGTCCTAGCTATGATATTTCCCAAGATATGGGCGAAAAACGGTATGAGCCCAAATCCGGGCCCGTTTTGCTCTAGGATTCCCAGGAGCCGAGAAAAACGCGAAAAAATAAAAAAATCGACTTTAAAAAATTCCCGGACCCATAGAAAAATCGGAAATCGTCTTACGAATCCAATGGCGCTAGCCAAATTGTCCTAGTTATGATATTTCGAAAGATATGGGCGAAAAACGGTATGAGTCCAAATCCGGGCCCGTTTTGCTCTAGGAGGCCCAGGAGCCGAGAAAAACGCGAAAAACCAAAAAAATCGACTGTAGAAAATTCCTGGAGCCGTAGAAAAATCGGGAATCGACTCACGAATGCAATGGCGCTAGCCAAATTGTCCTAGCTATGATGTTTCCAAAAATTTGGGCGAAAAACGGTATGAGTCCAAATCCGGGCCCGTTTTGCTCTAGGAGGCCCAGGAGCCGAGAAAAACGCGAAAAACTAAAAAAATCGATTTTAGAAAATTCCCGGACCCCTAGAAAAATCGAAAATCGTCTCACGAATCCAATGGCGCCAGCCAAATTGTCCTAGCTATGATATTTCCAAAGATTTGGGCGAAGCACGGTATGAGCCCAAATCCGGGCCCGTTTTGCTCTAGGAGGCCCAGGAGCCGAGAAAAACGCGAAAAACTAAAAAAATCGACTTTAGACAATTCCCGGACCTCTAGAAAAATCGGAAATCGTCTCACGAATAGGATGGCACCAGCCAAATTGTCCTAGCTATGATATTTCCAAAGTAATGGGCGAAAAACGGTATGAGTCCGAATCCGGGCCCGTTTTGCTCTAGGAGGCCCAGGAGCCGAGAAAAACGCGAAAAACCAAAAAAATCGACTTTAGAAAATTCCCGGACCCATAGAAAAATCGGAAATCGTCTTACGAATCCAATGGCGCTAGCCAAATTGTCCTAGCTATGATATTTCCAAAGATATGGGCGAATAACGGTATGAGTCCAAATCCGGGCCCGTTTCGCTCTAGGAGGCCCAGGAGCCGAGAAAAACGCGAAAAACTAAAAAAATCGACTTAAGACAATTCCCGGACCCCTAGACAAATCGGAAATCGTCTCACGTATAGAATGGCACCAGCCAAATTGTCCTAGCTATGATATTTCCAAAGATATCGACGGAATACGGTGTGATCCCAAATCCGGGCCTTTTTTGCTCTCGGAGCCATAGGAGTTGGACTGATGTGCAGGCGGAGAGCAATCGAACTGATGCGCATGCGCAGAAGAATCCGACTGACGCGTAGGCGCAGAAGAGCCGGACTGATGCGCAGGCGCAGAAGCATCGGACTGATGCGCAGGCGCAGAGGAGTGGAACTGATGCGCAGGAGCAGGAGGATCCTACTGACGCGCACGCGCAGAGGCATCGGACTGATGCGCTGGCGGAGGCGCAGAGGCATCGGACTGATGCGCTGGCGTAGGCGAGTCAGACTGATGCGCATGCGCAGAGGAATCGGACTGATACGCAGGCGCAGAGGAGTGGTATTGATGCGCAGCAGCAGAAGAATCGGACTGATGCGCATGGGCAGAAGAATCGGAGTGACTGACGAAAAACGGTGTGATACCAAATCCGGGCAGTTTTTGCTCTACGAGCCGCAGGAGACCTGAAAAACGCGAAAAACTAAAAAAATCGACTTAAGACAATTCCCGGACCCCTAGACAAATCGGAAATCGTCTCACGTATAGAATGGCACCAGCCAAATTGTCCTAGCTATGATATTTCCAAAGATATCGACGGAATACGGTGTGATCCCAAATCCGGGCATTTTTTGCTCTCGGAGCCATAGGAGTTGGACTGATGTGCAGGCGGAGAGCAATCGAACTGATGCGCATGCGCAGAAGAATCCGACTGACGCGTAGGCGCAGAAGAGCCGGACTGATGCGCAGGCGCAGGGGAGTCGGGATGATGCGCAGGCGCAGGGGAGTCGGACTGATGCGCAGGCGCAGAGGAGTGGAACTGATGCGCAGGAGCAGGAGGATCCTACTGACGCGCACGCGCAGAGGCACCGGACTGATGCGCAGGCGCAGAAGAATCTGACTGATGCGCAGGCGCAGGGGAGTCGGACTGATGCGCAGGCGCAGAGGAGTGGAACTGATGCGCAGGAGCAGGAGGATCCTACTGACGCGCACGCGCAGAGGCACCGGACTGATGCGCATGCGCAGAGGAATCGGACTGATGCGCAGGCGCAGAGGAGTGGTATTGATGCGCAGCAGCAGAAGAATCGGACTGTTGCGCATGCGCAGAGCCATCGGACTGATGCGCATGGGCAGAAGTTTCGGACTGACTGACGAAAAACGGTGTGATCCCAAATCCGGGCCCGTTTTGCTCTGGGAGGTCCAGGAGCCGAGAAAATCGCGAAAAACGGAAAAATCGACGTTAGAAAATTCCCGGACCCCTAGCAAATTCGGAAATCGTCTCACGAATCCAATGGCGCCAGCCAAATTGTCCTGGCTATGATATTTCGAAAGATATGGGCGAAAAACGGTATGAGTCCAAATCCGGGCCCGTTTTGCTCTAGGAGGCCCAGGAGCCGAGAAAAACGCGAAAAACCAAAAAAATCGACTGTAGAAAATTCCTGGAGCCGTAGAAAAATCGGGAATCGACTCACGAATGCAATGGCGCTAGCCAAATTGTCCTAGCTATGATGTTTCCAAAAATTTGGGCGAAAAACGGTATGAGTCCAAATCCGGGCCCGTTTTGCTCTAGGAGGCCCAGGAGCCGAGAAAAACGCGAAAAACTAAAAAAATCGATTTTAGAAAATTCCCGGACCCCTAGAAAAATCGGAAATCGTCTCACGAATCCAATGGCGCCAGCCAAATTGTCCTAGCTATGATATTTCCAAAGATTTGGGCGAAGCACGGTATGAGCCCAAATCCGGGCCCGTTTTGCTCTAGGAGGCCCAGGAGCCGAGAAAAACGCGAAAAACTAAAAAAATCGACTTTAGACAATTCCCGGACCCCTAGAAAAATCGGAAATCGTCTCACGAATAGGATGGCACCAGCCAAATTGTCCTAGCTATGATATTTCCAAAGTAATGGGCGAAAAACGGTATGAGTCCGAATCCGGGCCCGTTTTGCTCTAGGAGGCCCAGGAGCCGAGAAAAACGCGAAAAACCAAAAAAATCGACTTTAGAAAATTCCCGGACCCATAGAAAAATCGGAAATCGTCTTACGAATCCAATGGCGCTAGCCAAATTGTCCTAGCTATGATATTTCCAAAGATATGGGCGAATAACGGTATGAGTCCAAATCCGGGCCCGTTTCGCTCTAGGAGGCCCAGGAGCCGAGAAAAACGCGAAAAACTAAAAAAATCGACTTAAGACAATTCCCGGACCCCTAGACAAATCGGAAATCGTCTCACGTATAGAATGGCACCAGCCAAATTGTCCTAGCTATGATATTTCCAAAGATATCGACGGAATACGGTGTGATCCCGAATCCGGGCCTTTTTTGCTCTCGGAGCCATAGGAGTTGGACTGATGTGCAGGCGGAGAGCAATCGAACAGATGCGCATGAGCAAGAGCGTCGGATTGACGCGCACGCGCAGAGGCATCGGTTCGATGCGCTGGCGGAGGGGAGTCAGACTGATGCGCATGCGCAGAGGAATCGGACTGATGTGCAGGAGCAGGAGGGTTGGACTGATGCGCATGCGCAGAAGAATCGGACTGATGCGCATGCGCAGAAGAATCGGACTGATGCGCATGCGCAGAGCCATCGGACTGATGCGCATGGGCAGAAGAATCGGACTGACTGACGAAAAACGGTGTGATACCAAATCCGGGCGGTTTTTGCTCTACGAGCCGCAGGAGACCTGAAAAACGCGAAAAACTAAAAAAATCGACTTTAGAAAATTCCCGGACCCCTAGAAAAATCGGAAATCGTCTCACGAATCCAATGGCGCCAGCCAAATTGTCCTAGCTATGATATTTCCCAAGATATGGGCGAAAAACGGTATGAGCCCAAATCCGGGCCCGTTTTGCTCTAGGAGGCCCAGGAGCCGAGAAAAACGCGAAAAAATAAAAAAATCGACTTTAAAAAATTCCCGGACCCATAGAAAAATCGGAAATCGTCTTACGAATCCAATGGCGCTAGCCAAATTGTCCTAGCTATGATATTTCCAAAGATATGGGCGAATAACGGTATGAGTCCAAATCCGGGCCCGTTTCCCTCTAGGAGGCCCAGGAGCCGAGAAAAACGCGAAAAACCAAAAAAAATCGACTTAAGACAATTCCCGGACCCCTAGAAAAATCGGAAATCGTCTCACGTATAGAATGGCACCAGCCAAATTGTCCTAGCTATGATATTTCCAAAGATATCGACGGAAAACGGTGTGATTCCAAATCCGGGCCTTTTTTGCTCTCGGAGCCATAGGAGTTGGACTGATGTGCAGGCGGAGAGCAATCGAACTGATGCGCATGAGCAAGAGCGTCGGATTGACGCGCACGCGCAGAGGCATCGGTCTGATGCGCTGGCGGAGGGGAGTCAGACTGATGCGCATGCGCAGAGGAATCGGACTGATGTGCAGGAGCAGGAGGGTCGGACTGACGCGCATGCCCAGAAGAATCGGACTGATGCGCATGCGCAGAAGACTCGGACTGATGTGCAGGCGCAGGGGAGTCGGGCTGATGCGCATGCGCAGAAGCATCGGAATGATGGGCAGGCGCAGAGGAGTGGAACTGATGCGCAGGAGCAGGAGGTTCCTACTAACGCGCACGCGCAGAGGCATCGGACTGATCCGCATGCGCAGAGGAATCGGACTGATGCGCAGGCGCAAAGGAGTGGTATTGATGCGCAGCAGCAGAAGAATCGGACTGATGCGCATGCGCAGAGTTTTCGGACTGATGCGCATGGGCAGAAGATTCGGACTGACTGACGAAAAACGGTGTGATCCCAAATCCGGGCCCGTTTTGCTCTGGGAGGTCCAGGAGCCGAGAAAATCGCGAAAAACGGAAAAATCGACGTTACAAAATTCCCGGACCCCTAGCAAAATCGGAAATCGTCTCACGAATCCAATGGCGCCAGCCAAATTGTCCTGGCTATGATATTTCGAAAGATATGGGCGAAAAACGGTATGAGTTCAAATCCGGGCCCGTTTTGCTCTAGGAGGCCCAGGAGCCGAGAAAAACGCGAAAAACCAAAAAAATCGACTGTAGAAAATTCCTGGAGCCGTAGAAAAATCGGAAATCGTCCCACGAATCCAATGGCGCCAGCCAAATTGTCCTAGCTATGATATTTCCAAAGATTTGGGCGAAGCACGGTATGAGCCCAAATCCGGGCCCGTTTTGCTCTAGGAGGCCCAGGAGCCGAGAAAAACGCGAAAAACTAAAAAAATCGACTTTAGACAATTCCCGGACCCCTAGAAAAATCGGAAATCGTCTCACGAATAGGATGGCACCAGCCAAATTGTCCTAGCTATGATATTTCCAAAGTAATGGGCGAAAAACGGTGTGATCCCGAATCCGGGCCTTTTTTGCTCTCGGAGCCATAGGAGTTGGACTGATGTGCAGGCGGAGAGCAATCGAACAGATGCGCATGAGCAAGAGCGTCGGATTGACGCGCACGCGCAGAGGCATCGGTTCGATGCGCTGGCGGAGGGGAGTCAGACTGATGCGCATGCGCAGAGGAATCGGACTGATGTGCAGGAGCAGGAGGGTTGGACTGACGCGCATGCCCAGAAGAATCGGACTGATGCGCAGTCGCAGGAAAATCGCACTGATGCGCATGCGCAGAAGAATCGGACTGATGCGCATGCGCAGAAGAATCGGACTGATGCGCATGCGCAGAGCCATCGGACTGATGCGCATGGGCAGAAGAATCGGACTGACTGACGAAAAACGGTGTGATACCAAATCCGGGCGGTTTTTGCTCTACGAGCCGCAGGAGACCTGAAAAACGCGAAAAACTAAAAAAATCGACTTTAGAAAATTCCCGGACCCCTAGAAAAATCGGAAATCGTCTCACGAATCCAATGGCGCCAGCCAAATTGTCCTAGCTATGATATTTCCCAAGATATGGGCGAAAAACGGTATGAGCCCAAATCCGGGCCCGTTTTGCTCTAGGAGGCCCAGGAGCCGAGAAAAACGCGAAAAAATAAAAAAATCGACTTTAAAAAATTCCCGGACCCATAGAAAAATCGGAAATCGTCTTACGAATCCAATGGCGCTAGCCAAATTGTCCTAGCTATGATATTTCCAAAGATATGGGCGAATAACGGTATGAGTCCAAATCCGGGCCCGTTTCCCTCTAGGAGGCCCAGGAGCCGAGAAAAACGCGAAAAACCAAAAAAAAATCGACTTAAGACAATTCCCGGACCCCTAGAAAAATCGGAAATCGTCTCACGTATAGAATGGCACCAGCCAAATTGTCCTAGCTATGATATTTCCAAAGATATCGACGGAAAACGGTGTGATTCCAAATCCGGGCCTTTTTTGCTCTCGGAGCCATAGGAGTTGGACTGATGTGCAGGCGGAGAGCAATCGAACTGATGCGCATGAGCAAGAGCGTCGGATTGACGCGCACGCGCAGAGGCATCGGTCTGATGCGCTGGCGGAGGGGAGTCAGACTGATGCGCATGCGCAGAGGAATCGGACTGATGTGCAGGAGCAGGAGGGTCGGACTGACGCGCATGCCCAGAAGAATCGGACTGATGCGCATGCGCAGAAGACTCGGACTGATGTGCAGGCGCAGGGGAGTCGGGCTGATGCGCATGCGCAGAAGCATCGGAATGATGGGCAGGCGCAGAGGAGTGGAACTGATGCGCAGGAGCAGGAGGTTCCTACTAACGCGCACGCGCAGAGGCATCGGACTGATGCGCATGCGCAGAGGAATCGGACTGATGCGCAGGCGCAAAGGAGTGGTATTGATGCGCAGCAGCAGAAGAATCGGACTGATGCGCATGCGCAGAGCTTTCGGACTGATGCGCATGGGCAGAAGATTCGGACTGACTGACGAAAAACGGTGTGATCCCAAATCCGGGCCCGTTTTGCTCTGGGAGGTCCAGGAGCCGAGAAAATCGCGAAAAACGGAAAAATCGACGTTACAAAATTCCCGGACCCCTAGCAAAATCGGAAATCGTCTCACGAATCCAATGGCGCCAGCCAAATTGTCCTGGCTATGATATTTCGAAAGATATGGGCGAAAAACGGTATGAGTTCAAATCCGGGCCCGTTTTGCTCTAGGAGGCCCAGGAGCCGAGAAAAACGCGAAAAACCAAAAAAATCGACTGTAGAAAATTCCTGGAGCCGTAGAAAAATCGGAAATCGTCTCACGAATCCAATGGCGCCAGCCAAATTGTCCTAGCTATGATATTTCCAAAGATTTGGGCGAAGCACGGTATGAGCCCAAATCCGGGCCCGTTTTGCTCTAGGAGGCCCAGGAGCCGAGAAAAACGCGAAAAACTAAAAAAATCGACTTTAGACAATTCCCGGACCCCTAGAAAAATCGGAAATCGTCTCACGAATAGGATGGCACCAGCCAAATTGTCCTAGCTATGATATTTCCAAAGTAATGGGCGAAAAACGGTGTGATCCCGAATCCGGGCCTTTTTTGCTCCCGGAGCCATAGGAGTTGGACTGATGTGCAGGCGGAGAGCAATCGAACAGATGCGCATGAGCAAGAGCGTCGGATTGACGCGCACGCGCAGAGGCATCGGCTCGATGCGCTGGCGGAGGGGAGTCAGACTGATGCGCATGCGCAGAGGAATCGGACTGATGTGCAGGAGCAGGAGGGTTGGACTGACGCGCATGCCCAGAAGAATCGGACTGATGCGCATGCGCAGAAGACTCGGACTGATGTGCAGGCGCAGGGGAGTCGGGCTGATGCGCATGCGCAGAAGCATCGGAATGATGGGCAGGCGCAGAGGAGTGGAACTGATGCGCAGGAGCAGGAGGTTCCTACTAACGCGCACGCGCAGAGGCATCGGACTGATCCGCATGCGCAGAGGAATCGGACTGATGCGCAGGCGCAAAGGAGTGGTATTGATGCGCAGCAGCAGAAGAATCGGACTGATGCGCATGCGCAGAGTTTTCGGACTGATGCGCATGGGCAGAAGATTCGGACTGACTGACGAAAAACGGTGTGATCCCAAATCCGGGCCCGTTTTGCTCTGGGAGGTCCAGGAGCCGAGAAAATCGCGAAAAACGGAAAAATCGACGTTACAAAATTCCCGGACCCCTAGCAAAATCGGAAATCGTCTCACGAATCCAATGGCGCCAGCCAAATTGTCCTGGCTATGATATTTCGAAAGATATGGGCGAAAAACGGTATGAGTTCAAATCCGGGCCCGTTTTGCTCTAGGAGGCCCAGGAGCCGAGAAAAACGCGAAAAACCAAAAAAATCGACTGTAGAAAATTCCTGGAGCCGTAGAAAAATCGGAAATCGTCCCACGAATCCAATGGCGCCAGCCAAATTGTCCTAGCTATGATATTTCCAAAGATTTGGGCGAAGCACGGTATGAGCCCAAATCCGGGCCCGTTTTGCTCTAGGAGGCCCAGGAGCCGAGAAAAACGCGAAAAACTAAAAAAATCGACTTTAGACAATTCCCGGACCCCTAGAAAAATCGGAAATCGTCTCACGAATAGGATGGCACCAGCCAAATTGTCCTAGCTATGATATTTCCAAAGTAATGGGCGAAAAACGGTGTGATCCCGAATCCGGGCCTTTTTTGCTCTCGGAGCCATAGGAGTTGGACTGATGTGCAGGCGGAGAGCAATCGAACAGATGCGCATGAGCAAGAGCGTCGGATTGACGCGCACGCGCAGAGGCATCGGTTCGATGCGCTGGCGGAGGGGAGTCAGACTGATGCGCATGCGCAGAGGAATCGGACTGATGTGCAGGAGCAGGAGGGTTGGACTGACGCGCATGCCCAGAAGAATCGGACTGATGCGCAGTCGCAGGAAAATCGCACTGATGCGCATGCGCAGAAGAATCGGACTGATGCGCATGCGCAGAAGAATCGGACTGATGCGCATGCGCAGAGCCATCGGACTGATGCGCATGGGCAGAAGAATCGGACTGACTGACGAAAAACGGTGTGATACCAAATCCGGGCGGTTTTTGCTCTACGAGCCGCAGGAGACCTGAAAAACGCGAAAAACTAAAAAAATCGACTTTAGAAAATTCCCGGACCCCTAGAAAAATCGGAAATCGTCTCACGAATCCAATGGCGCCAGCCAAATTGTCCTAGCTATGATATTTCCCAAGATATGGGCGAAAAACGGTATGAGCCCAAATCCGGGCCCGTTTTGCTCTAGGAGGCCCAGGAGCCGAGAAAAACGCGAAAAAATAAAAAAATCGACTTTAAAAAATTCCCGGACCCATAGAAAAATCGGAAATCGTCTTACGAATCCAATGGCGCTAGCCAAATTGTCCTAGCTATGATATTTCCAAAGATATGGGCGAATAACGGTATGAGTCCAAATCCGGGCCCGTTTCCCTCTAGGAGGCCCAGGAGCCGAGAAAAACGCGAAAAACCAAAAAAAAATCGACTTAAGACAATTCCCGGACCCCTAGAAAAATCGGAAATCGTCTCACGTATAGAATGGCACCAGCCAAATTGTCCTAGCTATGATATTTCCAAAGATATCGACGGAAAACGGTGTGATTCCAAATCCGGGCCTTTTTTGCTCTCGGAGCCATAGGAGTTGGACTGATGTGCAGGCGGAGAGCAATCGAACTGATGCGCATGAGCAAGAGCGTCGGATTGACGCGCACGCGCAGAGGCATCGGTCTGATGCGCTGGCGGAGGGGAGTCAGACTGATGCGCATGCGCAGAGGAATCGGACTGATGTGCAGGAGCAGGAGGGTCGGACTGACGCGCATGCCCAGAAGAATCGGACTGATGCGCATGCGCAGAAGACTCGGACTGATGTGCAGGCGCAGGGGAGTCGGGCTGATGCGCATGCGCAGAAGCATCGGAATGATGGGCAGGCGCAGAGGAGTGGAACTGATGCGCAGGAGCAGGAGGTTCCTACTAACGCGCACGCGCAGAGGCATCGGACTGATGCGCATGCGCAGAGGAATCGGACTGATGCGCAGGCGCAAAGGAGTGGTATTGATGCGCAGCAGCAGAAGAATCGGACTGATGCGCATGCGCAGAGCTTTCGGACTGATGCGCATGGGCAGAAGATTCGGACTGACTGACGAAAAACGGTGTGATCCCAAATCCGGGCCCGTTTTGCTCTGGGAGGTCCAGGAGCCGAGAAAATCGCGAAAAACGGAAAAATCGACGTTACAAAATTCCCGGACCCCTAGCAAAATCGGAAATCGTCTCACGAATCCAATGGCGCCAGCCAAATTGTCCTGGCTATGATATTTCGAAAGATATGGGCGAAAAACGGTATGAGTTCAAATCCGGGCCCGTTTTGCTCTAGGAGGCCCAGGAGCCGAGAAAAACGCGAAAAACCAAAAAAATCGACTGTAGAAAATTCCTGGAGCCGTAGAAAAATCGGAAATCGTCTCACGAATCCAATGGCGCCAGCCAAATTGTCCTAGCTATGATATTTCCAAAGATTTGGGCGAAGCACGGTATGAGCCCAAATCCGGGCCCGTTTTGCTCTAGGAGGCCCAGGAGCCGAGAAAAACGCGAAAAACTAAAAAAATCGACTTTAGACAATTCCCGGACCCCTAGAAAAATCGGAAATCGTCTCACGAATAGGATGGCACCAGCCAAATTGTCCTAGCTATGATATTTCCAAAGTAATGGGCGAAAAACGGTGTGATCCCGAATCCGGGCCTTTTTTGCTCCCGGAGCCATAGGAGTTGGACTGATGTGCAGGCGGAGAGCAATCGAACAGATGCGCATGAGCAAGAGCGTCGGATTGACGCGCACGCGCAGAGGCATCGGTTCGATGCGCTGGCGGAGGGGAGTCAGACTGATGCGCATGCGCAGAGGAATCGGACTGATGTGCAGGAGCAGGAGGGTTGGACTGACGCGCATGCCCAGAAGAATCGGACTGATGCGCAGTCGCAGGAAAATCGCACTGATGCGCATGCGCAGAAGAATCGGACTGATGCGCATGCGCAGAAGAATCGGACTGATGCGCAAGCGCAGAAGAATCGGACTGATGCGCATGCGCAGAAGAATCGGACTGATGCGCAGGTGCAGGGGAGTCGGACTGATGCGCAGGCGCAGGGGAGTCGGACTGATGCGCATGCGCAGAAGAATCTGACTGATGCGCAGGCGCAGGAAAATCGCACTGATGCGCATGCGCAGAAGACTCGGACTGATGCGCAGGCGCAGAGGAGTGGAACTGATGCGCAGGAGCAGGAGGATCCTACTGACGCGCACGCGCAGAGGCATCGGACTGATGCGCTGGCGGAGGCGCAGAGGCATCGGACTGATGCGCTGACGTAGGCGAGTCAGACTGATGCGCATGCGCAGAGGAATCGGACTGATGCGCAGGCGCAGAGGAGTGGTATTGATGCGCAGCAGCAGAAGAATCGGACTGATGCGCATGCGCAGAGCCATCGGACTGATGCGCATGGGCAGAAGAATCGGACTGACTGACGAAAAACGGTGTGATACCAAATCCGGGCGGTTTTTGCTCTACGAGCCGCAGGAGACCTGAAAAACGCGAAAAACTAAAAAAATCGACTTTAGAAAATTCCCGGACCCCTAGAAAAATCGGAAATCGTCTCACGAATCCAATGGCGCCAGCCAAATTGTCCTAGCTATGATATTTCCAAAGTAATGGGCGAAAAACGCTATGAGTCCGAATCCGGGCCCGTTTTGCTCTAGGAGGCCCAGGAGCCGAGAAAAACGCGAAAAACCAAAAAAATCGACTTTAGAAAATTCCCGGACCCATAGAAAAATCGGAAATCGTCTTACGAATCCAATGGCGCTAGCCAAATTGTCCTAGCTATGATATTTCCAAAGATATGGGCGAATAACGGTATGAGTCCAAATCCGGGCCCGTTTCGCTCTAGGAGGCCCAGGAGCCGAGAAAAACGCGAAAAACTAAAAAAATCGACTTTAGAAAATTCCCGGACCCCTAGAAAAATCGGAAATCGTCTCACGAATCCAATGGCGCCAGCCAAATTGTCCTAGCTATGATATTTCCAAAGATATCGACGGAAAACGGTGTGATCCCAAATCCGGGCCCGTTTTGCTCTAGGAGGCCCAGGAGCCGAGAAAAACGCGAAAAACCAAAAAAATCGACTGTAGAAAATTCCTGGAGCCGTAGAAAAATCGGGAATCGACTCACGAATGCAATGGCGCTAGCCAAATTGTCCTAGCTATGATGTTTCCAAAAATTTGGGCGAAAAACGGTATGAGTCCAAATCCGGGCCCGTTTTGCTCTAGGAGGCCCAGGAGCCGAGAAAAACGCGAAAAAATAAAAAAATCGACTTTAAAAAATTCCCGGACCCATAGAAAAATCGGAAATCGTCTTACGAATCCAATGGCGCTAGCCAAATTGTCCTAGCTATGATATTTCCAAAGATATGGGCGAATAACGGTATGAGTCCAAATCCGGGCCCGTTTCCCTCTAGGAGGCCCAGGAGCCGAGAAAAACGCGAAAAACTAAAAAAATCGACTTAAGACAATTCCCGGACCCCTAGAAAAATCGGAAATCGTCTCACGTATAGAATGGCACCCGCCAAATTGTCCTAGCTATGATATTTCCAAAGATATCGACGGAAAACGGTGTGATTCCAAATCCGGGCCTTTTTTGCTCTCGGAGCCATAGGAGTTGGACTGATGTGCAGGCGGAGAGCAATCGAACTGATGCGCATGAGCAAGAGCGTCGGATTGACGCGCACGCGCAGAGGCATCGGTCTGATGCGCTGGCGGAGGGGAGTCAGACTGATGCGCATGCGCAGAGGAATCGGACTGATGTGCAGGAGCAGGAGGGTCGGACTGACGCGCATGCCCAGAAGAATCGGACTGATGCGCAGTCGCAGGAAAATCGCACTGATGCGCATGCGCAGAAGACTCGGACTGATGTGCAGGCGCAGGGGAGTCGGGCTGATGCGCATGCGCAGAAGCATCGGAATGATGCGCAGGCGCAGAGGAGTGGAACTGATGCGCAGGAGCAGGAGGTTCCTACTAACGCGCACGCGCAGAGGCATCGGACTGATGCGCATGCGCAGAGGAATCGGACTGATGCGCAGGCGCAGAGGAGTGGTATTGATGCGCAGCAGCAGAAGAATCGGACTAATGCGCATGCGCAGAGCTTTCGGACTGATGCGCATGGGCAGAAGATTCGGACTGACTGACGAAAAACGGTGTGATCCCAAATCCGGGCCCGTTTTGCTCTGGGAGGTCCAGGAGCCGAGAAAATCGCGAAAAACGGAAAAATCGACGTTACAAAATTCCCGGACCCCTAGCAAAATCGGAAATCGTCTCACGAATCCAATGGCGCCAGCCAAATTGTCCTGGCTATGATATTTCGAAAGATATGGGCGAAAAACGGTATGAGTCCAAATCCGGGCCCGTTTTGCTCTAGGAGGCCCAGGAGCCGAGAAAAACGCGAAAAACCAAAAAAATCGACTGTAGAAAATTCCTGGAGCCGTAGAAAAATCGGAAATCGTCTCACGAATCCAATGGCGCCAGCCAAATTGTCCTAGCTATGATATTTCCAAAGATTTGGGCGAAGCACGGTATGAGCCCAAATCCGGGCCCGTTTTGCTCTAGGAGGCCCAGGAGCCGAGAAAAACGCGAAAAACTGAAAAAATCGACTTTAGACAATTCCCGGACCCCTAGAAAAATCGGGAATCGTCTCACGAATAGGATGGCACCAGCCAAATTGTCCTAGCTATGATATTTCCAAAGTAATGGGCGAAAAACGGTATGAGTCCGAATCCGGGCCCGTTTTGCTCTAGGAGGCCCAGGAGCCGAGAAAAACGCGAAAAACCAAAAAAATCGACTTTAGAAAATTCCCGGACCCATAGAAAAATCGGAAATCGTCTTACGAATCCAATGGCGCTAGCCAAATTGTCCTAGCTATGATATTTCCAAAGATATGGGCGAATAACGGTATGAGTCCAAATCCGGGCCCGTTTCGCTCTAGGAGGCCCAGGAGCCGAGAAAAACGCGAAAAACTAAAAAAATCGACTTTAGAAAATTCCCGGACCCCTAGAAAAATCGGAAATCGTCTCACGAATCCAATGGCGCCAGCCAAATTGTCCTAGCTATGATATTTCCAAAGATATCGACGGAAAACGGTGTGATCCCAAATCCGGGCCTTTTTTTATCTCGGAGCCATAGGAGTTGGACTGATGTGCAGGCGGAGAGCAATCGAACTGATGCGCATGCGCAGAAGAATCCGACTGACGCGTAGGCGCAGAAAAGCCGGACTGTTGCGCAGGCGCAGGGGAGTCGGGCTGATGCGCAGGCGCAGGGGAGTCTGACTGATGCGCAGGCGGAGAGCAATCGGACTGATGTGCATGAGCAAGAGGGTCGGACTGACGCGCACGCGCAGAGGCATCGGACTGATGCGCTGGCGGAGGGGAGTCAGACTGATGCGCATGCGCAGAGGAATCGGACTGATGAGCAGGTGCAGGGGAGTCGGACTGATGCGCAGGCGCAGGGGAGTCGGACTGATGCGCAAGCGCAGAAGAATCTGACTGATGCGCAGGCGCAGGGGAGTCGGACTCCTGCGCAGGCGCAGGGGATTCGGACTGATGCGCTGGCGGAGGGGAGTCAGACTGATGCGCATGCGCAGAGGACTGGAACTGATGCGCATGCGCAGAAGAATCGGACTGATGCGCATGCGCAGAAGAATCGGACTGATGCGCATGCGCAGAAGAATCGGACTGATGCGCAGGTGCAGGGGAGTCGGACTGATGCGCAGGCGCAGGGGAGTCGGACTGATGCGCATGCGCAGAAGAATCTGACTGATGCGCATGCGCAGAAGAATCTGACTGATGCGCATGCGCAGGAAAATCGCACTGATGCGCATGCGCAGAGGAATCGGACTGATGTGCAGGAGCAGGAGGGTCGGACTGACGCGCATGCGCAGAAGAATCGGACTGATGCGCAGTCGCAGGAAAATCGCACTGATGCGCATGCGCAGAAGAGTCGGACTGATGCGCAGGAGCAGAAGAATCGGACTGCTGCGTAGGCGCAGGGGAGTTGGACCGATGCGCCTGCGCAGAAGACTCGGACTGATGCGCAGGCGCAGAAGCATCGGACTGATGCGCAGGCGCAGAGGAGTGGAACTGATGCGCAGGAGCAGGAGGATCCTACTGACGCGCACGCGCAGAGGCATCGGACTGATGCGCTGGCGGAGGCGCAGAGGCATCGGACTGATGCGCTGGCGTAGGCGAGTCAGACTGATGCGCATGCGCAGAGGAAACGGACTGATACGCAGGCGCAGAGGAGTGGTATTGATGCGCAGCAGCAGAAGAATCGGACTGATGCGCATGGGCAGAAGAATCGGACTGACTGACGAAAAACGGTGTGATACCAAATCCGGGCAGTTTTTGCTCTACGAGCCGCAGGAGACCCGAAAAACGCGAAAAACTAAAAAAATCGACTTAAGACAATTCCCGGACCCCTAGACAAATCGGAAATCGTCTCACGTATAGAATGGCACCAACCAAATTGTCCTAGCTATGATATTTCCAAAGATATCGACGGAATACGGTGTGATCCCAAATCCGGGCATTTTTTGCTCTCGGAGCCATAGGAGTTGGACTGATGTGCAGGCGGAGAGGAATCGGACTGATGTGCAGGAGCAGGAGGGTTGGACTGACGCGCATGCCCAGAAGAATCGGACTGATGCGCAGTCGCAGGAAAATCGCACTGATGCGCATGCGCAGAAGAATCGGACTGATGCGCATGCGCAGAAGAATCGGACTGATGCGCATGCGCAGAGCCATCGGACTGATGCGCATGGGCAGAAGAATCGGACTGACTGACGAAAAACGGTGTGATACCAAATCCGGGCGGTTTTTGCTCTACGAGCCGCAGGAGACCTGAAAAACGCGAAAAACTAAAAAAATCGACTTTAGAAAATTCCCGGACCCCTAGAAAAATCGGAAATCGTCTCACGAATCCAATGGCGCCAGCCAAATTGTCCTAGCTATGATATTTCCCAAGATATGGGCGAAAAACGGTATGAGCCCAAATCCGGGCCCGTTTTGCTCTAGGAGGCCCAGGAGCCGAGAAAAACGCGAAAAAATAAAAAAATCGACTTTAAAAAATTCCCGGACCCCTAGAAAAATCGGAAATCGTCTCACGTATAGAATGGCACCAGCCAAATTGTCCTAGCTATGATATTTCCAAAGATATCGACGGAAAACGGTGTGATTCCAAATCCGGGCCTTTTTTGCTCTCGGAGCCATAGGAGTTGGACTGATGTGCAGGCGGAGAGCAATCGAACTGATGCGCATGAGCAAGAGCGTCGGATTGACGCGCACGCGCAGAGGCATCGGTCTGATGCGCTGGCGGAGGGGAGTCAGACTGATGCGCATGCGCAGAGGAATCGGACTGATGTGCAGGAGCAGGAGGTTCCTACTAACGCGCACGCGCAGAGGCATCGGACTGATGCGCATGCGCAGAGGAATCGGACTGATGCGCAGGCGCAGAGGAGTGGTATTGATGCGCAGCAGCAGAAGAATCGGACTGATGCGCATGCGCAGAGCTTTCGGACTGATGCGCATGGGCAGAAGATTCGGACTGATGCGCATGGGCAGAAGATTCGGACTGACTGACGAAAAACGGTGTGATCCCAAATCCGGGCCCGTTTTGCTCTGGGAGGTCCAGGAGCCGAGAAAATCGCGAAAAACGGAAAAATCGACGTTACAAAATTCCCGGACCCCTAGCAAAATCGGAAATCGTCTCACGAATCCAATGGCGCCAGCCAAATTGTCCTGGCTATGATATTTCGAAAGATATGGGCGAAAAACGGTATGAGTCCAAATCCGGGCCCGTTTTGCTCTAGGAGGCCCAGGAGCCGAGAAAAACGCGAAAAACCAAAAAAATCGACTGTAGAAAATTCCTGGAGCCGTAGAAAAATCGGAAATCGTCTCACGAATCCAATGGCGCCAGCCAAATTGTCCTAGCTATGATATTTCCAAAGATTTGGGCGAAGCACGGTATGAGCCCAAATCCGGGCCCGTTTTGCTCTAGGAGGCCCAGGAGCCGAGAAAAACGCGAAAAACTAAAAAAATCGACTTTAGACAATTCCCGGACCCCTAGAAAAATCGGAAATCGTCTCACGAATAGGATGGCACCAGCCAAATTGTCCTAGCTATGATATTTCCAAAGTAATGGGCGAAAAACGGTGTGATCCCGAATCCGGGCCTTTTTTGCTCTCGGAGCCATAGGAGTTGGACTGATGTGCAGGCGGAGAGCAATCGAACAGATGCGCATGAGCAAGAGCGTCGGATTGACGCGCACGCGCAGAGGCATCGGTTCGCTGCGCTGGCGGAGGGGAGTCAGACTGATGCGCATGCGCAGAGGAATCGGACTGATGTGCAGGAGCAGGAGGGTTGGACTGACGCGCATGCCCAGAAGAATCGGACTGATGCGCAGTCGCAGGAAAATCGCACTGATGCGCATGCGCAGAAGAATCGGACTGATGCGCATGCGCAGAAGAATCGGACTGATGCGCAAGCGCAGAAGAATCGGACTGATGCGCATGCGCAGAAGAATCGGACTGATGCGCAGGTGCAGGGGAGTCGGACTGATGCGCAGGCGCAGGGGAGTCGGACTGATGCGCATGCGCAGAAGAATCTGACTGATGCGCAGGCGCAGGAAAATCGCACTGATGCGCATGCGCAGAAGACTCGGACTGATGCGCAGGCGCAGAGGAGTGGAACTGATGCGCAGGAGCAGGAGGATCCTACTGACGCGCACGCGCAGAGGCATCGGACTGATGCGCTGGCGGAGGCGCAGAGGCATCGGACTGATGCGCTGACGTAGGCGAGTCAGACTGATGCGCATGCGCAGAGGAATCGGACTGATGCGCAGGCGCAGAGGAGTGGTATTGATGCGCAGCAGCAGAAGAATCGGACTGATGCGCATGCGCAGAGCCATCGGACTGATGCGCATGGGCAGAAGAATCGGACTGACTGACGAAAAACGGTGTGATACCAAATCCGGGCGGTTTTTGCTCTACGAGCCGCAGGAGACCTGAAAAACGCGAAAAACTAAAAAAATCGACTTTAGAAAATTCCCGGACCCCTAGAAAAATCGGAAATCGTCTCACGAATCCAATGGCGCCAGCCAAATTGTCCTAGCTATGATATTTCCAAAGATATCGACGGAAAACGGTGTGATCCCAAATCCGGGCCTTTTTTTATCTCGGAGCCATAGGAGTTGGACTGATGTGCAGGCGGAGAGCAATCGAACTGATGCGCATGCGCAGAAGAATCCGACTGACGCGTAGGCGCAGAAAAGCCGGACTGTTGCGCAGGCGCAGGGGAGTCGGGCTGATGCGCAGGCGCAGGGGAGTCTGACTGATGCGCAGGCGGAGAGCAATCGGACTGATGTGCATGAGCAAGAGGGTCGGACTGACGCGCACGCGCAGAGGCATCGGACTGATGCGCTGGCGGAGGGGAGTCAGACTGATGCGCATGCGCAGAGGAATCGGACTGATGAGCAGGTGCAGGGGAGTCGGACTGATGCGCAGGCGCAGGGGAGTCGGACTGATGCGCATGCGCAGAAAAATCTGACTGATGCGCATGCGCAGAAGAATCTGACTGATGCGCATGCGCAGAAGAATCGGACTGATGCGCAGGTGCAGGGGAGTCGGACTGATGCGCAGGCGCAGGGGAGTCGGACTGATGCGCATGCGCAGAAGAATCTGACTGATGCGCATGCGCAGAAGAATCTGACTGATGCGCATGCGCAGGAAAATCGCACTGATGCGCATGCGCAGAGGAATCGGACTGATGTGCAGGAGCAGGAGGGTCGGACTGACGCGCATGCGCAGAAGAATCGGACTGATGCGCAGTCGCAGGAAAATCGCACTGATGCGCATGCGCAGAAGAGTCGGACTGATGCGCAGGAGCAGAAGAATCGGACTGCTGCGTAGGCGCAGGGGAGTTGGACCGATGCGCCTGCGCAGAAGACTCGGACTGATGCGCAGGCGCAGAAGCATCGGACTGATGCGCAGGCGCAGAGGAGTGGAACTGATGCGCAGGAGCAGGAGGATCCTACTGACGCGCACGCGCAGAGGCATCGGACTGATGCGCTGGCGGAGGCGCAGAGGCATCGGACTGATGCGCTGGCGTAGGCGAGTCAGACTGATGCGCATGCGCAGAGGAATCGGACTGATACGCAGGCGCAGAGGAGTGGTATTGATGCGCAGCAGCAGAAGAATCGGACTGATGCGCATGGGCAGAAGAATCGGACTGACTGACGAAAAACGGTGTGATTCCAAATCCGGGCAGTTTTTGCTCTACGAGCCGCAGGAGACCTGAAAAACGCGAAAAACTAAAAAAATCGACATAAGACAATTCCCGGACCCCTAGACAAATCGGAAATCGTCTCACGTATAGAATGGCACCAATCAAATTGTCCTAGCTATGAAATTTCCAAAGATATCGACGGAATACGGTGTGATCCCAAATCCGGGCATTTTTTGCTCTCGGAGCCATAGGAGTTGGACTGATGTGCAGGCGGAGAGGAATCGGACTGATGCGCAGGCGCAGAGGAGTGGTATTGATGCGCAGCAGCAGAAGAATCGGACTGTTGCGCATGCGCAGAGCCATCGGACTGATGCGCATGGGCAGAAGATTCGGACTGACTGACGAAAAACGGTGTGATCCCAAATCCGGGCCCGTTTTGCTCTGGGAGGTCCAGGAGCCGAGAAAATCGCGAAAAACGGAAAAATCGACGTTAGAAAATTCCCGGACCCCTAGCAAAATCGGAAATCGTCTCACGAATCCAATGGCGCCAGCCAAATTGTCCTGGCTATGATATTTCGAAAGATATGGGCGAAAAACGGTATGAGTCCAAATCCGGGCCCGTTTTGCTCTAGGAGGCCCAGGAGCCGAGAAAAACGCGAAAAACCAAAAAAATCGACTGTAGAAAATTCCTGGAGCCGTAGAAAAATCGGGAATCGACTCACGAATGCAATGGCGCTAGCCAAATTGTCCTAGCTATGACGTTTCCAAAAATTTGGGCGAAAAACGGTATGAGTCCAAATCCGGGCCCGTTTTGCTCTAGGAGGCCCAGGAGCCGAGAAAAACGCGAAAAACCAAAAAAATCGACTTTAGAAAATTCCCGGACCCATAGAAAAATCGGAAATCGTCTTACGAATCCAATGGCGCTAGCCAAATTGTCCTAGCTATGATATTTCCAAAGATATGGGCGAATAACGGTATGAGTCCAAATCCGGGCCCGTTTCGCTCTAGGACGCCCAGGAGCCGAGAAAAACGCGAAAAACTAAAAAAATCGACTTAAGACAATTCCCGGACCCCTAGACAAATCGGAAATCGTCTCACGTATAGAATGGCACCAGCCAAATTGTCCTAGCTATGATATTTCCAAAGATATCGACGGAATACGGTGTGATCCCGAATCCGGGCCTTTTTTGCTCTCGGAGCCATAGGAGTTGGACTGATGTGCAGGCGGAGAGCAATCGAACAGATGCGCATGAGCAAGAGCGTCGGATTGACGCGCACGCGCAGAGGCATCGGTTCGTTGCGCTGGCGGAGGGGAGTCAGACTGATGCGCATGCGCAGAGGAATCGGACTGATGTGCAGGAGCAGGAGGGTTGGACTGACGCGCATGCCCAGAAGAATCGGACTGATGCGCAGTCGCAGGAAAATCGCACTGATGCGCATGCGCAGAAGAATCGGACTGATGCGCATGCGCAGAAGAATCGGACTGATGCGCATGCGCAGAGCCATCGGACTGATGCGCATGGGCAGAAGAATCGGACTGACTGACGAAAAACGGTGTGATACCAAATCCGGGCGGTTTTTGCTCTACGAGCCGCAGGAGACCTGAAAAACGCGAAAAACTAAAAAAATCGACTTTAGAAACTTCCCGGACCCCTAGAAAAATCGGAAATCGTCTCACGAATCCAATGGCGCCAGCCAAATTGTCCTAGCTATGATATTTCCCAAGATATGGGCGAAAAACGGTATGAGCCCAAATCCGGGCCCGTTTTGCTCTAGGAGGCCCAGGAGCCGAGAAAAACGCGAAAAAATAAAAAAATCGACTTTAAAAAATTCCCGGACCCATAGAAAAATCGGAAATCGTCTTACGAATCCAATGGCGCTAGCCAAATTGTCCTAGCTATGATATTTCCAAAGATATGGGCGAATAACGGTATGAGTCCAAATCCGGGCCCGTTTCCCTCTAGGAGGCCCAGGAGCCGAGAAAAACGCGAAAAACTAAAAAAATCGACTTAAGACAATTCCCGGACCCCTAGAAAAATCGGAAATCGTCTCACGTATAGAATGGCACCAGCCAAATTGTCCTAGCTATGATATTTCCAAAGATATCGACGGAAAACGGTGTGATTCCAAATCCGGGCCTTTTTTGCTCTCGGAGCCATAGGAGTTGGACTGATGTGCAGGCGGAGAGCAATCGAACTGATGCGCATGAGCAAGAGCGTCGGATTGACGCGCACGCGCAGAGGCATCGGTCTGATGCGCTGGCGGAGGGGAGTCAGACTGATGCGCATGCGCAGAGGAATCGGACTGATGTGCAGGAGCAGGAGGGTCGGACTGACGCGCATGCCCAGAAGAATCGGACTGATGCGCAGTCGCAGGAAAATCGCACTGATGCGCATGCGCAGAAGACTCGGACTGATGTGCAGGCGCAGGGGAGTCGGGCTGATGCGCATGCGCAGAAGCATCGGAATGATGCGCAGGCGCAGAGGAGTGGAACTGATGCGCAGGAGCAGGAGGTTCCTACTAACGCGCACGCGCAGAGGCATCGGACTGATGCGCATGCGCAGAGGAATCGGACTGATGCGCAGGCGCAGAGGAGTGGTATTGATGCGCAGCAGCAGAAGAATCGGACTGATGCGCATGCGCAGAGCTTTCGGACTGATGCGCATGGGCAGAAGATTCGGACTGACTGACGAAAAACGGTGTGATCCCAAATCCGGGCCCGTTTTGCTCTGGGAGGTCCAGGAGCCGAGAAAATCGCGAAAAACGGAAAAATCGACGTTACAAAATTCCGGGACCCCTAGCAAAATCGGAAATCGTCTCACGAATCCAATGGCGCCAGCCAAATTGTCCTAGCTATGATATTTCCAAAGATTTGGGCGAAGCACGGTATGAGCCCAAATCCGGGCCCGTTTTGCTCTAGGAGGCCCAGGAGCCGAGAAAAACGCGAAAAACTAAAAAAATCGACTTTAGACAATTCCCGGACCCCTAGAAAAATCGGAAATCGTCTCACGAATAGGATGGCACCAGCCAAATTGTCCTAGCTATGATATTTCCAAAGTAATGGGCGAAAAACGGTATGAGTCCGAATCCGGGCCCGTTTTGCTCTAGGAGGCCCAGGAGCCGAGAAAAACGCGAAAAACCAAAAAAATCGACTTTAGAAAATTCCCGGACCCATAGAAAAATCGGAAATCGTCTTACGAATCCAATGGCGCTAGCCAAATTGTCCTAGCTATGATATTTCCAAAGATATGGGCGAATAACGGTATGAGTCCAAATCCGGGCCCGTTTCGCTCTAGGAGGCCCAGGAGCCGAGAAAAACGCGAAAAACTAAAAAAATCGACTTAAGACAATTCCCGGACCCCTAGACAAATCGGAAATCGTCTCACGTATAGAATGGCACCAGCCAAATTGTCCTAGCTATGATATTTCCAAAGATATCGACGGAATACGGTGTGATCCCGAATCCGGGCCTTTTTTGCTCTCGGAGCCATCGGAGTTGGACTGATGTGCAGGCGGAGAGCAATCGAACAGATGCGCATGAGCAAGAGCGTCGGATTGACGCGCACGCGCAGAGGCATCGGTTCGATGCGCTGGCGGAGGGGAGTCAGACTGATGCGCATGCGCAGAGGAATCGGACTGATGTGCAGGAGCAGGAGGGTTGGACTGACGCGCATGCCCAGAAGAATCGGACTGATGCGCAGTCGCAGGAAAATCGCACTGATGCGCATGCGCAGAAGAATCGGACTGATGCGCAGGTGCAGGGGAGTCGGACTGATGCGCAGGCGCAGGGGAGTCGGACTGATGCGCATGCGCAGAAGAATCTGACTGATGCGCAGGCGCAGGAAAATCGCACTGATGCGCATGCGCAGAAGACTCGGACTGATGCGCAGGCGCAGAGGAGTGGAACTGATGCGCAGGAGCAGGAGGATCCTACTGACGCGCACGCGCAGAGGCATCGGACTGATGCGCTGGCGGAGGCGCAGAGGCATCGGACTGATGCGCTGACGTAGGCGAGTCAGACTGATGCGCATGCGCAGAGGAATCGGACTGATGCGCAGGCGCAGAGGAGTGATATTGATGCGCAGCAGCAGAAGAATCGGACTGATGCGCAGGCGCAGAGCCATCGGACTGATGCGCATGGGCAGAAGAATCGGACTGACTGACGAAAAACGGTGTGATACCAAATCCGGGCGGTTTTTGCTCTACGAGCCGCAGGAGACCTGAAAAACGCGAAAAACTAAAAAAATCGACTTTAGAAAATTCCCGGACCCCTAGAAAAATCGGAAATCGTCTCACGAATCCAATGGCGCCAGCCAAATTGTCCTAGCTATGATATTTCCAAAGATATCGACGGAAAACGGTGTGATCCCAAATCCGGGCCTTTTTTTATCTCGGAGCCATAGGAGTTGGACTGATGTGCAGGCGGAGAGCAATCGAACTGATGCGCATGCGCAGAAGAATCCGACTGACGCGTAGGCGCAGAAAAGCCGGACTGTTGCGCAGGCGCAGGGGAGTCGGGCTGATGCGCAGGCGCAGGGGAGTCGGACTGATGCGCAGGCGGAGAGCAATCGGACTGATGTGCATGAGCAAGAGGGTCGGACTGACGCGCACGCGCAGAGGCATCGGACTGATGCGCTGGCGGAGGGGAGTCAGACTGATGCGCATGCGCAGAGGAATCGGACTGATGAGCAGGTGCAGGGGAGTCGGACTGATGCGCAGGCGCAGGGGAGTCGGACTGATGCGCAAGCGCAGAAGAATCTGACTGATGCGCAGGCGCAGGGGAGTCGGACTCCTGCGCAGGCGCAGGGGATTCGGACTGATGCGCTGGCGGAGGGGAGTCAGACTGATGCGCATGCGCAGAGGACTGGAACTGATGCGCATGCGCAGAAGAATCGGACTGATGCGCATGCGCAGAAGAATCGGACTGATGCGCATGCGCAGAAGAATCGGACTGATGCGCAGGTGCAGGGGAGTCGGACTGATGCGCAGGCGCAGGGGAGTCGGACTGATGCGCATGCGCAGAAGAATCTGACTGATGCGCATGCGCAGAAGAATCTGACTGATGCGCATGCGCAGGAAAATCGCACTGATGCGCATGCGCAGAGGAATCGGACTGATGTGCAGGAGCAGGAGGGTCGGACTGACGCGCATGCGCAGAAGAATCGGACTGATGCGCAGTCGCAGGAAAATCGCACTGATGCGCATGCGCAGAAGAGTCGGACTGATGCACAGGAGCAGAAGAATCGGACTGCTGCGTAGGCGCAGGGGAGTTGGACCGATGCGCCTGCGCAGAAGACTCGGACTGATGCGCAGGCGCAGAGGAGTGGAACTGATGCGCAGGAGCAGGAGGATCCTACTGACGCGCACGCGCAGAGGCATCGGACTGATGCGCTGGCGGAGGCGCAGAGGCATCGGACTGATGCGCTGGCGTAGGCGAGTCAGACTGATGCGCATGCGCAGAGGAATCGGACTGATACGCAGGCGCAGAGGAGTGGTATTGATGCGCAGCAGCAGAAGAATCGGACTGATGCGCATGGGCAGAAGAATCGGACTGACTGACGAAAAACGGTGTGATACCAAATCCGGGCAGTTTTTGCTCTACGGGCCGCAGGAGACCTGAAAAACGCGAAAAACTAAAAAAATCGACTTAAGACAATTCCCGGACCCCTAGACAAATCGGAAATCGTCTCACGTATAGAATGGCACCAACCAAATTGTCCTAGCTATGATATTTCCAAAGATATCGACGGAATACGGTGTGATCCCAAATCCGGGCATTTTTTGCTCTCGGAGCCATAGGAGTTGGACTGATGTGCAGGCGGAGAGGAATCGGACTGATGCGCAGGCGCAGAGGAGTGGTATTGATGCGCAGCAGCAGAAGAATCGGACTGTTGCGCATGCGCAGAGCCATCGGACTGATGCGCATGCGCAGAGGAATCGGACTAATGCGCAGGCGCAGAGGAGTGGTATTGATGCGCAGCAGCAGAAGAATCGGACTGATGCGCATGCGCAGAAGAATCTGACTGATGCGCATGCGCAGAAGAATCTGACTGATGCGCATGCGCAGGAAAATCGCACTGATGCGCATGCGCAGAAGACTCGGACTGATGCGCAGGCGCAGGGGAGTCGGGCTGATGCGCATGCGCAGAAGCATCGGAATGATGCGCAGGCGCAGAGGAGTGGAACTGATGCGCAGGAGCAGGAGGTTCCTACTAACGCGCACGCGCAGAGGCATCGGACTGATGCGCATGCGCAGAGGAATCGGACTGATGCGCAGCAGCAGAAGAATCGGACTGATGCGCATGCGCAGAGCCATCGGACTGATGCGCATGGTCAGAAGATTCGGACTGACTGACGAAAAACGGTGTGATCCCAAATCCGGGCCCGTTTTGCTCTGGGAGGCCCAGGAGCCGAGAAAAACGCGAAAAACCAAAAAAATCGACTGTAGAAAATTCCTGGAGCCGTAGAAAAATCGGGAATCGACTCACGAATGCAATGGCGCTAGCCAAATTGTCCTAGCTATGATGTTTCCAAAAATTGGGGCGAAAAACGGTATGAGACCAAATCCGGGCCCGTTTTGCTCTAGGAGGCCCAGGAGCAGAGAAAAACGCGAAAAACTAAAAAAATCGACTTTAGAAAATTCCTGGAGCCGTAGAAAAATCGAAAATCGTCTCACGAATCCAATGGCGCCGTCAAAATTGTCCTAGCTATGATATTTCCAAAGATAGAGGCGACAAACGGTGTGATCCCAAATCCGGGCCCGTTTAGCTCTAGGAGGCCCAGGAGCCGAGAAAAACGCGAAAAACTAAAAAAATCGACTTAAGACAATTCCCGGACCCCTAGACAAATCGGAAATCGTCTCACGTATAGAATGGCACCAGCCAAATTGTCCTAGCTATGATATTTCCAAAGATATCGACGGAATACGGCATGATCCCAAATCCGGGCCTTTTTTGCTCTCGGAGCCATAGGAGTTGGACTGATGTGCAGGCGGAGAGCAATCGAACTGATGCGCATGCGCAGAAGAATCCGTTTGACGCGTAGGCGCAGAAGAGCCGGACTGATGCGCAGGCGCAGGGGAGTCGGGCTGATGCGCAGGCGCAGGGGAGTCGGACTGATGCGCAGGCGCAGGGGAGTCGGACTGATGCGCAGGCGGAGGGGAGTCAGACTGATGCGCATTCGCAGAGGAATCGGACTGATGTGCAGGAGCAGGAGGGTCGGACTGACGCGCATGCGCAGAAGAATCGGACTGATGCGCAGTCGCAGGAAAATCGCACTGATGCGCATGCGCAGAAGAGTCGGACTGATGCGCAGGAGCAGAAGAATCGGACTGCTGCGTAGGCGCAGGGGAGTTGGACCGATGCGCCTGCGCAGAAGACTCGGACTGATGCGCAGGCGCAGAAGCATCGGACTGATGCGCAGGCGCAGAGGAGTGGAACTGATGCGCAGGAGCAGGAGGATCCTACTGACGCGCACGCGCAGAGGCATCGGACTGATGCGCTGGCGGAGGCGCAGAGGCATCGGACTGATGCGCTGGCGTAGGCGAGTCAGACTGATGCGCATGCGCAGAGGAATCGGACTGATACGCAGGCGCAGAGGAGTGGTATTGATGCGCAGCAGCAGAAGAATCGGACTGATGCGCATGGGCAGAAGAATCGGACTGACTGACGAAAAACGGTGTGATCCCAAATCCGGGCATTTTTTGCTCTCGGAGCCATAGGAGTTGGACTGATGTGCAGGCGGAGAGCAATCGAACTGATGCGCATGCGCAGAAGAATCCGACTGACGCGTAGGCGCAGAAGAGCCGGACTGATGCTCAGGCGCAGGGGAGTCGGGCTGATGCGCAGGCGCAGGGGAGTCGGACTGATGCGCAGGCGCAGAGGAGTGGAACTGATGCGCAGGAGCAGGAGGATCCTACTGACGCGCAGGCGCAGAGGCACCGGACTGATGCGCATGCGCAGAGGAATCGGACTGATGCGCAGGCGCAGAGGAGTGGTATTGATGCGCAGCAGCAGAAGAATCGGACTGTTGCGCATGCGCAGAGCCATCGGACTGATGCGCATGGGCAGAAGATTCGGACTGACTGACGAAAAACGGTGTGATCCCAAATCCGGGCCCGTTTTGCTCTGGGAGTTCCAGGAGCCGAGAAAATCGCGAAAAACGGAAAAATCGACGTTAGAAAATTCCCGGACCCCTAGCAAAATCGGAAATCGTCTCACGAATCCAATGGCGCCAGCCAAATTGTCCTGGCTATGATATTTCGAAAGATATGGGCGAAAAACGGTATGAGTCCAAATCCGGGCCCGTTTTGCTCTAGGAGGCCCAGGAGCCGAGAAAAACGCGAAAAACCAAAAAAATCGACTGTAGAAAATTCCTGGAGCCGTAGAAAAATCGGGAATCGACTCACGAATGCAATGGCGCTAGCCAAATTGTCCTAGCTATGATGTTTCCAAAAATTTGGGCGAAAAACGGTATGAGTCCAAATCCGGGCCCGTTTTGCTCTAGGAGGCCCAGGAGCCGAGAAAAACGCGAAAAACTAAAAAAATCGATTTTAGAAAATTCCCGGACACCTAGAAAAATCGGAAATCGTCTCACGAATCCAATGGCCCCAGCCAAATTGTCCTAGCTATGATATTTCCAAAGATATGGGCGAAAAACGCTACGAGCCCAAATCCGGGCCCCTTTTGCTCTAGGAGGCCCAGGAGCCGAGAAAAACGCGAAAAACTAAAAAAATCGACTTTAGAAAATTCCCGGACCCCTAGAGAAATGGGAAATCGTCTCACGAATCCAATGGCGCCAGCCAAATTGTCCTAGCTATGATATTTCCCAAGATATGGGCGAAAAACGGTATGAGCCCAAATCCGGGCCCGTTTTGCTCTAGGAGGCCCAGGAGCCGAGAAAAACGCGAAAAAATAAAAAAATCGACTTTAAAAAATTCCCGGACCCATAGAAAAATCGGAAATCGTCTTACGAATCCAATGGCGCTAGCCAAATTGTCCTAGCTATGATATTTCCAAAGATATGGGCGAATAACGGGATGAGTCCAAATCCGGGCCCGTTTCCCTCTAGGAGGCCCAGGAGCCGAGAAAAACGCGAAAAACTAAAAAAATCGACTTAAGACAATTCCCGGACCCCTAGAAAAATCGGAAATCGTCTCACGTATAGAATGGCACCAGCCAAATTGTCCTAGCTATGATATTTCCAAAGATATCGATGGAAAACGGTGTGATTCCAAATCCGGGCCTTTTTTGCTCTCGGAGCCATAGGAGTTGGACTGATGTGCAGGCGGAGAGCAATCGAACTGATGCGCATGAGCAAGAGCGTCGGATTGACGCGCACGCGCAGAGGCATCGGTCTGATGCGCTGGCGGAGGGGAGTCAGACTGATGCGCATGCGCAGAGGAATCGGACTGATGTGCAGGAGCAGGAGGGTCGGACTGACGCGCATGCCCAGAAGAATCGGACTGATGCGCAGTCGCAGGAAAATCGCACTGATGCGCATGCGCAGAAGACTCGGACTGATGTGCAGGCGCAGGGGAGTCGGGCTGATGCGCATGCGCAGAAGCATCGGAATGATGCGCAGGCGCAGAGGAGTGGAACTGATGCGCAGGAGCAGGAGGTTCCTACTAACGCGCACGCGCAGAGGCATCGGACTGATGCGCATGCGCAGAGGAATCGGACTGATGCGCAGGCGCAGAGGAGTGGTATTGATGCGCAGCAGCAGAAGAATCGGACTGATGCGCATGCGCAGAGCCATCGGACTGATGCGCATGGGCAGAAGATTCGGACTGACTGACGAAAAACGGTGTGATCCCAAATCCGGGCCCGTTTTGCTCTGGGAGGTCCAGGAGCCGAGAAAATCGCGAAAAACGGAAAAATCGACGTTAGAAAATTCCCGGACCCCTGGAAAAATCGGAAATCGTCTCACGAATCCAATGGCGCCAGCCAAATTGTCCTAGCTATGATATTTCCAAAGATTTGGGCGAAGCACGGTATGAGCCCAAATCCGGGCCCGTTTTGCTCTAGGAGGCCCAGGAGCCGAGAAAAACGCGAAAAACTAAAAAAATCGACTTTAGACAATTCCCGGACCCCTAGAAAAATCGGAAATCGTCTCACGAATAGGATGGCACCAGCCAAATTGTCCTAGCTATGATATTTCCAAAGTAATGGGCGAAAAACGGTATGAGTCCGAATCCCGGCCCGTTTTGCTCTAGGAGGCCCAGGAGCCGAGAAAAACGCGAAAAACCAAAAAAATCGACTTTAGAAAATTCCCGGACCCATAGAAAAATCGGAAATCGTCTTACGAATCCAATGGCGCTAGCCAAATTGTCCTAGCTATGATATTTCCAAAGATATGGGCGAATAACGGTATGAGTCCAAATCCGGGCCCGTTTCGCTCTAGGAGGCCCAGGAGCCGAGAAACACGCGAAAAACTAAAAAAATCGACTTAAGACAATTCCCGGACCCCTAGACAAATCGGAAATCGTCTCATGTATAGAATGGCACCAGCCAAATTGTCCTAGCTATGATATTTCCAAAGATATCGACGGAATACGGTGTGATCCCGAATCCGGGCCTTTTTTGCTCTCGGAGCCATAGGAGTTGGACTGATGTGCAGGCGGAGAGCAATCGAACAGATGCGCATGAGCAAGAGCGTCGGATTGACGCGCACGCGCAGAGGCATCGGTTCGATGCGCTGGCGGAGGGGAGTCAGACTGATGCGCATGCGCAGAGGAATCGGACTGATGTGCAGGAGCAGGAGGGTTGGACTGACGCGCATGCCCAGAAGAATCGGACTGATGCGCAGTCGCAGGAAAATCGCACTGATGCGCATGCGCAGAAGAATCGGACTGATGCGCATGCGCAGAAGAATCGGACTGATGCGCAGCAGCAGAAGAATCGGACTGATGCGCATGCGCAGAGCCATCGGACTGATGCGCATGGTCAGAAGATTCGGACTGACTGACGAAAAACGGTGTGATCCCAAATCCGGGTCCGTTTTGCTCTGGGAGGCCCAGGAGCCGAGAAAAACGCGAAAAACCAAAAAAATCGACTGTAGAAAATTCCTGGAGCCGTAGAAAAATCGGGAATCGACTCACGAATGCAATGGCGCCAGCCAAATTGTCCTAGCTATGATGTTTCCAAAAATTTGGGCGAAAAACGGTATGAGACCAAATCCGGGCCCGTTTTGCTCTAGGAGGCCCAGGAGCAGAGAAAAACGCGAAAAACTAAAAAAATCGACTTTAGAAAATTCCTGGAGCCGTAGAAAAATCGGAAATCGTCTCACGAATCCAATGGCGCCGTCAAAATTGTCCTAGCTATGATATTTCCAAAGATAGAGGCGACAAACGGTGTGATCCCAAATCCGGGCCCGTTTAGCTCTAGGAGGCCCAGGAGCCGAGAAAAACGCGAAAAACTAAAAAAATCGACTTTAGACAATTCCCGGACCCCTAGAAAAATTGGAAATCGTCTCACGAATAGGATGGCACCAGCCAAATTGTCCTAGCTATGATATTTCCAAAGTAATGAGCGAAAAACGGTATGAGTCCGAATCCGGGCCCGTTTTGCTCTGGGAGGCCCAGGAGCCGAGAAAAACGCGAAAAACGGAAAAATCGACCTTAGAAAATTCCCGGACCACTAGCAAAATCGGAAATCGTCTCACGAATCCAATGGCGCCAGCCAAATTGTCCTGGCTATGATATTTCGAAAGATATGGGCGAAAAACGGTATGAGTCCAAATCCGGGCCCGTTTTGCTCTAGGAGGCCCAGGAGCCGAGAAAAACGCGCAAAACCAAAAAAATCGACTGTAGAAAATTCCTGGAGCCGTAGAAAAATCGGAAATCGTCTCTCGAATCCAATGGTGCCAGCCAAATTGTCCTAGCTATGATATTTCCAAAGATATGGGCGAAAAACGATACGAGCCCAAATCCGGGCCCGTTTAGCTCTAGGAGGCCCAGGACCCGAGAAAAACGCGAAAAACTAAAAAAATCCACTTTAGACAATTCCCGGACCCCTAGAAAAATCGGAAATCGTCTCACGAATAGAATGGCACCAGCCAAATTGTCCTAGCTATGATATTTCCAAAGTTATCGACGGAAAACGGTGTGATCCCAAATCCGGGCCTTTTTTGTTCTAGGAGGCCCAGGAGCCGAGAAAAACGCGAAAAACTAAAAAAATCGACTTTAGAAAATTCCCGGACCCCTAGAAAAATCGGAAATCGTCTCACGAATCCAATGGCGCCAGCCAAATTGTCCTAGCTATGATATTTCCAAAGATATCGACGGAAAACGGTGTGATCCCAAATCCGGGCCTTTTTTGCTCTCGGAGCCATAGGAGTTGGACTGATGTGCAGGCGGAGAGCAATCGAACTGATGCGCATGAGCAAGAGGGTCGGATTGACGCGCACGCGCAGAGGCATCGGTCTGATGCGCTGGCGGAGGGGAGTCAGACTGATGCGCATGCGCAGAGGAATCGGACTGATGTGCAGGAGCAGGAGGGTCGGACTGACGCGCATGCCCAGAAGAATCGGACTGATGCGCAGTCGCAGGAAAATCGCACTGATGCGCATGCGCAGAAGAATCGGACTGATGCGCATGCGCAGAAGAATCGGACTGATGCGCAGGCGCAGGGGAGTCGGGCTGATGCGCATGCGCAGAAGCATCGGAATGATGCGCAGGCGCAGAGGAATCGGACTGATGTGCAGGAGCAGGAGGGTCGGACTGACGCGCATGCGCAGAAGAATCGGACTGATGCGCAGGTGCAGGGGAGTCGGACTGATGCGCAGGCGCAGGGGAGTCGGACTGATGCGCATGCGCAGAAGAATCTAACTGATGCGCATGCGCAGGAAAATCGCACTTATGCGCATGCGCAGAAGACTCGGACTGATGCGCAGGCGCAGGGGAGTCGGGCTGATGCGCATGCGCAGAAGCATCGGAATGATGCGCAGGCGCAGAGGAGTGGAACTGATGCGCAGGAGCAGGAGGTTCCTACTAACGCGCACGCGCAGAGGCATCGGACTGATGCGCATGCGCAGAGGAATCGGACTGATGCGCAGGCGCAGAGGAGTGGTATTGATGCGCAGCAGCAGAAGAATCGGACTGATGCGCATGCGCAGAGCCATCGGACTGATGCGCATGGTCAGAAGATTCGGACTGACTGACGAAAAACGGTGTGATCCCAAATCCGGGCCCGTTTTGCTCTGGGAGGCCCAGGAGCCGAGAAAAACGCGAAAAACGGAAAAATCGACGTTAGAAAATTCCCGGACCCCTAGCAAAATCGGAAATCGTCTCACGAATCCAATGGCGCCAGCCAAATTGTCCTGGCTATGATATTTCGAAAGATATGGGCGAAAAACGGTATGAGTCCAAATCCGGGCCCGTTTTGCTCTAGGAGGCCCAGGAGCCGAGAAAAACGCGAAAAACTAAAAAAATCGATTTTAGAAAATACCCGGACCCCTAGAAAAATCGGAAATCGTCTCACGAATCCAATGGCGCCAGCCAAATTGTCCTAGCTATGATATTTCCCAAGATATGGGCGAAAAACGGTATGAGCCCAAATCCGGGCCCGTTTTGCTCTAGGAGGCCCAGGAGCCGAGAAAAACGCGAAAAAATAAAAAAATCGACTTTAAAAAATTCCCGGACCCATAGAGAAATGGGAAATCGTCTCACGAATCCAATGGCGCCAGCCAAATTGTCCTAGCTATGATATTTCCCAAGATATGGGCGAAAAACGGTATGAGCCCAAATCCGGGCCCGTTTTGCTCTAGGAGGCCCAGGAGCCGAGAAAAACGCGAAAAAATAAAAAAATCGACTTTAAAAAATTCCCGGACCCATAGAAAAATCGGAAATCGTCTTACGAATCCAATGGCGCTAGCCAAATTGTCCTAGCTATGATATTTCCAAAGATATGGGCGAATAACGGTATGAGTCCAAATCCGGGCCCGTTTCCCTCTAGGAGGCCCAGGAGCCGAGAAAAACGCGAAAAACTAAAAAAATCGACTTAAGACAATTCCCGGACCCCTAGAAAAATCGGAAATCGTCTCACGTATAGAATGGCACCAGCCAAATTGTCCTAGCTATGATATTTCCAAAGATATCGACGGAAAACGGTGTGATTCCAAATCCGGGCCTTTTTTGCTCTCGGAGCCATAGGAGTTGGACTGATGTGCAGGCGGACAGCAATCGAACTGATGCGCATGAGCAAGAGGGTCGGATTGACGCGCACGCGCAGAGGCATCGGTCTGATGCGCTGGCGGAGGGGAGTCAGACTGATGCGCATGCGCAGAGGAATCGGACTGATGTGCAGGAGCAGGAGGGTCGGACTGACGCGCATGCCCAGAAGAATCGGACTGATGCGCAGGCGCAGGGGAGTCGGACTGATGCGCATGCGCAGAGGAATCGGACTGATGCGCAGGCGCAGAGGAGTGGTATTGATGCGCAGCAGCAGAAGAATCGGACTGATGCGCATACGCAGAGCCATCGGACTGATGCGCATGGTCAGAAGATTCGGACTGACTGACGAAAAACGGTGTGATCCCAAATCCGGGCCCGTTTTGCTCTGGGAGGCCCAGGAGCCGAGAAAAACGCGAAAAACGGAAAAATCGACGTTAGAAAATTCCCGGACCCCTAGCAAAATCGGAAATCGTCTCACGAATCCCATGGCGCCAGCCAAATTGTCCTGGCTATGATATTTCGAAAGATATGGGCGAAAAACGGTATGAGTCCAAATCCGGGCCCGTTTTGCTCTAGGAGGCCCAGGAGCCGAGAAAAACGCGAAAAACTAAAAAAATCGATTTTAGAAAATACCCGGACCCCTAGAAAAATCGGAAATCGTCTCACGAATCCAATGGCGCCAGCCAAATTGTCCTAGCTATGATATTTCCAAAGATATGGGCGAAAAACGCTACGAGCCCAAATCCGGGCCCCTTTTGCTCTAGGAGGCCCAGGAGCCGAGAAAAACGCGAAAAACTAAAAAAATCGACTTTAGAAAATTCCCGGACCCCTAAAAAAATCGGAAATCGTCTCACGAATCCAATGGCGCCAGCCAAATTGTCCTAGCTATAATATTTCCAAAGATATCGACGGAAAACGGTGTGATCCCAAATCCGGGCCTTTTTTGCTCTCGGAGCCATAGGAGTTGGACTGATGTGCAGGCGGAGAGCAATCGAACTGATGCGCATGAGCAAGAGGGTCGGATTGACGCGCACGCGCAGAGGCATCGGTCTGATGCGCTGCCGGAGGGGAGTCAGACTGATGCGCATGCGCAGAGGAATCGGACTGATGTGCAGGAGCAGGAGGGTCGGACTGACGCGCATGCCCAGAAGAATCGGACTGATGCGCAGTCGCAGGAAAATCGCACTGATGCGCATGCGCAGAAGAATCGGACTGATGCGCATGCGCAGAAGAATCGGACTGATGCGCAGGTGCAGGGGAGTCGGACTGATGCGCAGGCGCAGGGGAGTCGGACTGATGCGCATGCGCAGAAGAATCTGACTGATGCGCATGCGCAGGAAAATCGCACTGATGCGCATGCGCAGAAGACTCGGACTGATGCGCAGGCGCAGGGGAGTCGGGCTGATGCGCATGCGCAGAAGCATCGGAATGATGCGCAGGCGCAGAGGAGTGGAACTGATGCGCAGGAGCAGGAGGTTCCTACTAACGCGCACGCGCAGAGGCATCGGACTGATGCGCATGCGCAGAGGAATCGGACTGATGCGCAGGCGCAGAGGAGTGGTATTGATGCGCAGCAGCAGAAGAATCGGACTGATGCGCATGCGCAGAGCCATCGGACTGATGCGCATGGTCAGAAGATTCGGACTGACTGACGAAAAACGGTGTGATCCCAAATCCGGGCCCGTTTTGCTCTGGGAGGCCCAGGAGCCGAGAAAAACGCGAAAAACGGAAAAATCGACGTTAGAAAATTCCCGGACCCCTAGCAAAATCGGAAATCGTCTCACGAATCCAATGGCGCCAGCCAAATTGTCCTGGCTATGATATTTCGAAAGATATGGGCGAAAAACGGTATGAGTCCAAATCCGGGCCCGTTTTGCTCTAGGAGGCCCAGGAGCCGAGAAAAACGCGAAAAACTAAAAAAATCGATTTTAGAAAATACCCGGACCCCTAGAAAAATCGGAAATCGTCTCACGAATCCAATGGCGCCAGCCAAATTGTCCTAGCTATGATATTTCCAAAGATATGGGCGAAAAACGCTACGAGCCCAAATCCGGGCCCCTTCTGCTCTAGGAGGCCCAGGAGCCGAGAAAAACGCGAAAAACTAAAAAAATCGACTTTAGAAAATTCCCGGACCCCTAGAGAAATGGGAAATCGTCTCACGAATCCAATGGCGCCAGCCAAATTGTCCTAGCTATGATATTTCCCAAGATATGGGCGAAAAACGGTATGAGCCCAAATCCGGGCCCGTTTTGCTCTAGGAGGCCCAGGAGCCGAGAAAAACGCGAAAAAATAAAAAAATCGACTTTAAAAAATTCCCGGACCCATAGAAAAATCGGAAATCGTCTTACGAATCCAATGGCGCTAGCCAAATTGTCCTAGCTATGATATTTCCAAAGATATGGGCGAATAACGGTATGAGTCCAAATCCGGGCCCGTTTCCCTCTAGGAGGCCCAGGAGCCGAGAAAAACGCGAAAAACTAAAAAAATCGACTTAAGACAATTCCCGGACCCCTAGAAAAATCGGAAATCGTCTCACGTATAGAATGGCACCAGCCAAATTGTCCTAGCTATGATATTTCCAAAGATATCGACGGAAAACGGTGTGATTCCAAATCCGGGCCTTTTTTGTTCTAGGAGGCCCAGGAGCCGAGAAAAACGCGAAAAACTAAAAAAATCGACTTTAGAAAATTCCCGGACCCCTAGAAAAATCGGAAATCGTCTCACGAATCGAATGGCGCCAGCCAAATTGTCCTAGCTATGATATTTCCAAAGATATCGACGGAAAACGGTGTGATCCCAAATCCGGGCCTTTTTTGCTCTCGGAGCCATAGGAGTTGGACTGATGTGCAGGCGGAGAGCAATCGAACTGATGCGCATGAGCAAGAGGGTCGGATTGACGCGCACGCGCAGAGGCATCGGTCTGATGCGCTGGCGGAGGGGAGTCAGACTGATGCGCATGCGCAGAGGAATCGGACTGATGTGCAGGAGCAGGAGGGTCGGACTGACGCGCATGCCCAGAAGAATCGGACTGATGCGCAGGCGCAGGGGAGTCGGACTGATGCGCATGCGCAGAGGAATCGGACTGATGCGCAGGCGCAGAGGAGTGGTATTGATGCGCAGCAGCAGAAGAATCGGACTGATGCGCATACGCAGAGCCATCGGACTGATGCGCATGGTCAGAAGATTCGGACTGACTGACGAAAAACGGTGTGATCCCAAATCCGGGCCCGTTTTGCTCTGGGAGGCCCAGGAGCCGAGAAAAACGCGAAAAACGGAAAAATCGACGTTAGAAAATTCCCGGACCCCTAGCAAAATCGGAAATCGTCTCACGAATCCCATGGCGCCAGCCAAATTGTCCTGGCTATGATATTTCGAAAGATATGGGCGAAAAACGGTATGAGTCCAAATCCGGGCCCGTTTTGCTCTAGGAGGCCCAGGAGCCGAGAAAAACGCGAAAAACCAAAAAAATCTACTGTAGAAAATTCCTGGAGCCGTCGAAAAATCGGGAATCGACTCACGAATGCAATGGCGCTAGCCAAATTGTCCTAGCTATGATATTTCCAAAGATTTGGGCGAAGCACGGTATGAGCCCAAATCCGGGCCCGTTTTGCTCTAGGAGGCCCAGGAGCAGAGAAAAACGCGAAAAACGAAAAAAATCGACTTTAGAAAATTCCTGGAGCCGTAGAAAAATCGGAAATCGACTCACGAATGCAATGGCGCTAGCCAAATTGTCCTAGCTATGCTATTTCCAAAGATTTGGGCGAAGCACGGTATGAGCCCAAATCCGGGCCCGTTTTGCTCTAGGAGGCCCAGGAGCAGAGAAAAACGCGAAAAACTAAAAAAATCGACTTTAGAAAATTCCTGGAGCCGTAGAAAAATCGGAAATCGTCTCACGAATCCAATGGCGCCGTCAAAATTGTCCTAGCTATGCTATTTCCAAAGATAGAGGCGACAAACGGTGTGATCCCAAATTCGGGCCCGTTTTGCTCTCGGAGCCATAGGAGTTGGACTGATGTGCAGGCGGAGAGCAATCGAACTGATGCGCATGCGCAGAAGAATCCGACTGACGCGTAGGCGCAGAAGAGCCGGACTGATGCGCAGGCGCAGGGGAGTCGGACTGATGTGCAGGAGCAGGAGGGTCGGACTGACGCGCATGCGCAGAAGAATCGGACTGATGCGCAGTCGCAGGAAAATCGCACTGATGCGCATGCGCAGAAGAGTCGGACTGATGCGCAGGAGCAGAAGAATCGGACTGCTGCGTAGGCGCAGGGGAGTTGGACCGATGCGCCTGCGCAGAAGACTCGGACTGATGCGCAGGCGCAGAAGCATCGGACTGATGCGCAGGCGCAGAGGAGTGGAACTGATGCGCAGGAGCAGGAGGATCCTACTGACGCGCACGCGCAGAGGCATCGGACTGATGCGCTGGCGGAGGCGCAGAGGCATCGGACTGATGCGCTGGCGTAGGCGAGGCAGACTGATGCGCATGCGCAGAGGAATCGGACTGATACGCAGGCGCAGAGGAGTAGTATTGATGCGCAGCAGCAGAAGAATCGGACTGATGCGCATGGGCAGAAGAATCGGACTGACTGACGAAAAACGGTGTGATACCAAATCCGGGCAGTTTTTGCTCTACGAGCCGCAGGAGACCTGAAAAACGCGAAAAACTAAAAAAATCGACTTAAGACAATTCCCGGACCCCTAGACAAATCGGAAATCGTCTCACGTATAGAATGGCACCAGCCAAATTGTCCTAGCTATGATATTTCCAAAGATATCGACGGAATACGGTGTGATCCCAAATCCGGGCATTTTTTGCTATCGGAGCCATAGGAGTTGGACTGATGTGCAGGCGGAGAGCAATCGAACAGATGCGCATGAGCAAGAGCGTCGGATTGACGCGCACGCGCAGAGGCATCGGTTCGATGCGCTGGCGGAGGGGAGTCAGACTGATGCGCATGCGCAGAGGAATCGGACTGATGTGCAGGAGCAGGAGGGTTGGACTGACGCGCATGCCCAGAAGAATCGGACTGATGCGCAGTCGCAGGAAAATCGCACTGATGCGCATGCGCAGAAGAATCGGACTGATGCGCATGCGCAGAGGAATCGGACTGATGCGCAGGCGCAGAGGAGTGGTATTGATGCGCAGCAACAGAAGAATCGGACTGATGCGCATGCGCAGAGCCATCGGACTGATGCGCATGGGCAGAAGAATCGGACTGACTGACGAAAAACGGTGTGATCCCAAATCCGGGCCCGTTTTGCTCTAGGAGGCCCAGGAGCCGAGAAAAACGCGAAAAACTAAAAAAATCGATTTTAGAAAATTCCCGGACCCCTAGAAAAATCGGAAATCGTCTCACGAATCCAATGGCGCCAGCCAAATTGTCCTAGCTATGATATTTCCAAAGATTTGGGCGAAGCACGGTATGAGCCCAAATCCGGGCCCGTTTTGCTCTAGGAGGCGCAGGAGCAGAGAAAAACGCGAAAAACTAAAAAAATCGACTTTAGAAAATTCCTGGAGCCGTAGAAAAATCGGAAATCGTCTCACGAATAGAATGGCACCAGCCAAATTGTCCTAGCTATGATATTTCCAAAGATATCGACGGAAAACGGTGTGATCCCAAATCCGGGCCTTTTTTGCTCTAGGAGGCCCAGGAGCCGAGAAAAACGGGAAAAACCAAAAAAATCGACTGTAGAAAATTCCTGGAGCCGTAGAAAAATCGGAAATCGACTCACGAATGCAATGGCGCTAGCCAAATTGTCCTAGCTATGATGTTTCCAAAAATTTGGGCGAAAAACGGTATGAGTCCAAATCCGGGCCCGTTTTGCTCTAGGAGGCCCAGGAGCCGAGAAAAACGCGAAAAACTAAAAAAATCGATTTTAGAAAATTCCCGGACCCCTAGAAAAATCGGAAATCGTCTCACGAATCCAATGGCGCCAGCCAAATTGTCCTAGCTATAATATTTCCAAAGATTTGGGCGAAGCACAGTATGAGCCCAAATCCGGGCCCGTTTTGCTCTAGGAGGCCCAGGAGCAGAGAAAAACGCGAAAAACTAAAAAAATCGACTTTAGAAAATTCCTGGAGCCGTAGAAAAATCGGAAATCGTCTCACGAATAGAATGGCACCAGCCAAATTGTCCTAGCTATGATATTTCCAAAGATATCGACGGAAAACGGTGTGATCCCAAATCCTGGCCTTTTTTGCTCTAGGAGGCCCAGGAGCCGAGAAAAACGCGAAAAACTAAAAAAATCGACTTTAGAAAATTCCCGGACCCCTAAAAAAATCGGAAATCGTCTCACGAATCCAATGGCGCCAGCCAAATTGTCCTAGCTATGATATTTCCAGAGATATCGACGAAAAACGGTGTGATCCCAAATCCGGGCCTTTTTTGCTCTCGGAGCCATAGGAGTTGGACTGATGTGCAGGCGGAGAGCAATCGAACTGATGCGCATGAGCAAGAGGGTCGGATTGACGCGCACGCGCAGAGTCATCGGTCTGATGCGCTGGCGGAGGGGAGTCAGACTGATGCGCATGCGCAGAGGAATCGGACTGATGTGCAGGAGCAGGAGGGTCGGACTGACGCGCATGCCCAGAAGAATCGGACTGATGCGCAGTCGCAGGAAAATCGCACTGATGCGCATGCGCAGAAGACTCGGACTGATGCGCAGGCGCAGGGGAGTCGGGCTGATGCGCATGCGCAGAAACATCGGAATGATGCGCAGGCGCAGAGGAGTGGCACTGATGCGCAGGAGCAGGAGGTTCCTACTAACGCGCACGCGCAGAGGCATCGGACTGATGCGCATGCGCAGAGGAATCGGACTGATGCGCAGGCGCAGAGGAGTGGTATTGATGCGCAGCAGCAGAAGAATCGGACTGATGCGCATGCGCAGAGCCATCGGACTGATGCGCATGGTCAGAAGATTCGGACTGACTGACGAAAAACGGTGTGATCCCAAATCCGGGCCCGTTTTGCTCTGGGAGGCCCAGGAGCCGAGAAAAACGCGAAAAACGGAAAAATCGACGTTAGAAAATTCCCGGACCCCTAGCAAAATCGGAAATCGTCTCACGAATCCAATGGCGCCAGCCAAATTGTCCTGGCTATGATATTTCGAAAGATATGGGCGAAAAACGGTATGAGTCCAAATCCGGGCCCGTTTTGCTCTAGGAGGCCCAGGAGCCGAGAAAAACGCGAAAAACCAAAAAAATCGACTGTAGAAAATTCCTGGAGCCGTAGAAAAATCGGGAATCGACTCACGAATGCAATGCCGCTAGCCAAATTGTCCTAGCTATGATGTTTCCAAAAATTTGGGCGAAAAACGGTATGAGTCCAAATCCGGGCCCGTTTTGCTCTAGGAGGCCCAGGAGCAGAGAAAAACGCGAAAAACTAAAAAAATCGACTTTAGAAAATTCCTGGAGCCGTACAAAAATCGGAAATCGTCTCACGAATCCAATGGCGCCGTCAAAATTGTCCTAGCTATGATATTTCCAAAGATAGAGGCGACAAACGGTGTGATCCCAAATCCGGGCCCGTTTAGCTCTAGGAGGCCCAGGAGCCGAGAAAAACGCGAAAAACTAAAAAAATCGACTTTAGACAATTTCCGGACCCCTAGAAAAATCGGAAATCGTCTCACGAATAGGATGGCACCAGCCAAATTGTCCTAGCTATGATATTTCCAAAGTAATGGGCGAAAAACGGTATGAGTCCGAATCCGGGTCCGTTTTGCTCTAGGAGGCCCAGGAGCCGAGAAAAACGCGAAAAACCAAAAAAATCGACTTTAGAAAATTCCCGGACCCATAGAAAAATCGGAAATCGTCTCACGAATCCAATGGCGCTAGCCAAATTGTCCTAGCTATGATATTTCCAAAGATATGGGCGAATAACGGTATGAGTCCAAATCCGGGCCCGTTTCGCTCTAGGAGGCCCAGGAGCCGAGAAAAACGCGAAAAACTAAAAAAATCGACTTAAGACAATTCCCGGACCCCTAGACAAATCGGAAATCGTCTCACGTATAGAATGGCACCAGCCAAATTGTCCTAGCTATGATATTTCCAAAGATATCGACGGAATACGGTGTGATCCCAAATCCGGGCCTTTTTTGCTCTCGGAGCCATAGGAGTTGGACTGATGTGCAGGCGGACAGCAATCGAACTGATGCGCATGAGCAAGAGGGTCGGATTGACGCGCACGCGCAGAGGCATCGGTCTGATGCGCTGGCGGAGGGGAGTCAGACTGATGCGCATGCGCAGAGGAATCGGACTGATGTGCAGGAGCAGGAGGGTCGGACTGACGCGCATGCCCAGAAGAATCGGACTGATGCGCAGGCGCAGGGGAGTCGGACTGATGCGCATGCGCAGAGGAATCGGACTGATGCGCAGGCGCAGAGGAGTGGTATTGATGCGCAGCAGCAGAAGAATCGGACTGATGCGCATACGCAGAGCCATCGGACTGATGCGCATGGTCAGAAGATTCGGACTGACTGACGAAAAACGGTGTGATCCCAAATCCGGGCCCGTTTTGCTCTGGGAGGCCCAGGAGCCGAGAAAAACGCGAAAAACGGAAAAATCGACGTTAGAAAATTCCCGGACCCCTAGCAAAATCGGAAATCGTCTCACGAATCCCATGGCGCCAGCCAAATTGTCCTGGCTATGATATTTCGAAAGATATGGGCGAAAAACGGTATGAGTCCAAATCCGGGCCCGTTTTGCTCTAGGAGGCCCAGGAGCCGAGAAAAACGCGAAAAACTAAAAAAATCGATTTTAGAAAATACCCGGACCCCTAGAAAAATCGGAAATCGTCTCACGAATCCAATGGCGCCAGCCAAATTGTCCTAGCTATGATATTTCCAAAGATATGGGCGAAAAACGCTACGAGCCCAAATCCGGGCCCCTTTTGCTCTAGGAGGCCCAGGAGCCGAGAAAAACGCGAAAAACTAAAAAAATCGACTTTAGAAAATTCCCGGACCCCTAAAAAAATCGGAAATCGTCTCACGAATCCAATGGCGCCAGCCAAATTGTCCTAGCTATAATATTTCCAAAGATATCGACGGAAAACGGTGTGATCCCAAATCCGGGCCTTTTTTGCTCTCGGAGCCATAGGAGTTGGACTGATGTGCAGGCGGAGAGCAATCGAACTGATGCGCATGAGCAAGAGGGTCGGATTGACGCGCACGCGCAGAGGCATCGGTCTGATGCGCTGCCGGAGGGGAGTCAGACTGATGCGCATGCGCAGAGGAATCGGACTGATGTGCAGGAGCAGGAGGGTCGGACTGACGCGCATGCCCAGAAGAATCGGACTGATGCGCAGTCGCAGGAAAATCGCACTGATGCGCATGCGCAGAAGAATCGGACTGATGCGCATGCGCAGAAGAATCGGACTGATGCGCAGGTGCAGGGGAGTCGGACTGATGCGCAGGCGCAGGGGAGTCGGACTGATGCGCATGCGCAGAAGAATCTGACTGATGCGCATGCGCAGGAAAATCGCACTGATGCGCATGCGCAGAAGACTCGGACTGATGCGCAGGCGCAGGGGAGTCGGGCTGATGCGCATGCGCAGAAGCATCGGAATGATGCGCAGGCGCAGAGGAGTGGAACTGATGCGCAGGAGCAGGAGGTTCCTACTAACGCGCACGCGCAGAGGCATCGGACTGATGCGCATGCGCAGAGGAATCGGACTGATGCGCAGGCGCAGAGGAGTGGTATTGATGCGCAGCAGCAGAAGAATCGGACTGATGCGCATGCGCAGAGCCATCGGACTGATGCGCATGGTCAGAAGATTCGGACTGACTGACGAAAAACGGTGTGATCCCAAATCCGGGCCCGTTTTGCTCTGGGAGGCCCAGGAGCCGAGAAAAACGCGAAAAACGGAAAAATCGACGTTAGAAAATTCCCGGACCCCTAGCAAAATCGGAAATCGTCTCACGAATCCAATGGCGCCAGCCAAATTGTCCTGGCTATGATATTTCGAAAGATATGGGCGAAAAACGGTATGAGTCCAAATCCGGGCCCGTTTTGCTCTAGGAGGCCCAGGAGCCGAGAAAAACGCGAAAAACTAAAAAAATCGATTTTAGAAAATACCCGGACCCCTAGAAAAATCGGAAATCGTCTCACGAATCCAATGGCGCCAGCCAAATTGTCCTAGCTATGATATTTCCAAAGATATGGGCGAAAAACGCTACGAGCCCAAATCCGGGCCCCTTCTGCTCTAGGAGGCCCAGGAGCCGAGAAAAACGCGAAAAACTAAAAAAATCGACTTTAGAAAATTCCCGGACCCCTAGAGAAATGGGAAATCGTCTCACGAATCCAATGGCGCCAGCCAAATTGTCCTAGCTATGATATTTCCCAAGATATGGGCGAAAAACGGTATGAGCCCAAATCCGGGCCCGTTTTGCTCTAGGAGGCCCAGGAGCCGAGAAAAACGCGAAAAAATAAAAAAATCGACTTTAAAAAATTCCCGGACCCATAGAAAAATCGGAAATCGTCTTACGAATCCAATGGCGCTAGCCAAATTGTCCTAGCTATGATATTTCCAAAGATATGGGCGAATAACGGTATGAGTCCAAATCCGGGCCCGTTTCCCTCTAGGAGGCCCAGGAGCCGAGAAAAACGCGAAAAACTAAAAAAATCGACTTAAGACAATTCCCGGACCCCTAGAAAAATCGGAAATCGTCTCACGTATAGAATGGCACCAGCCAAATTGTCCTAGCTATGATATTTCCAAAGATATCGACGGAAAACGGTGTGATTCCAAATCCGGGCCTTTTTTGTTCTAGGAGGCCCAGGAGCCGAGAAAAACGCGAAAAACTAAAAAAATCGACTTTAGAAAATTCCCGGACCCCTAGAAAAATCGGAAATCGTCTCACGAATCGAATGGCGCCAGCCAAATTGTCCTAGCTATGATATTTCCAAAGATATCGACGGAAAACGGTGTGATCCCAAATCCGGGCCTTTTTTGCTCTCGGAGCCATAGGAGTTGGACTGATGTGCAGGCGGAGAGCAATCGAACTGATGCGCATGAGCAAGAGGGTCGGATTGACGCGCACGCGCAGAGGCATCGGTCTGATGCGCTGGCGGAGGGGAGTCAGACTGATGCGCATGCGCAGAGGAATCGGACTGATGTGCAGGAGCAGGAGGGTCGGACTGACGCGCATGCCCAGAAGAATCGGACTGATGCGCAGGCGCAGGGGAGTCGGACTGATGCGCATGCGCAGAGGAATCGGACTGATGCGCAGGCGCAGAGGAGTGGTATTGATGCGCAGCAGCAGAAGAATCGGACTGATGCGCATACGCAGAGCCATCGGACTGATGCGCATGGTCAGAAGATTCGGACTGACTGACGAAAAACGGTGTGATCCCAAATCCGGGCCCGTTTTGCTCTGGGAGGCCCAGGAGCCGAGAAAAACGCGAAAAACGGAAAAATCGACGTTAGAAAATTCCCGGACCCCTAGCAAAATCGGAAATCGTCTCACGAATCCCATGGCGCCAGCCAAATTGTCCTGGCTATGATATTTCGAAAGATATGGGCGAAAAACGGTATGAGTCCAAATCCGGGCCCGTTTTGCTCTAGGAGGCCCAGGAGCCGAGAAAAACGCGAAAAACCAAAAAAATCTACTGTAGAAAATTCCTGGAGCCGTCGAAAAATCGGGAATCGACTCACGAATGCAATGGCGCTAGCCAAATTGTCCTAGCTATGATATTTCCAAAGATTTGGGCGAAGCACGGTATGAGCCCAAATCCGGGCCCGTTTTGCTCTAGGAGGCCCAGGAGCAGAGAAAAACGCGAAAAACGAAAAAAATCGACTTTAGAAAATTCCTGGAGCCGTAGAAAAATCGGAAATCGACTCACGAATGCAATGGCGCTAGCCAAATTGTCCTAGCTATGCTATTTCCAAAGATTTGGGCGAAGCACGGTATGAGCCCAAATCCGGGCCCGTTTTGCTCTAGGAGGCCCAGGAGCAGAGAAAAACGCGAAAAACTAAAAAAATCGACTTTAGAAAATTCCTGGAGCCGTAGAAAAATCGGAAATCGTCTCACGAATCCAATGGCGCCGTCAAAATTGTCCTAGCTATGCTATTTCCAAAGATAGAGGCGACAAACGGTGTGATCCCAAATTCGGGCCCGTTTTGCTCTCGGAGCCATAGGAGTTGGACTGATGTGCAGGCGGAGAGCAATCGAACTGATGCGCATGCGCAGAAGAATCCGACTGACGCGTAGGCGCAGAAGAGCCGGACTGATGCGCAGGCGCAGGGGAGTCGGACTGATGTGCAGGAGCAGGAGGGTCGGACTGACGCGCATGCGCAGAAGAATCGGACTGATGCGCAGTCGCAGGAAAATCGCACTGATGCGCATGCGCAGAAGAGTCGGACTGATGCGCAGGAGCAGAAGAATCGGACTGCTGCGTAGGCGCAGGGGAGTTGGACCGATGCGCCTGCGCAGAAGACTCGGACTGATGCGCAGGCGCAGAAGCATCGGACTGATGCGCAGGCGCAGAGGAGTGGAACTGATGCGCAGGAGCAGGAGGATCCTACTGACGCGCACGCGCAGAGGCATCGGACTGATGCGCTGGCGGAGGCGCAGAGGCATCGGACTGATGCGCTGGCGTAGGCGAGGCAGACTGATGCGCATGCGCAGAGGAATCGGACTGATACGCAGGCGCAGAGGAGTAGTATTGATGCGCAGCAGCAGAAGAATCGGACTGATGCGCATGGGCAGAAGAATCGGACTGACTGACGAAAAACGGTGTGATACCAAATCCGGGCAGTTTTTGCTCTACGAGCCGCAGGAGACCTGAAAAACGCGAAAAACTAAAAAAATCGACTTAAGACAATTCCCGGACCCCTAGACAAATCGGAAATCGTCTCACGTATAGAATGGCACCAGCCAAATTGTCCTAGCTATGATATTTCCAAAGATATCGACGGAATACGGTGTGATCCCAAATCCGGGCATTTTTTGCTATCGGAGCCATAGGAGTTGGACTGATGTGCAGGCGGAGAGCAATCGAACAGATGCGCATGAGCAAGAGCGTCGGATTGACGCGCACGCGCAGAGGCATCGGTTCGATGCGCTGGCGGAGGGGAGTCAGACTGATGCGCATGCGCAGAGGAATCGGACTGATGTGCAGGAGCAGGAGGGTTGGACTGACGCGCATGCCCAGAAGAATCGGACTGATGCGCAGTCGCAGGAAAATCGCACTGATGCGCATGCGCAGAAGAATCGGACTGATGCGCATGCGCAGAGGAATCGGACTGATGCGCAGGCGCAGAGGAGTGGTATTGATGCGCAGCAACAGAAGAATCGGACTGATGCGCATGCGCAGAGCCATCGGACTGATGCGCATGGGCAGAAGAATCGGACTGACTGACGAAAAACGGTGTGATCCCAAATCCGGGCCCGTTTTGCTCTAGGAGGCCCAGGAGCCGAGAAAAACGCGAAAAACTAAAAAAATCGATTTTAGAAAATTCCCGGACCCCTAGAAAAATCGGAAATCGTCTCACGAATCCAATGGCGCCAGCCAAATTGTCCTAGCTATGATATTTCCAAAGATTTGGGCGAAGCACGGTATGAGCCCAAATCCGGGCCCGTTTTGCTCTAGGAGGCGCAGGAGCAGAGAAAAACGCGAAAAACTAAAAAAATCGACTTTAGAAAATTCCTGGAGCCGTAGAAAAATCGGAAATCGTCTCACGAATAGAATGGCACCAGCCAAATTGTCCTAGCTATGATATTTCCAAAGATATCGACGGAAAACGGTGTGATCCCAAATCCGGGCCTTTTTTGCTCTAGGAGGCCCAGGAGCCGAGAAAAACGGGAAAAACCAAAAAAATCGACTGTAGAAAATTCCTGGAGCCGTAGAAAAATCGGAAATCGACTCACGAATGCAATGGCGCTAGCCAAATTGTCCTAGCTATGATGTTTCCAAAAATTTGGGCGAAAAACGGTATGAGTCCAAATCCGGGCCCGTTTTGCTCTAGGAGGCCCAGGAGCCGAGAAAAACGCGAAAAACTAAAAAAATCGACTTTAGAAAATTCCTGGAGCCGTAGAAAAATCGGAAATCGTCTCACGAATAGAATGGCACCAGCCAAATTGTCCTAGCTATGATATTTCCAAAGATATCGACGGAAAACGGTGTGATCCCAAATCCTGGCCTTTTTTGCTCTAGGAGGCCCAGGAGCCGAGAAAAACGCGAAAAACTAAAAAAATCGACTTTAGAAAATTCCCGGACCCCTAAAAAAATCGGAAATCGTCTCACGAATCCAATGGCGCCAGCCAAATTGTCCTAGCTATGATATTTCCAGAGATATCGACGAAAAACGGTGTGATCCCAAATCCGGGCCTTTTTTGCTCTCGGAGCCATAGGAGTTGGACTGATGTGCAGGCGGAGAGCAATCGAACTGATGCGCATGAGCAAGAGGGTCGGATTGACGCGCACGCGCAGAGTCATCGGTCTGATGCGCTGGCGGAGGGGAGTCAGACTGATGCGCATGCGCAGAGGAATCGGACTGATGTGCAGGAGCAGGAGGGTCGGACTGACGCGCATGCCCAGAAGAATCGGACTGATGCGCAGTCGCAGGAAAATCGCACTGATGCGCATGCGCAGAAGATTCGGACTGACTGACGAAAAACGGTGTGATCCCAAATCCGGGCCCGTTTTGCTCTGGGAGGCCCAGGAGCCGAGAAAAACGCGAAAAACGGAAAAATCGACGTTAGAAAATTCCCGGACCCCTAGCAAAATCGGAAATCGTCTCACGAATCCAATGGCGCCAGCCAAATTGTCCTGGCTATGATATTTCGAAAGATATGGGCGAAAAACGGTATGAGTCCAAATCCGGGCCCGTTTTGCTCTAGGAGGCCCAGGAGCCGAGAAAAACGCGAAAAACCAAAAAAATCGACTGTAGAAAATTCCTGGAGCCGTAGAAAAATCGGGAATCGACTCACGAATGCAATGCCGCTAGCCAAATTGTCCTAGCTATGATGTTTCCAAAAATTTGGGCGAAAAACGGTATGAGTCCAAATCCGGGCCCGTTTTGCTCTAGGAGGCCCAGGAGCAGAGAAAAACGCGAAAAACTAAAAAAATCGACTTTAGAAAATTCCTGGAGCCGTACAAAAATCGGAAATCGTCTCACGAATCCAATGGCGCCGTCAAAATTGTCCTAGCTATGATATTTCCAAAGATAGAGGCGACAAACGGTGTGATCCCAAATCCGGGCCCGTTTAGCTCTAGGAGGCCCAGGAGCCGAGAAAAACGCGAAAAACTAAAAAAATCGACTTTAGACAATTTCCGGACCCCTAGAAAAATCGGAAATCGTCTCACGAATAGGATGGCACCAGCCAAATTGTCCTAGCTATGATATTTCCAAAGTAATGGGCGAAAAACGGTATGAGTCCGAATCCGGGTCCGTTTTGCTCTAGGAGGCCCAGGAGCCGAGAAAAACGCGAAAAACCAAAAAAATCGACTTTAGAAAATTCCCGGACCCATAGAAAAATCGGAAATCGTCTCACGAATCCAATGGCGCTAGCCAAATTGTCCTAGCTATGATATTTCCAAAGATATGGGCGAATAACGGTATGAGTCCAAATCCGGGCCCGTTTCGCTCTAGGAGGCCCAGGAGCCGAGAAAAACGCGAAAAACTAAAAAAATCGACTTAAGACAATTCCCGGACCCCTAGACAAATCGGAAATCGTCTCACGTATAGAATGGCACCAGCCAAATTGTCCTAGCTATGATATTTCCAAAGATATCGACGGAATACGGTGTGATCCCAAATCCGGGCCTTTTTTGCTCTCGGAGCCATAGGAGTTGGACTGATGTGCAGGCGGAGAGCAATCGAACTGATGCGCATGCGCAGAAGAATCCCACTGACGCGTAGGCGCAGAAGAGCCGGACTGATGCGCAGGCGCAGGGGAGTCGGGCTGATGCGCAGGCGCAGGGGAGTCGGACTGATGCGCAGGCGCAGGGGAGTCGGACTGATGCGCAGGCGGAGGGGAGTCAGACTGATGCGCATGCGCAGAGGAATCTGACTGATGTGCAGGAGCAGGAGGGTCGGACTGACGCGCATGCGCAGAAGAATCGGACTGATACGCAGGCGCAGAGGAGTGGTATTGATGCGCAGCAGCAGAAGAATCGGACTGATGCGCATGGGCAGAAGAATCGGACTGACTGACGAAAAACGGTGTGATACCAAATCCGGGCAGTTTTTGCTCTACGAGCCGCAGGAGACCTGAAAAACGCGAAAAACTAAAAAAATCGACTTCAGACAATTCCCGGACCCCTAGACAAATCGGAAATCGTCTCACGTGTAGAATGGCACCAGCCAAATTGTCCTAGCTATGATATTTCCAAAGATATCGACGGAATACGGTGTGATCCCAAATCCGGGCATTTTTTGCTCTCGGAGCCATAGGAGTTGGACTGATGTGCAGGCGGAGAGCAATCGAACTGATGCGCATGCGCAGAAGAATCCGACTGACGCGTAGGCGCAGAAGAGCCGGACTGATGCGCAGGGGAGTCGGGCTGATGCGCAGGCGCAGGGGAGTCGGACTGATGCGCAGGCGCAGAGGAGTGGAACTGATGCGCAGGAGCAGGAGGATCCTACTGACGCGCACGCGCAGAGGCACCGGACTGATGCGCAGGCGCAGAAGAATCTGACTGATGCGCATGCGCAGAGGAATCGGACTGATGCGCAGGCGCAGAGGAGTGGTATTGATGCGCAGCAGCAGAAGAATCGGACTGTTGCGCATGCGCAGAGCCATCGGACTGATGCGCATGGGCAGAAGTTTCGGACTGACTGACGAAAAACGGTGTGATCCCAAATCCGGGCCCGTTTTGCTCTGGGAGGTCCAGGAGCCGAGAAAATCGCGAAAAACGGAAAAATCGACGTTAGAAAATTCCCGGACCCCTAGCAAATTCGGAAATCGTCTCACGAATCCAATGGCGCCAGCCAAATTGTCCTGGCTATGATATTTCGAAAGATATGGGCGAAAAACCGTATGAGTCCAAATCCGGGCCCGTTTTGCTCTAGGAGGCCCAGGAGCCGAGAAAAACGCGAAAAACCAAAAAAATCGACTGTAGAAAATTTCTGGAGCCGTAGAAAAATCGGGAATCGACTCACGAATGCAATGGCGCTAGCCAAATTGTCCTAGCTATGATGTTTCCAAAAATTTGGGCGAAAAACGGTATGAGTCCAAATCCGGGCCCGTTTTGCTCTAGGAGGCCCAGGAGCCGAGAAAAACGCGAAAAACTAAAAAAATCGATTTTAGAAAATTCCCGGACCCCTAGAAAAATCGGAAATCGTCTCACGAATCCAATGGCGCCAGCCAAATTGTCCTAGCTATGATATTTCCAAAGATTTGGGCGAAGCACGGTATGAGCCCAAATCCAGGCCCGTTTTGCACTAGGAGGCCCAGGAGCAGAGAAAAACGCGAAAAATTAAAAAAATCGACTTTAGAAAATTCCTGAAGCCGTAGAAAAATCGGAAATCGTCTCACGAATCCAATGGCGCCGTCAAAATTGTCCTAGCTATGATATTTCCAAAGATAGAGGCGACAAACGGTGTGATCCCAAATCCGGGCCCGTTTAGCTCTAGGAGGCCCAGGAGCCGAGAAAAACGCGAAAAACTAAAAAAATCGACTTTAGACAATTCCCGGACCCCTAGAAAAATCGGAAATCGTCTCACGAATAGGATGGCACCAGCCAAATTGTCCTAGCTATGATATTTCCAAAGTAATGGGCGAAAAACGGTATGAGTCCGATTCCGGGCCCGTTTTGCTCTGGGAGGCCCAGGAGCCGAGAAAAACGCGAAAAACGGAAAAATCGACCTTAGAAAATTCCCGGACCACTAGCAAAATCGGAAATCGTCTCACGAATCCAATGGCGCCAGCCAAATTGTCCTGGCTATGATATTTCGAAAGATATGGGCGAAAAACGGTATGAGTCCAAATCCGGGCCCGTTTTGCTCTAGGAGGCCCAGGAGCCGAGAAAAACGCGCAAAACCAAAATAATCGACTGTAGAAAATTCCTGGAGCAGTAGAAAAATCGGGAATCGACTCACGAATGCAATGGCGCTAGCCAAATTGTCCTAGCTATGACGTTTCCAAAAATTTGGGCGAAAAACGGTATGAGTCCAAATCCGGGCCCGTTTTGCTCTAGGAGGCCCAGGAGCCAAGAAAAACGCGAAAAACTAAGAAAGTCGATTTTAAAAAATTCCCGGACCCCTAGAAAAATCGGAAATCGTCTCTCGAATCCAATGGCGCCAGCCAAATTGTCCTAGCTATGATATTTCCAAAGATATGGGCGAAAAACGATACGAGCCCAAATCCGGGCCCGTTTAGCTCTAGGAGGCCCAGGACCCGAGAAAAACGCGAAAAACTAAAAAAATCCACTTTAGACAATTCCCGGACCCCTAGAAAAATCGGAAATCGTCTCACGAATAGAATGGCACCAGCCAAATTGTCCTAGCTATGATATTTCCAAAGATATCGACGGAAAACGGTGTGATCCCAAATCCGGGCCTTTTTTGTTCTAGGAGGCCCAGGAGCCGAGAAAAACGCAAAAAACTAAAAAAATCGACTTTAGAAAATTCCCGGACCCCTAGAAAAATCGGAAATCGTCTCACGTATAGAATGGCACCAGCCAAATTGTCCTAGCTATGATATTTCCAAAGATATGGGCGAATAACGGTATGAGTCCAAATCCGGGCCCGTTTCGCTCTAGGAGGCCCAGGAGCCGAGAAAAACGCGAAAAACTAAAAAAATCGACTTAAGACAATTCCCGGACCCCTTGACAAATCGGAAATCGTCTCACGTATAGAATGGCACCAGCCAAATTGTCCTAGCTATGATATTTCCAAAGATATCGACGGAATACGGTGTGATCCCAAATCCGGGCCTTTTTTGCTCTCGGAGCCATAGGAGTTGGACTGATGTGCAGGCGGAGAACAATCGAACTGATGCGCATGCGCAGAAGAATCCGACTGACGCGTAGGCGCAGAAGAGCCGGACTGATGCGCAGGCGCAGGGGAGTCGGGCTGATGCGCAGGCGCAGGGGAGTCGGACTGATGCGCAGGCGCAGGGGAGTCGGACTGATGCGCAGGCGGAGGGGAGTCAGACTGATGCGCATGCGCAGAGGAATCGGACTGATGCGCATGCGCAGAGCCATCGGACTGATGCACATGGTCAGAAGATTCGGACTGACTGACGAAAAACGGTGTGATCCCAAATCCGGGCCCGTTTTGCTCTGGGAGGTCCAGGAGCCGAGAAAATCGCGAAAAACGGAAAAATCGACGTTAGAAAATTCCCGGACCCCTAGCAAATTCGGAAATCGTCTCACGAATCCAATGGCGCCAGCCAAATTGTCCTGGCTATGATATTTCGAAAGATATGGGCGAAAAACGGTATGAGTCCAAATCCGGGCCCGTTTTGCTCTAGGAGGCCCAGGAGCCGAGAAAAACGCGAAAAACCAAAAAAATCGACTGTAGAAAATTCCTGGAGCCGTAGAAAAATCGGGAATCGACTCACGAATGCAATGGCGCTAGCCAAATTGTCCTAGCTATGATGTTTCCAAAAATTTGGGCGAAAAACGGTATGAGTCCAAATCCGGGCCCGTTTTGCTCTAGGAGGCCCAGGAGCCGAGAAAAACGCGAAAAACTAAAAAAATCGATTTTAGAAAATTCCCGGACCCCTAGAAAAATCGGAAATCGTCTCACGAATCCAATGGCGCCAGCCAAATTGTCCTAGCTATGATATTTCCAAAGATTTAGGCGAAGCACGGTATGAGCCCAAATCCGGGCCCGTTTTGCTCTAGGAGGCCCAGGAGCAGAGAAAAACGCGAAAAACTAAAAAAATCGACTTTAGAAAATTCCCGGACCCCTAGAAAAATCGGAAATCGTCTCACGAATTCAATGGCGCCAGCCAAATTGTCCTAGCTATGATATTTCCAAAGCTATCGACGGAAAACGGTGTGATCCCAAATCCGGGCCTTTTTTGCTCTCGGAGCCATAGGAGTTGGACTGATGTGCAGGCGGAGAGCAATCGAACTGATGCGCACGCGCAGAGGCATCGGACTGATGCGCTGGCGGAGGGGAGTCAGACTGATGCGCTGGCGCAGGGGAGTCGGACTGATGCGCATGCGCAGAAGAATCTGACGGATGCGCAGGCGCAGGGGAGTCGGACCGATGCGCATGTGCAGAAGCGTCGGACTGATGCGCATGCGCATAAGAATCGGACTGATGCGCAGGCGCAGAAGCATCGGACTGATGCGCAGGCGCAGAAGCATCGGACTGATGCGCAGGCGCAGAGGAGTGGAACTCATGCGCAGGAGCAGGAGGATCCTACTGACGCGCACGCGCAGAGGCATCGGACTGATGCGCTGACGTAGGGGAGTCAGACTGATGCGCATGCGCAGAGGAATCGGACTGATGCGCAGGCGCAGATGAGTGGTATTGATGCGCAGCAGCAGAAGAATCGGACTGATGCGCATGCGCAGAGCCATCGGACTGATGCGCATGGGCAGAAGAATCGGACTGACTGACGAAAAACGGTGTGATCACAAATCCGGGCCCGTTTTGCTCTGGGAGGCGCAGGAGCCGAGAAAGACGCGAAAAACGGAAAAATCGACGTTAGAAAATTCCCGGACCCCTAGCAAAATCGGAAATCGTCTCACGAATCCAATGGCGCCAGCCAAATTGTCCTAGCTATGATATTTCCAAAGATTTGGGCGAATGACGGTATGAGCCCAAATCCGGGCCCGTTTTGCTCTAGGAGGCCCAGGAGCAGAGAAAAACGCGAAAAACGAAAAAAATCGACTTTAGAAAATTCCTGGAGCCGTAGAAAACTCGGAAATCGACTCACGAATGCAATGGCGCTAGCCAAATTGTCCTAGCTATGCTATTTCCAAAGATTTGGGCGAAGCACGGTATGAGCCCAAATCCGGGCCCGTTTTGCTCTAGGAGGCCCAGGAGCAGAGAAAAACGCGAAAAACTAAAAAAATCGACTTTAGAAAATTCCTGGAGCCGTAGAAAAATCGGAAATCGTCTCACGAATCCAATGGCGCCGTCAAAATTGTCCTAGCTATGCTATTTCCAAAGATAGAGGCGACAAACGGTGTGATCCCAAATTCGGGCCCGTTTTGCTCTCGGAGCCATAGGAGTTGGACTGATGTGCAGGCGGAGAGCAATCGAACTGATGCGCATGAGCAAGAGGGTCGGATTGACGCGCACGCGCAGAGGCATCGGTCTGATGCGCTGGCGGAGGGGAGTCAGACTGATGCGCATGCGCAGAGGAATCGTACTGATATGCAGGAGCAGTAGGGTCGGACTGACGCGCATGCCCAGAAGACTCGGACTGATGCGCAGGCGCAGGGGAGTCGGGCTGATGCGCATGCGCAGAAGCATCGGAATGATGCGCAGGCGCAGAGGAGTGGAACTGATGCGCAGGAGCAGGAGGTTCCTACTTACGCGCACGCGCAGAGGCATCGGACTGATGCGCATGCGCAGAAGAATCGGACTGATGCGCATGCGCAGAAGAATCGGACTGATGCGCATGCGCAGAAGAATCGGACTGATGCGCATGCGCAGAAAAATCGGACTGATGCGCATGCGCAGAAGAATCGGACTGATGCGCATGCGCAGAAGCATCGGACTGATGCGCATGCGCAGAAGAATCGGACTGATGCGCAGGAGCAGGAGGATCCTACTGACGCGCACGCGCAGAGGCATCGGACTGATGCGCATGCGCAGAGGAATCGGACTGATGCGCATGGGCAGAAGAATCGGACTGACTGACGAAAAACGGTGTGATCCCAAATCCGGGCCCGTTTTGCTCTAGGAGGCCCAGGAGCCGAGAAAAACGCGAAAAACTAAAAAAGTCGATTTTAGAAAATTCCCGGACCCCTAGAAAAATCGGAAATCGTCTCACGAATCCAATGGCGCCAGCCAAATTGTCCTAGCTATGATATTTCCAAAGATATGGGCGAAAAACGATACGAGCCCAAATCCGGGCCCGTTTAGCTCTAGGAGGCCCAGGACCCGAGAAAAACGCGAAAAACTAAAAAAATCCACTTTAGACAATTCCCGGACCCCTAGAAAAATCGGAAATCGTCTCACGAATAGAATGGCACCAGCCAAATTGTCCTAGCTATGATATTTCCAAAGATATCGACGGAAAACGGTGTGATCCCAAATCCGGGCCTTTTTTGCTCTAGGAGGCCCAGGAGCCGAGAAAAACGCGAAAAACTAAAAAAATCGACTTTAGAAAATTCCCGGACCCCTAGAAAAATCGGAAATCGTCTCACGAATCCAATGGCGCCAGCCAAATTGTCCTAGCTATGATATTTCCAAAGATATCGACGGAAAACGGTGTGATCCCAAATCCGGGCCTTTTTTGCTCTCGGAGCCATAGGAGTTGGACTGATGTGCAGGCGGAGAGCAATCGAACTGATGCGCATGAGCAAGAGGGTCGGATTGACGCGCACGCGCAGAGGCATCGGTCTGATGCGCTGGCGGAGGGGAGTCAGACTGATGCGCATGCGCAGAGGAATCGGACTGATGTGCAGGAGCAGTAGGGTCGGACTGACGCGCATGCCCAGAAGAATCGGACTGATGCGCAGTCGCAGGAAAATCGCACTGATGCGCATGCGCAGAAGAATCGGACTGATGCGCATGCGCAGAAGAATCGGATTGATGCGCATGCGCAGAAGAATCGGACTGATGCGCATGCGCAGAAGAATCGGACTGATGCGCAGGTGCAGGGGAGTCGGACTGATGCGCAGGCGGAGGGGAGTCGGACTGATGCGCATGCGCAGAAGAATCTGACTGATGCGCAGGCGCAGGAAAATCGCACTGATGCGCATACGCAGAAGACTCGGACTGATGCGCAGGCGCAGGGGAGTCGGGCTGATGCGCATGCGCAGAAGAATCGGACTGATGCGCAGGGGCAGGGGAGTCGGACTGATGCGCTGGTGCAGGGGAGTCGGACTGATGCGCATGCGCAGAAGAATCTGACTGATGCGCAGGCGCAGGGGAGTCGGACTGATGCGCATGTGCAGAAGCGTCGGACTGATGCGCATGCGCATAAGAATCGGACTGATGCGCAGGCGCAGAAGCATCGGACTGATGCGCAGGCGCAGAAGCATCGGACTGATGCGCAGGCGCAGAGGAGTGGAACTCATGCGCAGGAGCAGGAGGATCCTACTGACGCGCACGCGCAGAGGCATCGGACTGATGCGCTGACGTAGGGGAGTCAGACTGATGCGCATGCGCAGAAGAATCGGACTGATGCGCATGCGCAGAAGAATCGGACTGATGCGCAGGTGCAGGGGAGTCGGACTGATGCGCAGGCGCAGGGGAGTCGGACTGATGCGTATGCGCAGAAGAATCTGACTGATGCGCATGCGCAGGAAAATCGCACTGATGCGCATGCGCAGAAGACTCGGACTGATGCGCAGGCGCAGGGGAGTCGGGCTGATGCGCATGCGCAGAAGCATCGGAATGATGCGCAGGCGCAGAGGAGTGGAACTGATGCGCAGGAGCAGGAGGTTCCTACTAACGCGCACGCGCAGAGGCATCGGACTGATGCGCATGCGCAGAGGAATCGGACTGATGCGCAGGCGCAGATGAGTGGTATTGATGCGCAGCAGCAGAAGAATCGGACTGATGCGCATGCGCAGAGCCATCGGACTGATGCGCATGGGCAGAAGAATCGGACTGACTGACGAAAAACGGTGTGATCCCAAATCCGGGCCCGTTTTGCTCTGGGAGGCCCAGGAGCCAAGAAAAACGCGAAAAACGGAAAAATCGACGTTAGAAAATTCCCGGACCCCTAGCAAAATCGGAAATCGTCTCACGAATCCAATGGCGCCAGCCAAATTGTCCTGGCTATGATATTTCGAAAGATATGGGCGAAAAACGGTATGAGTCCAAATCCGGGCCCGTTTTGCTCTAGGAGGCCCAGGAGCCGAGAAAAACGCGAAAAACTAAAAAAATCGATTTTAGAAAATACCCGGACCCCTAGAAAAATCGGAAATCGTCTCACGAATCCAATGGCGCCAGCCAAATTGTCCTGGCTATGATATTTCGAAAGATATGGGCGAAAAACGGTATGAGTCCAAATCCGGGCCCGTTTTGCTCTAGGAGGCCCAGGAGCCGAGAAAAACGCGAAAAACTAAAAAAATCGACTTTAGAAAATTCCTGGAGCCGTAGAAACATCGGAAATCGTCTCACGAATCCAATGGCGCCGTCAAAATTGTCCTAGCTATGCTATTTCCAAAGATAGAGGCGACAAACGGTGTGATCCCAAATTCGGGCCCGTTTTGCTCTCGGAGCCATAGGAGTTGGACTGATGTGCAGGCGGAGAGCAATCGAACTGATGCGCATGAGCAAGAGGGTCGGATTGACGCGCACGCGCAGAGGCATCGGTCTGATGCGCTGGCGGAGGGGAGTCAGACTGATGCGCATGCGCAGAGGAATCGTACTGATATGCAGGAGCAGTAGGGTCGGACTGACGCGCATGCCCAGAAGACTCGGACTGATGCGCAGGCGCAGGGGAGTCGGGGTGATGCGCATGCGCAGAAGCATCGGAATGATGCGCAGGCGCAGAGGAGTGGAACTGATGCGCAGGAGCAGGAGGTTCCTACTTACGCGCACGCGCAGAGGCATCGGACTGATGCGCATGTGCAGAAGAATCGGACTGATGCGCATGCGCAGAAGAATCCGACTGATGCGCATGCGCAGAAGAATCGGACTGATGCGCATGCGCAGAAGAATCGGACTGATGCGCATGCGCAGAAGCATCGGACTGATGCGCATGCGCAGAAGAATCGGACTGATGCGCAGGAGCAGGAGGATCCTACTGACGCGCACGCGCAGAGGCATCGGACTGATGCGCATGCGCAGAGGAATCGGACTGATGCGCAGGCGCAGAGGAGTGGTATTGATGCGCAGCAACAGAAGAATCGGACTGATGCGCATGCGCAGAGCCATCGGACTGATGCGCATGGGCAGAAGAATCGGACTGACTGACGAAAAACGGTGTGATCCCAAATCCGGGCCCGTTTTGCTCTAGGAGGCCCAGGAGCCGAGAAAAACGCGAAAAACTAAAAAAGTCGATTTTAGAAAATTCCCGGAACCCTAGAAAAATCGGAAATCGTCTCACGAATCCAATGGCGCCAGCCAAATTGTCCTAGCTATGATATTTCCAAAGATATCGACGGAAAACGGTGTGATCCCAAATCCGGGCCTTTTTTGCTCTCGGAGCCATAGGAGTTGGACTGATGTGCAGGGGGAGAGCAATCGAACTGATGCGCATGAGCGAGAGGGTCGGATTGACGCGCACGCGCAGAGGCATCGGTCTGATGCGCTGGCGGAGGGGAGTCAGACTGATGCGCATGCGCAGAGGAATCGGACTGATGTGCAGGAGCAGTAGGGTCGGACTGACGCGCATGCCCAGAAGAATCGGACTGATGCGCAGTCGCAGGAAAATCGCACTGATGCGCATGCGCAGAAGAATCGGCCTGATGCGCATGCGCAGAAGAATCGGACTGATGCGCATGCGCAGAAGAATCGGACTGATGCGCATGCGCAGAAGAATCGGACTGATGCGCATGCGCAGAAGACTCGGACTTATGCGCAGGCGCAGGGGAGTCGGGCTGATGCGCATGCGCAGAAGCATCGGAATGATGCGCAGGCGCAGAGGAGTGGAACTGATGCGCAGGAGCAGGAGGTTCCTACTTACGCGCACGCGCAGAGGCATCGGACTGATGCGCAGGCGCAGAGGAGTGGTATTGATGCGCAGCAGCAGAAGAATCGGACTGATGCGCATGCGCAGAAGAATCGGACTGATGCGCATGCGCAGAAGAATCGGACTGATGCGCATGCGCAGAAGAATCGGACTGATGCGCATGCGCAGAAGAATCGGACTGATGCGCAGGTGCAGGGGAGTCGGACTGATGCGCATGCGCAGGAAAATCGCACTGATGCGCATGCGCAGAAGACTCGGACTGATGCGCAGGCGCAGGGGAGTCGGGCTGATGCGCATGCGCAGAAGCATCGGATTGATGCGCAGGCGCAGAGGAGTGGAACTGATGCGCAGGAGCAGGAGGTTCCTACTAACGCGCACGCGCAGAGGCATCGGACTGATGCGCATGCGCAGAGGAATCGGACTGATGCGCAGGCGCAGAGGAGTGGTATTGATGCGCAGCAGCAGAAGAATCGGACTGATGCGCATGCGCAGAGCCATCGGACTGATGCGCATGGTCAGAAGATTCGGACTGACTGACGAAAAACGGTGTGATCCCAAATCCGGGCCCGTTTTGCTCTGGGAGGCCCAGGAGCCGAGAAAAACGCGAAAAACGGAAAAATCGACGTTAGAAAATTCCCGGACCCCTAGCAAAATCGGAAATCGTCTCACGAATCCAATGGCGCCAGCCAAATTGTCCTGGCTATGATATGTCGAAAGATATGGGCGAAAAACGGTATGAGTCCAAATCCGGGCCCGTTTTGCTCTAGGAGGCCCAGGAGCCGAGAAAAACGCGAAAAACTAAAAAAATCGATTTTAGAAAATACCCGGACCCCTAGAAAAATCGGAAATCGTCTCACGAATCCAATGGCGCCAGCCAAATTGTCCTAGCTATGATATTTCCAAAGATATGGGCGAAAAACGCTACGAGCCCAAATCCGGGCCCCTTTTGCTCTAGGAGGCCCAGGAGCCGAGAAAAACGCGAAAAACTAAAAAAATCGACTTTAGAAAATTCCCGGACCCCTAAAGAAATGAGAAATCGTCTCACGAATCCAATGGCGCCAGCCAAATTGTCCTAGCTATGATATTTCCCAAGATATGGGCGAAAAACGGTATGAGCCCAAATCCGGGCCCGTTTTGCTCTAGGAGGCCCAGGAGCCGAGAAAAACGCGAAAAAATAAAAAAATCGACTTTAAAAAATTCCCGGACCCATAGAAAAATCGGAAATCGTCTTACGAATCCAATGGCGCTAGCCAAATTGTCCTAGCTATGATATTTCCAAAGATATGGGCGAATAACGGTATGAGTCCAAATCCGGGCCCGTTTCCCTCTAGGAGGCCCAGGAGCCGAGAAAAACGCGAAAAACTAAAAAAATCGACTTAAGACAATTCCCGGACCCCTAGAAAAATCGGAAATCGTCTCACGTATAGAATGGCACCAGCCAAATTGTCCTAGCTATGATATTTCCAAAGATATCGACGGAAAACGGTGTGATTCCAAATCCGGGCCTTTTTTGCTCTCGGAGCCATAGGAGTTGGACTGATGTGCAGGCGGAGAGCAATCGAACTGATGCGCACGCGCAGAGGCATCGGACTGATGCGCTGGCGGAGGGGAGTCAGACTGATGCGCATGCGCAGAGGAATCGGACTGATGTGCAGGAGCAGGAGGGTCGGACTGACGCGCATGCCCAGAAGAATCGGACTGATGCGCAGTCGCAGGAAAATCGCACTGATGCGCATGCGCAGAAGACTCGGACTGATGTGCAGGCGCAGGGGAGTCGGGCTGATGCGCATGCGCAGAAGCATCGGAATGATGCGCAGGCGCAGAGGAGTGGAACTGATGCGCAGGAGCAGGAGGTTCCTACTAACGCGCACGCGCAGAGGCATCGGACTGATGCGCATGCGCAGAGGAATCGGACTGATGCGCAGGCGCAGAGGAGTGGTATTGATGCGCAGCAGCAGAAGAATCGGACTGATGCGCATGCGCAGAGCCATCGGACTGATGCGCATGGGCAGAAGATTCGAACTGACTGACGAAAAACGGTGTGATCCCAAATCCGGGCCCGTTTTGCTCTGGGAGGTCCAGGAGCCGAGAAAATCGCGAAAAACGGAAAAATCGACGTTAGAAAATTCCCGGACCCCTAGCAAAATCGGAAATCGTCTCACGAATCCAATGGCGCCAGCCAAATTGTCCTGGCTATGATATTTCGAAAGATATGGGCGAAAAACGGTATGAGTCCAAATCCGGGCCCGTTTTGCTCTAGGAGGCCCAGGAGCCGAGAAAAACGCGAAAAACTAAAAAAATCGACTTTAGAAAATTCCCGGACCCCTAGAAAAATCGGAAATCGTCTCACGAATCCAATGGCGCCAGCCAAATTGTCCTAGCTATGATATTTCCAAAGATATCGACGGAAAACGGTGTGATCCCAAATCCGGGCCTTTTTTGCTCTCGGAGCCATAGGAGTTGGACTGATGTGCAGGCGGAGAGCAATCGAACTGATGCGCATGAGCAAGAGGGTCGGATTGACGCGCACGCGCAGAGGCATCGGTCTGATGCGCTGGCGGAGGGGAGTCAGACTGATGCGCATGCGCAGAGGAATCGGACTGATGTGCAGGAGCAGTAGGGTCGGACTGACGCGCATGCCCAGAAGAATCGGACTGATGCGCAGTCGCAGGAAAATCGCACTGATGCGCATGCGCAGAAGAATCGGCCTGATGCGCATGCGCAGAAGAATCGGACTGATGCGCATGCGCAGAAGAATCGGACTGATGCGCATGCGCAGAAGAATCGGACTGATGCGCATGCGCAGAAGAATCGGACTGATGCGCATGCGCAGAAGAATCGGACTGATGCGCAGGCGCAGGGGAGTCGGACTGATGCTCATGCGCAGAAGAATCGGACTGATGCGCAGGAGCAGAAGAATCGGACTGCTGCGTAGGCGCAGGGGAGTCGGACTGATGCGCATGTGCAGAAGCGTCGCACTGAGGCACATGCCCAGAAGATTCGGACTGCTGCGCAGCCGCAGGGGAGTTGGACCGATGCGCCTGCGCAGAAGACTCGGACTGATGTGCAGGCGCAGAAGCATCGGACTGATGCGCAGGCGCAGAGGAGTGGAACTGATGCGCAGGAGCAGGAGGATCCTACTGACGCGCACGCGCAGAGGCATCGGACTGATGCGCTGGCGGAGGCGCAGAGGCATCGGACTGATGCGCTGGCGGAGGGGAGTCAGACTGATGCGCATGCGCAGAGGAATCGGACAGATGTGCAGGAGCAGGAGGGTCGGACTGACGCGCATGCCCAGAAAAATCGGACTGATGCGCAGTCGCAGGAAAATCGCACTGATGCGCATGCGCAGAAGAATCGGACTGATGCGCATGCGCAGAAGAATCGGACTGATGCGCAGGTGCAGGGGAGTCGGACTGATGCGCAGGCGCAGGGGAGTCGGACTGATGCGCAGGCGCAGAAGAATCTGACTGATGCGCAGGCGCAGGGGAGTCGGACTGATGCGCAGGCGCAGAAGAATCTGACTGATGCGCAGGCGCAGAAGAATCGGCCTGATGCGCAGGCGCAGAAGCATGGGACTGATGCGCAGGCGCAGAGGAGTGGAACTGATGCGCAGGAGCAGGAGGATCCTACTGACGCGCACGCGCAGAGGCATCGGACTGATGCGCATGCGCAGAGGAATGGGACTGATGCGCAGGCGCAGAGGAGTGGTATTGATGCGCAGCAACAGAAGAATCGGACTGATGCGCATGCGCAGAGCCATCGGACTGATGCGCATGGGCAGAAGAATCGGACTGACTGACGAAAAACGGTGTGATCCCAAATCCGGGCCCGTTTTGCTCTGGGAGGCCCAGGAGCCGAGAAAAACGCGAAAAACAGAAAAATCGACCTTAGAAAATTCCCGGACCCCTAGAAAAATCGGAAATCGTCTCACGAATCCAATGGCGCCAGCCAAATTGTCCTAGCTATGATATTTCCAAAGATATCGCCGGAAAACGGTGTGATCCCAAATCCGGGCCTTTTTTGCTCTAGGAGGCCCAGGAGCCGAGAAAAACGCGAAAAACTAAAAAAATCGACTTTAGAAAATTCCCGGACCCCTAGAAAAATCGGAAATCGTCTCACGAATCCAATGGCGCCAGCCAAATTGTCCTAGCTATGATATTTCCAAAGCTATCGACGGAAAACGGTGTGATCCCAAATCCGGGCCTTTTTTGCTCTCGGAGCCATAGGAGTTGGACTGATGTGCAGGCGGAGAGCAATCGAACTGATGCGCACGCGCAGAGGCATCGGACTGATGCGCTGGCGGAGGGGAGTCAGACTGATGCGCATGCGCAGAGGAATCGGACTGATGCGCATGCGCAGAAGAATCGGACTGATGCGCAGGTGCAGGGGAGTCGGACTGATGCACTGGCGCAGGGGAGTCGGACTGATGCGCATGCGCAGAAGAATCTGACTGATGCGCAGGCGCAGGGGAGTCGGACTGATGCGCATGTGCAGAAGCGTCGGACTGATGCGCATGCGCATAAGAATCGGACTGATGCGCAGGCGCAGAAGCATCGGACTGATGCGCAGGCGCAGAAGCATCGGACTGATGCGCAGGCGCAGAGGAGTGGAACTCATGCGCAGGAGCAGGAGGATCCTACTGACGCGCACGCGCAGAGGCATCGGACTGATGCGCTGACGTAGGGGAGTCAGACTGATGCGCATGCGCAGAGGAGTCGGACTGATGCGCAGGCGCAGATGAGTGGTATTGATGCGCAGCAGCAGAAGAATCGGACTGATGCGCATGCGCAGAGGCATCGGACTGATGCGCATGGGCAGAAGAATCGGACTGACTGACGAAAAACGGTGTGATCCCAAATCCGGGCCCGTTTTGCTCTGGGAGGCCCAGGAGCCAAGAAAAACGCGAAAAACGAAAAAATCAACCTTAGAAAATTCCCGGACCCCTAGCAAAATCGGAAATCGTCTCACGAATCCAATGGAGCCAGCCAAATTGTCCTGGCTATGATATTTCGAAAGATATGGGCGAAAAACGGTATGAGTCCAAATCCGGGCCCGTTTTGCTCTAGGAGGCCCAGGAGCCGAGAAAAACGCGAAAAACCAAAAAAATCTACTGTAGAAAATTCCTGGAGCCGTCGAAAAATCGGGAATCGACTCACGAATGCAATGGCGCTAGCCAAATTGTCCTAGCTATGATATTTCCAAAGATTTGGGCGAAGCACGGTATGAGCCCAAATCCGGGCCCGTTTTGCTCTAGGAGGCCCAGGAGCAGAGAAAAACGCGAAAAACGAAAAAAATCGACTTTAGAAAATTCCTGGAGCCGTAGAAAAATCGGAAATCGACTCACGAATGCAATGGCGCTAGCCAAATTGTCCTAGCTATGCTATTTCCAAAGATTTGGGCGAAGCACGGTATGAGCCCAAATCCGGGCCCGTTTTGCTCTAGGAGGCCCAGGAGCAGAGAAAAACGCGAAAAACTAAAAAAATCGACTTTAGAAAATTCCTGGAGCCGTAGAAAAATCGGAAATCGTCTCACGAATCCAATGGCGCCGTCAAAATTGTCCTAGCTATGCTATTTCCAAAGATAGAGGCGACAAACGGTGTGATCCCAAATTCGGGCCCGTTTTGCTCTCGGAGCCATAGGAGTTGGACTGATGTGCAGGCGGAGAGCAATCGAACTGATGCGCATGCGCAGAAGAATCCGACTGACGCGTAGGCGCAGAAGAGCCGGACTGATGCGCAGGCGCAGGGGAGTCGGACTGATGTGCAGGAGCAGGAGGGTCGGACTGACGCGCATGCGCAGAAGAATCGGACTGATGCGCAGTCGCAGGAAAATCGCACTGATGCGCATGCGCAGAAGAGTCGGACTGATGCGCAGGAGCAGAAGAATCGGACTGCTGCGTAGGCGCAGGGGAGTTGGACCGATGCGCCTGCGCAGAAGACTCGGACTGATGCGCAGGCGCAGAAGCATCGGACTGATGCGCAGGCGCAGAGGAGTGGAACTGATGCGCAGGAGCAGGAGGATCCTACTGACGCGCACGCGCAGAGGCATCGGACTGATGCGCTGGCGGAGGCGCAGAGGCATCGGACTGATGCGCTGGCGTAGGCGAGGCAGACTGATGCGCATGCGCAGAGGAATCGGACTGATACGCAGGCGCAGAGGAGTAGTATTGATGCGCAGCAGCAGAAGAATCGGACTGATGCGCATGGGCAGAAGAATCGGACTGACTGACGAAAAACGGTGTGATACCAAATCCGGGCAGTTTTTGCTCTACGAGCCGCAGGAGACCTGAAAAACGCGAAAAACTAAAAAAATCGACTTAAGACAATTCCCGGACCCCTAGACAAATCGGAAATCGTCTCACGTATAGAATGGCACCAGCCAAATTGTCCTAGCTATGATATTTCCAAAGATATCGACGGAATACGGTGTGATCCCAAATCCGGGCATTTTTTGCTATCGGAGCCATAGGAGTTGGACTGATGTGCAGGCGGAGAGCAATCGAACAGATGCGCATGAGCAAGAGCGTCGGATTGACGCGCACGCGCAGAGGCATCGGTTCGATGCGCTGGCGGAGGGGAGTCAGACTGATGCGCATGCGCAGAGGAATCGGACTGATGTGCAGGAGCAGGAGGGTTGGACTGACGCGCATGCCCAGAAGAATCGGACTGATGCGCAGTCGCAGGAAAATCGCACTGATGCGCATGCGCAGAAGAATCGGACTGATGCGCATGCGCAGAGGAATCGGACTGATGCGCAGGCGCAGAGGAGTGGTATTGATGCGCAGCAACAGAAGAATCGGACTGATGCGCATGCGCAGAGCCATCGGACTGATGCGCATGGGCAGAAGAATCGGACTGACTGACGAAAAACGGTGTGATCCCAAATCCGGGCCCGTTTTGCTCTAGGAGGCCCAGGAGCCGAGAAAAACGCGAAAAACTAAAAAAATCGATTTTAGAAAATTCCCGGACCCCTAGAAAAATCGGAAATCGTCTCACGAATCCAATGGCGCCAGCCAAATTGTCCTAGCTATGATATTTCCAAAGATTTGGGCGAAGCACGGTATGAGCCCAAATCCGGGCCCGTTTTGCTCTAGGAGGCGCAGGAGCAGAGAAAAACGCGAAAAACTAAAAAAATCGACTTTAGAAAATTCCTGGAGCCGTAGAAAAATCGGAAATCGTCTCACGAATAGAATGGCACCAGCCAAATTGTCCTAGCTATGATATTTCCAAAGATATCGACGGAAAACGGTGTGATCCCAAATCCGGGCCTTTTTTGCTCTAGGAGGCCCAGGAGCCGAGAAAAACGGGAAAAACCAAAAAAATCGACTGTAGAAAATTCCTGGAGCCGTAGAAAAATCGGAAATCGACTCACGAATGCAATGGCGCTAGCCAAATTGTCCTAGCTATGATGTTTCCAAAAATTTGGGCGAAAAACGGTATGAGTCCAAATCCGGGCCCGTTTTGCTCTAGGAGGCCCAGGAGCCGAGAAAAACGCGAAAAACTAAAAAAATCGATTTTAGAAAATTCCCGGACCCCTAGAAAAATCGGAAATCGTCTCACGAATCCAATGGCGCCAGCCAAATTGTCCTAGCTATAATATTTCCAAAGATTTGGGCGAAGCACAGTATGAGCCCAAATCCGGGCCCGTTTTGCTCTAGGAGGCCCAGGAGCAGAGAAAAACGCGAAAAACTAAAAAAATCGACTTTAGAAAATTCCTGGAGCCGTAGAAAAATCGGAAATCGTCTCACGAATAGAATGGCACCAGCCAAATTGTCCTAGCTATGATATTTCCAAAGATATCGACGGAAAACGGTGTGATCCCAAATCCTGGCCTTTTTTGCTCTAGGAGGCCCAGGAGCCGAGAAAAACGCGAAAAACTAAAAAAATCGACTTTAGAAAATTCCCGGACCCCTAAAAAAATCGGAAATCGTCTCACGAATCCAATGGCGCCAGCCAAATTGTCCTAGCTATGATATTTCCAGAGATATCGACGAAAAACGGTGTGATCCCAAATCCGGGCCTTTTTTGCTCTCGGAGCCATAGGAGTTGGACTGATGTGCAGGCGGAGAGCAATCGAACTGATGCGCATGAGCAAGAGGGTCGGATTGACGCGCACGCGCAGAGTCATCGGTCTGATGCGCTGGCGGAGGGGAGTCAGACTGATGCGCATGCGCAGAGGAATCGGACTGATGTGCAGGAGCAGGAGGGTCGGACTGACGCGCATGCCCAGAAGAATCGGACTGATGCGCAGTCGCAGGAAAATCGCACTGATGCGCATGCGCAGAAGACTCGGACTGATGCGCAGGCGCAGGGGAGTCGGGCTGATGCGCATGCGCAGAAACATCGGAATGATGCGCAGGCGCAGAGGAGTGGCACTGATGCGCAGGAGCAGGAGGTTCCTACTAACGCGCACGCGCAGAGGCATCGGACTGATGCGCATGCGCAGAGGAATCGGACTGATGCGCAGGCGCAGAGGAGTGGTATTGATGCGCAGCAGCAGAAGAATCGGACTGATGCGCATGCGCAGAGCCATCGGACTGATGCGCATGGTCAGAAGATTCGGACTGACTGACGAAAAACGGTGTGATCCCAAATCCGGGCCCGTTTTGCTCTGGGAGGCCCAGGAGCCGAGAAAAACGCGAAAAACGGAAAAATCGACGTTAGAAAATTCCCGGACCCCTAGCAAAATCGGAAATCGTCTCACGAATCCAATGGCGCCAGCCAAATTGTCCTGGCTATGATATTTCGAAAGATATGGGCGAAAAACGGTATGAGTCCAAATCCGGGCCCGTTTTGCTCTAGGAGGCCCAGGAGCCGAGAAAAACGCGAAAAACCAAAAAAATCGACTGTAGAAAATTCCTGGAGCCGTAGAAAAATCGGGAATCGACTCACGAATGCAATGCCGCTAGCCAAATTGTCCTAGCTATGATGTTTCCAAAAATTTGGGCGAAAAACGGTATGAGTCCAAATCCGGGCCCGTTTTGCTCTAGGAGGCCCAGGAGCAGAGAAAAACGCGAAAAACTAAAAAAATCGACTTTAGAAAATTCCTGGAGCCGTACAAAAATCGGAAATCGTCTCACGAATCCAATGGCGCCGTCAAAATTGTCCTAGCTATGATATTTCCAAAGATAGAGGCGACAAACGGTGTGATCCCAAATCCGGGCCCGTTTAGCTCTAGGAGGCCCAGGAGCCGAGAAAAACGCGAAAAACTAAAAAAATCGACTTTAGACAATTTCCGGACCCCTAGAAAAATCGGAAATCGTCTCACGAATAGGATGGCACCAGCCAAATTGTCCTAGCTATGATATTTCCAAAGTAATGGGCGAAAAACGGTATGAGTCCGAATCCGGGTCCGTTTTGCTCTAGGAGGCCCAGGAGCCGAGAAAAACGCGAAAAACCAAAAAAATCGACTTTAGAAAATTCCCGGACCCATAGAAAAATCGGAAATCGTCTCACGAATCCAATGGCGCTAGCCAAATTGTCCTAGCTATGATATTTCCAAAGATATGGGCGAATAACGGTATGAGTCCAAATCCGGGCCCGTTTCGCTCTAGGAGGCCCAGGAGCCGAGAAAAACGCGAAAAACTAAAAAAATCGACTTAAGACAATTCCCGGACCCCTAGACAAATCGGAAATCGTCTCACGTATAGAATGGCACCAGCCAAATTGTCCTAGCTATGATATTTCCAAAGATTTGGGCGAAGCACGGTATGAGCCCAAATCCAGGCCCGTTTTGCACTAGGAGGCCCAGGAGCAGAGAAAAACGCGAAAAATTAAAAAAATCGACTTTAGAAAATTCCTGAAGCCGTAGAAAAATCGGAAATCGTCTCACGAATCCAATGGCGCCGTCAAAATTGTCCTAGCTATGATATTTCCAAAGATAGAGGCGACAAACGGTGTGATCCCAAATCCGGGCCCGTTTAGCTCTAGGAGGCCCAGGAGCCGAGAAAAACGCGAAAAACTAAAAAAATCGACTTTAGACAATTCCCGGACCCCTAGAAAAATCGGAAATCGTCTCACGAATAGGATGGCACCAGCCAAATTGTCCTAGCTATGATATTTCCAAAGTAATGGGCGAAAAACGGTATGAGTCCGATTCCGGGCCCGTTTTGCTCTGGGAGGCCCAGGAGCCGAGAAAAACGCGAAAAACGGAAAAATCGACCTTAGAAAATTCCCGGACCACTAGCAAAATCGGAAATCGTCTCACGAATCCAATGGCGCCAGCCAAATTGTCCTGGCTATGATATTTCGAAAGATATGGGCGAAAAACGGTATGAGTCCAAATCCGGGCCCGTTTTGCTCTAGGAGGCCCAGGAGCCGAGAAAAACGCGCAAAACCAAAATAATCGACTGTAGAAAATTCCTGGAGCAGTAGAAAAATCGGGAATCGACTCACGAATGCAATGGCGCTAGCCAAATTGTCCTAGCTATGACGTTTCCAAAAATTTGGGCGAAAAACGGTATGAGTCCAAATCCGGGCCCGTTTTGCTCTAGGAGGCCCAGGAGCCAAGAAAAACGCGAAAAACTAAGAAAGTCGATTTTAAAAAATTCCCGGACCCCTAGAAAAATCGGAAATCGTCTCTCGAATCCAATGGCGCCAGCCAAATTGTCCTAGCTATGATATTTCCAAAGATATGGGCGAAAAACGATACGAGCCCAAATCCGGGCCCGTTTAGCTCTAGGAGGCCCAGGACCCGAGAAAAACGCGAAAAACTAAAAAAATCCACTTTAGACAATTCCCGGACCCCTAGAAAAATCGGAAATCGTCTCACGAATAGAATGGCACCAGCCAAATTGTCCTAGCTATGATATTTCCAAAGATATCGACGGAAAACGGTGTGATCCCAAATCCGGGCCTTTTTTGTTCTAGGAGGCCCAGGAGCCGAGAAAAACGCAAAAAACTAAAAAAATCGACTTTAGAAAATTCCCGGACCCCTAGAAAAATCGGAAATCGTCTCACGTATAGAATGGCACCAGCCAAATTGTCCTAGCTATGATATTTCCAAAGATATGGGCGAATAACGGTATGAGTCCAAATCCGGGCCCGTTTCGCTCTAGGAGGCCCAGGAGCCGAGAAAAACGCGAAAAACTAAAAAAATCGACTTAAGACAATTCCCGGACCCCTTGACAAATCGGAAATCGTCTCACGTATAGAATGGCACCAGCCAAATTGTCCTAGCTATGATATTTCCAAAGATATCGACGGAATACGGTGTGATCCCAAATCCGGGCCTTTTTTGCTCTCGGAGCCATAGGAGTTGGACTGATGTGCAGGCGGAGAACAATCGAACTGATGCGCATGCGCAGAAGAATCCGACTGACGCGTAGGCGCAGAAGAGCCGGACTGATGCGCAGGCGCAGGGGAGTCGGGCTGATGCGCAGGCGCAGGGGAGTCGGACTGATGCGCAGGCGCAGGGGAGTCGGACTGATGCGCAGGCGGAGGGGAGTCAGACTGATGCGCATGCGCAGAGGAATCGGACTGATGCGCATGCGCAGAGCCATCGGACTGATGCACATGGTCAGAAGATTCGGACTGACTGACGAAAAACGGTGTGATCCCAAATCCGGGCCCGTTTTGCTCTGGGAGGTCCAGGAGCCGAGAAAATCGCGAAAAACGGAAAAATCGACGTTAGAAAATTCCCGGACCCCTAGCAAATTCGGAAATCGTCTCACGAATCCAATGGCGCCAGCCAAATTGTCCTGGCTATGATATTTCGAAAGATATGGGCGAAAAACGGTATGAGTCCAAATCCGGGCCCGTTTTGCTCTAGGAGGCCCAGGAGCCGAGAAAAACGCGAAAAACCAAAAAAATCGACTGTAGAAAATTCCTGGAGCCGTAGAAAAATCGGGAATCGACTCACGAATGCAATGGCGCTAGCCAAATTGTCCTAGCTATGATGTTTCCAAAAATTTGGGCGAAAAACGGTATGAGTCCAAATCCGGGCCCGTTTTGCTCTAGGAGGCCCAGGAGCCGAGAAAAACGCGAAAAACTAAAAAAATCGATTTTAGAAAATTCCCGGACCCCTAGAAAAATCGGAAATCGTCTCACGAATCCAATGGCGCCAGCCAAATTGTCCTAGCTATGATATTTCCAAAGATTTAGGCGAAGCACGGTATGAGCCCAAATCCGGGCCCGTTTTGCTCTAGGAGGCCCAGGAGCAGAGAAAAACGCGAAAAACTAAAAAAATCGACTTTAGAAAATTCCTGGAGCCGTAGAAGAATCGGAAATCGTCTCACGAATCCAATGGCGCCGTCAAAATTGTCCTAGCTATGATATTTCCAAAGATAGAGGCGACAAACGGTGTGATCCCAAATCCGGGCCCGTTTAGCTCTAGGAGGCCCAGGAGCCGAGAAAAACGCGAAAAACTAAAAAAATCGACTTTAGACAATTCCCGGACCCCTAGAAAAATCGGAAATCGTCTCACGAATAGGATGGCACCAGCCAAATTGTCCTAGCTATGATATTTCCAAAGTAATGGGCGAAAAACGGTATGAGTCCGAATCCGGGCCCGTTTTGCTCTAGGAGGCCCAGGAGCCGCGAAAAACGCGAAAAACCAAAAAAATCGACTTTAGAAAATTCCCGGACCCATAGAAAAATCGGAAATCTTCTTACGAATCCAATGGCGCTAGCCAAATTGTCCTAGCTATGATATTTCCAAAGATATGGGCGAATAACGGTATGAGTCCAAATACGGGCCCGTTTCGCTCTAGGAGTCCCAGGAGCCGAGAAAAACGCGAAAAACTAAAAAAATCGACTTAAGACAATTCCCGGACCCCTAGACAAATCCGAAATCGTCTCACGTATAGAATGGCACCAGCCAAATTGTCCTAGCTATGATATTTCCAAAGATATCGACGGAATACGGTGTGATCCCAAATCCGGGCCTTTTTTGCTCTCGGAGCCATAGGAGTTGGACTGATGTGCAGGCGGAGAGCAATCGAACTGATGCGCATGCGCAGAAGAATCCGACTGACGCGTAGGCGCAGAAGAGCCGGACTGATGCGCAGGCGCAGGGGAGTCGGGCTGATGCGCAGGCGCAGAGGAGTGGAACTGATGCGCAGGAGCAGGAGGATCCTACTGACGCGCACGCGCAGAGGCACCGGACTGATGCGCAGGCGCAGAAGAATCTGACTGATGCGCAGGCGCAGGGGAGTCGGACTGATGCGCAGGCGCAGAGGAGTGGAACTGATGCGCAGGAGCAGGAGGATCCTACTGACGGGCACGCGCAGAGGCACCGGACTGATGCGCATGCGCAGAGGAATCGGACTGATGCGCAGGCGCAGAGGAGTGGTATTGATGCGCAGCAGCAGAAGAATCGGACTGATGCGCATACGCAGAGCCATCGGACTGATGCGCATGGTCAGAAGATACGGACTGACTGACGAAAAACGGTGTGATCCCAAATCCGGGCCCGTTTTGCTCTGGGAGGCCCAGGAGCCGAGAAAAACGCGAAAAACGGAAAAATCGACGTTAGAAAATTCCCGGACCCCTAGCAAAATCGGAAATCGTCTCACGAATCCAATGGCGCCAGCCAAATTTTCCTGGCTATGATATTTCGAAAGATAAGGGCGAAAAACGGTATGAGTCCAAATCCGGGCCCGTTTTGCTCTAGGAGGCCCAGGAGCCGAGAAAAACGCGAAAAACCAAAAAAATCGACTGTAGAAAATTCCTGGAGCCGTAGAAAAATCGGGAATCGACTCACGAATGCAATGGCGCTAGCCAAATTGTCCTAGCTATGACGTTTCCAAAAATTTGGGCGGAAAACGGTATGAGTCCAAATCCGGGCCCGTTTTGCTCTAGGAGGCCCAGGAGCCAAGAAAAACGCGAAAAACTAAGAAAGTCGATTTTAGAAAATTCCCGGACCCCTAGAAAAATCGGAAATCGTCTCACGAATAGAATGGCACCTGCCAAATTGTCCTAGCTATGATATTTCCAAAGATATCGACGGAAAACGGTGTGATCCCAAATCCGGGCCTTTTTTGTTCTAGGAGGCCCAGGAGCCGAGAAAAACGCGAAAAACTAAAAAAATCGACTTTAGAAAATTCCCGGACCCCTAGAAAAATCGGAAATCGTCTCACGAATCGAATGGCGCCAGCCAAATTGTCCTAGCTATGATATTTCCAAAGATATCGACGGAAAACGGTGTGATCCCAAATCCGGGCCTTTTTTGCTCTCGGAGCCATAGGAGTTGGACTGATGTGCAGGCGGAGAGCAATCGAACTGATGCGCATGCGCAGAAGAATCCGACTGACGCGTAGGCGCAGAAGAGCCGGACTGATGCGCAGGCGCAGGGGAGTCGGGCTGATGCGCAGGCGCAGGGGAGTCGGACTGATGCGCAGGCGCAGAGGAGTGGAACTGATGCGCAGGAGCAGGAGGATCCTACTGACGCGCACGCGCAGAGGCACCGGACTGATGCGCAGGCGCAGAAGAATCTGACTGATGCGCAGGCGCAGGGGAGTCGGACTGATGCGCAGGCGCAGAGGAGTGGAACTGATGCGCAGGAGCAGGAGGATCCTACTGACGCGCACGCGCAGAGGCACCGGACTGATGCGCATGCGCAGAGGAATCGGACTGATGCGCAGGCGCAGAGGAGTGGTATTGATGCGCAGCAGCAGAAGAATCGGACTGTTGCGCATGCGCAGAGCCATCGGACTGATGCGCATGGGCAGAAGTTTCGGACTGACTGACGAAAAACGGTGTGATCCCAAATCCGGGCCCGTTTTGCTCTGGGAGGTCCAGGAGCCGAGAAAATCGCGAAAAACGGAAAAATCGACGTTAGAAAATTCCCGGACCCCTAGCAAATTCGGAAATCGTCTCACGAATCCAATGGCGCCAGCCAAATTGTCCTGGCTATGATATTTCGAAAGATATGGGCGAAAAACGGTATGAGTCCAAATCCGGGCCCGTTTTGCTCTAGGAGGCCCAGGAGCCGAGAAAAACGCGAAAAACCAAAAAAATCGACTGTAGAAAATTCCTGGAGCCGTAGAAAAATCGGGAATCGACTCACGAATGCAATGGCGCTAGCCAAATTGTCCTAGCTATGATGTTTCCAAAAATTTGGGCGAAAAACGGTATGAGTCCAAATCCGGGCCCGTTTTGCTCTAGGAGGCCCAGGAGCCGAGAAAAACGCGAAAAACTAAAAAAATCGATTTTAGAAAATTCCCGGACCCCTAGAAAAATCGGAAATCGTCTCACGAATCGAATGGCGCCAGCCAAATTGTCCTAGCTATGATATTTCCAAAGATTTGGGCGAAGCACGGTATGAGCCCAAATCCGGGCCCGTTTTGCTCTAGGAGGCCCAGGAGCAGAGAAAAACGCGAAAAAATAAAAAAATCGACTTTAAAAAATTCCCGGACCCATAGAAAAATCGGAAATCGTCTTACGAATCCAATGGCGCTAGCCAAATTGTCCTAGCTATGATATTTCGAAAGATATGGGCGAAAAACGGTATGAGTCCAAATCCGGGCCCGTTTTGCTCTAGGAGGCCCAGGAGCCGAGAAAAACGCGAAAAACCAAAAAAATCGACTGTAGAAAATTCCTGGAGCCGTAGAAAAATCGGGAATCGACTCACGAATGCAATGGCGCTAGCCAAATTGTCCTAGCTATGATGTTTCCAAAAATTTGGGCGAAAAACGGTATGAGTCCAAATCCGGGCCCGTTTTGCTCTAGGAGGCCCAGGAGCCGAGAAAAACGCGAAAAACTAAAAAAATCGATTTTAGAAAATTCCCGGACCCCTAGAAAAATCGGAAATCGTCTCACGAATCCAATGGCGCCAGCCAAATTGTCCTAGCTATGATATTTCCAAAGATTTGGGCGAAGCACGGTATGAGCCCAAATCCGGGCCCGTTTTGCTCTAGGAGGCCCAGGAGCCGAGAAAAACGCGAAAAACTAAAAAAATCGACTTAAGACAATTCCCGGACCCCTAGACAAATCCGAAATCGTCTCACGTATAGAATGGCACCAGCCAAATTGTCCTAGCTATGATATTTCCAAAGATATCGACGGAATACGGTGTGATCCCAAATCCGGGCCTTTTTTGCTCTCGGAGCCATAGGAGTTGGACTGATGTGCAGGCGGAGAGCAATCGAACTGATGCGCATGCGCAGAAGAATCCGACTGACGCGTAGGCGCAGAAGAGCCGGACTGATGCGCAGGCGCAGGGGAGTCGGGCTGATGCGCAGGCGCAGAGGAGTGGAACTGATGCGCAGGAGCAGGAGGATCCTACTGACGCGCACGCGCAGAGGCACCGGACTGATGCGCAGGCGCAGAAGAATCTGACTGATGCGCAGGCGCAGGGGAGTCGGACTGATGCGCAGGCGCAGAGGAGTGGAACTGATGCGCAGGAGCAGGAGGATCCTACTGACGGGCACGCGCAGAGGCACCGGACTGATGCGCATGCGCAGAGGAATCGAACTGATGCGCAGGCGCAGAGGAGTGGTATTGATGCGCAGCAGCAGAAGAATCGGACTGATGCGCATACGCAGAGCCATCGGACTGATGCGCATGGTCAGAAGATTCGGACTGACTGACGAAAAACGGTGTGATCCCAAATCCGGGCCCGTTTTGCTCTGGGAGGCCCAGGAGCCGAGAAAAACGCGAAAAACGGAAAAATCGACGTTAGAAAATTCCCGGACCCCTAGCAAAATCGGAAATCGTCTCACGAATCCAATGGCGCCAGCCAAATTTTCCTGGCTATGATATTTCGAAAGATATGGGCGAAAAACGGTATGAGTCCAAATCCGGGCCCGTTTTGCTCTAGGAGGCCCAGGAGCCGAGAAAAACGCGAAAAACTAAAAAAATCGATTTTAGAAAATACCCGGACCCCTAGAAAAATCGGAAATCGTCTCACGAATCCAATGGCGCCAGCCAAATTGTCCTAGCTATGATATTTCCAAAGATATGGGCGAAAAACGCTACGAGCCCAAATCCGGGCCCCTTTTGCTCTAGGAGGCCCAGGAGCCGAGAAAAACGCGAAAAACTAAAAAAATCGACTTTAGAAAATTCCCGGACCCCAAGAGAAATGGGAAATCGTCTCACGAATCCAATGGCGCCAGCCAAATTGTCCTAGCTATGATATTTCCCAAGATATGGGCGAAAAACGGTATGAGCCCAAATCCGGGCCCGTTTTGCTCTAGGATTCCCAGGAGCCGAGAAAAACGCGAAAAAATAAAAAAATCGACTTTAAAAAATTCCCGGACCCATAGAAAAATCGGAAATCGTCTTACGAATCCAATGGCGCTAGCCAAATTGTCCTAGTTATGATATTTCGAAAGATATGGGCGAAAAACGGTATGAGTCCAAATCCGGGCCCGTTTTGCTCTAGGAGGCCCAGGAGCCGAGAAAAACGCGAAAAACCAAAAAAATCGACTGTAGAAAATTCCTGGAGCCGTAGAAAAATCGGGAATCGACTCACGAATGCAATGGCGCTAGCCAAATTGTCCTAGCTATGATGTTTCCAAAAATTTGGGCGAAAAACGGTATGAGTCCAAATCCGGGCCCGTTTTGCTCTAGGAGGCCCAGGAGCCGAGAAAAACGCGAAAAACTAAAAAAATCGATTTTAGAAAATTCCCGGACCCCTAGAAAAATCGAAAATCGTCTCACGAATCCAATGGCGCCAGCCAAATTGTCCTAGCTATGATATTTCCAAAGATTTGGGCGAAGCACGGTATGAGCCCAAATCCGGGCCCGTTTTGCTCTAGGAGGCCCAGGAGCCGAGAAAAACGCGAAAAACTAAAAAAATCGACTTTAGACAATTCCCGGACCTCTAGAAAAATCGGAAATCGTCTCACGAATAGGATGGCACCAGCCAAATTGTCCTAGCTATGATATTTCCAAAGTAATGGGCGAAAAACGGTATGAGTCCGAATCCGGGCCCGTTTTGCTCTAGGAGGCCCAGGAGCCGAGAAAAACGCGAAAAACCAAAAAAATCGACTTTAGAAAATTCCCGGACCCATAGAAAAATCGGAAATCGTCTTACGAATCCAATGGCGCTAGCCAAATTGTCCTAGCTATGATATTTCCAAAGATATGGGCGAATAACGGTATGAGTCCAAATCCGGGCCCGTTTCGCTCTAGGAGGCCCAGGAGCCGAGAAAAACGCGAAAAACTAAAAAAATCGACTTAAGACAATTCCCGGACCCCTAGACAAATCGGAAATCGTCTCACGTATAGAATGGCACCAGCCAAATTGTCCTAGCTATGATATTTCCAAAGATATCGACGGAATACGGTGTGATCCCAAATCCGGGCCTTTTTTGCTCTCGGAGCCATAGGAGTTGGACTGATGTGCAGGCGGAGAGCAATCGAACTGATGCGCATGCGCAGAAGAATCCGACTGACGCGTAGGCGCAGAAGAGCCGGACTGATGCGCAGGCGCAGAAGCATCGGACTGATGCGCAGGCGCAGAGGAGTGGAACTGATGCGCAGGAGCAGGAGGATCCTACTGACGCGCACGCGCAGAGGCATCGGACTGATGCGCTGGCGGAGGCGCAGAGGCATCGGACTGATGCGCTGGCGTAGGCGAGTCAGACTGATGCGCATGCGCAGAGGAATCGGACTGATACGCAGGCGCAGAGGAGTGGTATTGATGCGCAGCAGCAGAAGAATCGGACTGATGCGCATGGGCAGAAGAATCGGAGTGACTGACGAAAAACGGTGTGATACCAAATCCGGGCAGTTTTTGCTCTACGAGCCGCAGGAGACCTGAAAAACGCGAAAAACTAAAAAAATCGACTTAAGACAATTCCCGGACCCCTAGACAAATCGGAAATCGTCTCACGTATAGAATGGCACCAGCCAAATTGTCCTAGCTATGATATTTCCAAAGATATCGACGGAATACGGTGTGATCCCAAATCCGGGCATTTTTTGCTCTCGGAGCCATAGGAGTTGGACTGATGTGCAGGCGGAGAGCAATCGAACTGATGCGCATGCGCAGAAGAATCCGACTGACGCGTAGGCGCAGAAGAGCCGGACTGATGCGCAGGCGCAGGGGAGTCGGGATGATGCGCAGGCGCAGGGGAGTCGGACTGATGCGCAGGCGCAGAGGAGTGGAACTGATGCGCAGGAGCAGGAGGATCCTACTGACGCGCACGCGCAGAGGCACCGGACTGATGCGCAGGCGCAGAAGAATCTGACTGATGCGCAGGCGCAGGGGAGTCGGACTGATGCGCAGGCGCAGAGGAGTGGAACTGATGCGCAGGAGCAGGAGGATCCTACTGACGCGCACGCGCAGAGGCACCGGACTGATGCGCATGCGCAGAGGAATCGGACTGATGCGCAGGCGCAGAGGAGTGGTATTGATGCGCAGCAGCAGAAGAATCGGACTGTTGCGCATGCGCAGAGCCATCGGACTGATGCGCATGGGCAGAAGTTTCGGACTGACTGACGAAAAACGGTGTGATCCCAAATCCGGGCCCGTTTTGCTCTGGGAGGTCCAGGAGCCGAGAAAATCGCGAAAAACGGAAAAATCGACGTTAGAAAATTCCCGGACCCCTAGCAAATTCGGAAATCGTCTCACGAATCCAATGGCGCCAGCCAAATTGTCCTGGCTATGATATTTCGAAAGATATGGGCGAAAAACGGTATGAGTCCAAATCCGGGCCCGTTTTGCTCTAGGAGGCCCAGGAGCCGAGAAAAACGCGAAAAACCAAAAAAATCGACTGTAGAAAATTCCTGGAGCCGTAGAAAAATCGGGAATCGACTCACGAATGCAATGGCGCTAGCCAAATTGTCCTAGCTATGATGTTTCCAAAAATTTGGGCGAAAAACGGTATGAGTCCAAATCCGGGCCCGTTTTGCTCTAGGAGGCCCAGGAGCCGAGAAAAACGCGAAAAACTAAAAAAATCGATTTTAGAAAATTCCCGGACCCCTAGAAAAATCGGAAATCGTCTCACGAATCCAATGGCGCCAGCCAAATTGTCCTAGCTATGATATTTCCAAAGATTTGGGCGAAGCACGGTATGAGCCCAAATCCGGGCCCGTTTTGCTCTAGGAGGCCCAGGAGCCGAGAAAAACGCGAAAAACTAAAAAAATCGACTTTAGACAATTCCCGGACCCCTAGAAAAATCGGAAATCGTCTCACGAATAGGATGGCACCAGCCAAATTGTCCTAGCTATGATATTTCCAAAGTAATGGGCGAAAAACGGTATGAGTCCGAATCCGGGCCCGTTTTGCTCTAGGAGGCCCAGGAGCCGAGAAAAACGCGAAAAACCAAAAAAATCGACTTTAGAAAATTCCCGGACCCATAGAAAAATCGGAAATCGTCTTACGAATCCAATGGCGCTAGCCAAATTGTCCTAGCTATGATATTTCCAAAGATATGGGCGAATAACGGTATGAGTCCAAATCCGGGCCCGTTTCGCTCTAGGAGGCCCAGGAGCCGAGAAAAACGCGAAAAACTAAAAAAATCGACTTAAGACAATTCCCGGACCCCTAGACAAATCGGAAATCGTCTCACGTATAGAATGGCACCAGCCAAATTGTCCTAGCTATGATATTTCCAAAGATATCGACGGAATACGGTGTGATCCCGAATCCGGGCCTTTTTTGCTCTCGGAGCCATAGGAGTTGGACTGATGTGCAGGCGGAGAGCAATCGAACAGATGCGCATGAGCAAGAGCGTCGGATTGACGCGCACGCGCAGAGGCATCGGTTCGATGCGCTGGCGGAGGGGAGTCAGACTGATGCGCATGCGCAGAGGAATCGGACTGATGTGCAGGAGCAGGAGGGTTGGACTGACGCGCATGCCCAGAAGAATCGGACTGCTGCGCAGTCGCAGGAAAATCGCACTGATGCGCATGCGCAGAAGAATCGGACTGATGCGCATGCGCAGAAGAATCGGACTGATGCGCATGCGCAGAAGAATCGGACTGATGCGCATGCGCAGAGCCATCGGACTGATGCGCATGGGCAGAAGAATCGGACTGACTGACGAAAAACGGTGTGATACCAAATCCGGGCGGTTTTTGCTCTACGAGCCGCAGGAGACCTGAAAAACGCGAAAAACTAAAAAAATCGACTTTAGAAAATTCCCGGACCCCTAGAAAAATCGGAAATCGTCTCACGAATCCAATGGCGCCAGCCAAATTGTCCTAGCTATGATATTTCCCAAGATATGGGCGAAAAACGGTATGAGCCCAAATCCGGGCCCGTTTTGCTCTAGGAGGCCCAGGAGCCGAGAAAAACGCGAAAAAATAAAAAAATCGACTTTAAAAAATTCCCGGACCCATAGAAAAATCGGAAATCGTCTTACGAATCCAATGGCGCTAGCCAAATTGTCCTAGCTATGATATTTCCAAAGATATGGGCGAATAACGGTATGAGTCCAAATCCGGGCCCGTTTCCCTCTAGGAGGCCCAGGAGCCGAGAAAAACGCGAAAAACCAAAAAAAATCGACTTAAGACAATTCCCGGACCCCTAGAAAAATCGGAAATCGTCTCACGTATAGAATGGCACCAGCCAAATTGTCCTAGCTATGATATTTCCAAAGATATCGACGGAAAACGGTGTGATTCCAAATCCGGGCCTTTTTTGCTCTCGGAGCCATAGGAGTTGGACTGATGTGCAGGCGGAGAGCAATCGAACTGATGCGCATGAGCAAGAGCGTCGGATTGACGCGCACGCGCAGAGGCATCGGTCTGATGCGCTGGCGGAGGGGAGTCAGACTGATGCGCATGCGCAGAGGAATCGGACTGATGTGCAGGAGCAGGAGGGTCGGACTGACGCGCATGCCCAGAAGAATCGGACTGATGCGCATGCGCAGAAGACTCGGACTGATGTGCAGGCGCAGGGGAGTCGGGCTGATGCGCATGCGCAGAAGCATCGGAATGATGGGCAGGCGCAGAGGAGTGGAACTGATGCGCAGGAGCAGGAGGTTCCTACTAACGCGCACGCGCAGAGGCATCGGACTGATCCGCATGCGCAGAGGAATCGGACTGATGCGCAGGCGCAAAGGAGTGGTATTGATGCGCAGCAGCAGAAGAATCGGACTGATGCGCATGCGCAGAGTTTTCGGACTGATGCGCATGGGCAGAAGATTCGGACTGACTGACGAAAAACGGTGTGATCCCAAATCCGGGCCCGTTTTGCTCTGGGAGGTCCAGGAGCCGAGAAAATCGCGAAAAACGGAAAAATCGACGTTACAAAATTCCCGGACCCCTAGCAAAATCGGAAATCGTCTCACGAATCCAATGGCGCCAGCCAAATTGTCCTGGCTATGATATTTCGAAAGATATGGGCGAAAAACGGTATGAGTTCAAATCCGGGCCCGTTTTGCTCTAGGAGGCCCAGGAGCCGAGAAAAACGCGAAAAACCAAAAAAATCGACTGTAGAAAATTCCTGGAGCCGTAGAAAAATCGGAAATCGTCCCACGAATCCAATGGCGCCAGCCAAATTGTCCTAGCTATGATATTTCCAAAGATTTGGGCGAAGCACGGTATGAGCCCAAATCCGGGCCCGTTTTGCTCTAGGAGGCCCAGGAGCCGAGAAAAACGCGAAAAACTAAAAAAATCGACTTTAGACAATTCCCGGACCCCTAGAAAAATCGGAAATCGTCTCACGAATAGGATGGCACCAGCCAAATTGTCCTAGCTATGATATTTCCAAAGTAATGGGCGAAAAACGGTGTGATCCCGAATCCGGGCCTTTTTTGCTCTCGGAGCCATAGGAGTTGGACTGATGTGCAGGCGGAGAGCAATCGAACAGATGCGCATGAGCAAGAGCGTCGGATTGACGCGCACGCGCAGAGGCATCGGTTCGATGCGCTGGCGGAGGGGAGTCAGACTGATGCGCATGCGCAGAGGAATCGGACTGATGTGCAGGAGCAGGAGGGTTGGACTGACGCGCATGCCCAGAAGAATCGGACTGATGCGCAGTCGCAGGAAAATCGCACTGATGCGCATGCGCAGAAGAATCGGACTGATGCGCATGCGCAGAAGAATCGGACTGATGCGCATGCGCAGAGCCATCGGACTGATGCGCATGGGCAGAAGAATCGGACTGACTGACGAAAAACGGTGTGATACCAAATCCGGGCGGTTTTTGCTCTACGAGCCGCAGGAGACCTGAAAAACGCGAAAAACTAAAAAAATCGACTTTAGAAAATTCCCGGACCCCTAGAAAAATCGGAAATCGTCTCACGAATCCAATGGCGCCAGCCAAATTGTCCTAGCTATGATATTTCCCAAGATATGGGCGAAAAACGGTATGAGCCCAAATCCGGGCCCGTTTTGCTCTAGGAGGCCCAGGAGCCGAGAAAAACGCGAAAAAATAAAAAAATCGACTTTAAAAAATTCCCGGACCCATAGAAAAATCGGAAATCGTCTTACGAATCCAATGGCGCTAGCCAAATTGTCCTAGCTATGATATTTCCAAAGATATGGGCGAATAACGGTATGAGTCCAAATCCGGGCCCGTTTCCCTCTAGGAGGCCCAGGAGCCGAGAAAAACGCGAAAAACCAAAAAAAAATCGACTTAAGACAATTCCCGGACCCCTAGAAAAATCGGAAATCGTCTCACGTATAGAATGGCACCAGCCAAATTGTCCTAGCTATGATATTTCCAAAGATATCGACGGAAAACGGTGTGATTCCAAATCCGGGCCTTTTTTGCTCTCGGAGCCATAGGAGTTGGACTGATGTGCAGGCGGAGAGCAATCGAACTGATGCGCATGAGCAAGAGCGTCGGATTGACGCGCACGCGCAGAGGCATCGGTCTGATGCGCTGGCGGAGGGGAGTCAGACTGATGCGCATGCGCAGAGGAATCGGACTGATGTGCAGGAGCAGGAGGGTCGGACTGACGCGCATGCCCAGAAGAATCGGACTGATGCGCATGCGCAGAAGACTCGGACTGATGTGCAGGCGCAGGGGAGTCGGGCTGATGCGCATGCGCAGAAGCATCGGAATGATGGGCAGGCGCAGAGGAGTGGAACTGATGCGCAGGAGCAGGAGGTTCCTACTAACGCGCACGCGCAGAGGCATCGGACTGATGCGCATGCGCAGAGGAATCGGACTGATGCGCAGGCGCAAAGGAGTGGTATTGATGCGCAGCAGCAGAAGAATCGGACTGATGCGCATGCGCAGAGCTTTCGGACTGATGCGCATGGGCAGAAGATTCGGACTGACTGACGAAAAACGGTGTGATCCCAAATCCGGGCCCGTTTTGCTCTGGGAGGTCCAGGAGCCGAGAAAATCGCGAAAAACGGAAAAATCGACGTTACAAAATTCCCGGACCCCTAGCAAAATCGGAAATCGTCTCACGAATCCAATGGCGCCAGCCAAATTGTCCTGGCTATGATATTTCGAAAGATATGGGCGAAAAACGGTATGAGTTCAAATCCGGGCCCGTTTTGCTCTAGGAGGCCCAGGAGCCGAGAAAAACGCGAAAAACCAAAAAAATCGACTGTAGAAAATTCCTGGAGCCGTAGAAAAATCGGAAATCGTCTCACGAATCCAATGGCGCCAGCCAAATTGTCCTAGCTATGATATTTCCAAAGATTTGGGCGAAGCACGGTATGAGCCCAAATCCGGGCCCGTTTTGCTCTAGGAGGCCCAGGAGCCGAGAAAAACGCGAAAAACTAAAAAAATCGACTTTAGACAATTCCCGGACCCCTAGAAAAATCGGAAATCGTCTCACGAATAGGATGGCACCAGCCAAATTGTCCTAGCTATGATATTTCCAAAGTAATGGGCGAAAAACGGTGTGATCCCGAATCCGGGCCTTTTTTGCTCCCGGAGCCATAGGAGTTGGACTGATGTGCAGGCGGAGAGCAATCGAACAGATGCGCATGAGCAAGAGCGTCGGATTGACGCGCACGCGCAGAGGCATCGGTTCGATGCGCTGGCGGAGGGGAGTCAGACTGATGCGCATGCGCAGAGGAATCGGACTGATGTGCAGGAGCAGGAGGGTTGGACTGACGCGCATGCCCAGAAGAATCGGACTGATGCGCATGCGCAGAAGACTCGGACTGATGTGCAGGCGCAGGGGAGTCGGGCTGATGCGCATGCGCAGAAGCATCGGAATGATGGGCAGGCGCAGAGGAGTGGAACTGATGCGCAGGAGCAGGAGGTTCCTACTAACGCGCACGCGCAGAGGCATCGGACTGATCCGCATGCGCAGAGGAATCGGACTGATGCGCAGGCGCAAAGGAGTGGTATTGATGCGCAGCAGCAGAAGAATCGGACTGATGCGCATGCGCAGAGTTTTCGGACTGATGCCCATGGGCAGAAGATTCGGACTGACTGACGAAAAACGGTGTGATCCCAAATCCGGGCCCGTTTTGCTCTGGGAGGTCCAGGAGCCGAGAAAATCGCGAAAAACGGAAAAATCGACGTTACAAAATTCCCGGACCCCTAGCAAAATCGGAAATCGTCTCACGAATCCAATGGCGCCAGCCAAATTGTCCTGGCTATGATATTTCGAAAGATATGGGCGAAAAACGGTATGAGTTCAAATCCGGGCCCGTTTTGCTCTAGGAGGCCCAGGAGCCGAGAAAAACGCGAAAAACCAAAAAAATCGACTGTAGAAAATTCCTGGAGCCGTAGAAAAATCGGAAATCGTCCCACGAATCCAATGGCGCCAGCCAAATTGTCCTAGCTATGATATTTCCAAAGATTTGGGCGAAGCACGGTATGAGCCCAAATCCGGGCCCGTTTTGCTCTAGGAGGCCCAGGAGCCGAGAAAAACGCGAAAAACTAAAAAAATCGACTTTAGACAATTCCCGGACCCCTAGAAAAATCGGAAATCGTCTCACGAATAGGATGGCACCAGCCAAATTGTCCTAGCTATGATATTTCCAAAGTAATGGGCGAAAAACGGTGTGATCCCGAATCCGGGCCTTTTTTGCTCTCGGAGCCATAGGAGTTGGACTGATGTGCAGGCGGAGAGCAATCGAACAGATGCGCATGAGCAAGAGCGTCGGATTGACGCGCACGCGCAGAGGCATCGGTTCGATGCGCTGGCGGAGGGGAGTCAGACTGATGCGCATGCGCAGAGGAATCGGACTGATGTGCAGGAGCAGGAGGGTTGGACTGACGCGCATGCCCAGAAGAATCGGACTGATGCGCAGTCGCAGGAAAATCGCACTGATGCGCATGCGCAGAAGAATCGGACTGATGCGCATGCGCAGAAGAATCGGACTGATGCGCATGCGCAGAGCCATCGGACTGATGCGCATGGGCAGAAGAATCGGACTGACTGACGAAAAACGGTGTGATACCAAATCCGGGCGGTTTTTGCTCTACGAGCCGCAGGAGACCTGAAAAACGCGAAAAACTAAAAAAATCGACTTTAGAAAATTCCCGGACCCCTAGAAAAATCGGAAATCGTCTCACGAATCCAATGGCGCCAGCCAAATTGTCCTAGCTATGATATTTCCCAAGATATGGGCGAAAAACGGTATGAGCCCAAATCCGGGCCCGTTTTGCTCTAGGAGGCCCAGGAGCCGAGAAAAACGCGAAAAAATAAAAAAATCGACTTTAAAAAATTCCCGGACCCATAGAAAAATCGGAAATCGTCTTACGAATCCAATGGCGCTAGCCAAATTGTCCTAGCTATGATATTTCCAAAGATATGGGCGAATAACGGTATGAGTCCAAATCCGGGCCCGTTTCCCTCTAGGAGGCCCAGGAGCCGAGAAAAACGCGAAAAACCAAAAAAAAATCGATTTAAGACAATTCCCGGACCCCTAGAAAAATCGGAAATCGTCTCACGTATAGAATGGCACCAGCCAAATTGTCCTAGCTATGATATTTCCAAAGATATCGACGGAAAACGGTGTGATTCCAAATCCGGGCCTTTTTTGCTCTCGGAGCCATAGGAGTTGGACTGATGTGCAGGCGGAGAGCAATCGAACTGATGCGCATGAGCAAGAGCGTCGGATTGACGCGCACGCGCAGAGGCATCGGTCTGATGCGCTGGCGGAGGGGAGTCAGACTGATGCGCATGCGCAGAGGAATCGGACTGATGTGCAGGAGCAGGAGGGTCGGACTGACGCGCATGCCCAGAAGAATCGGACTGATGCGCATGCGCAGAAGACTCGGACTGATGTGCAGGCGCAGGGGAGTCGGGCTGATGCGCATGCGCAGAAGCATCGGAATGATGGGCAGGCGCAGAGGAGTGGAACTGATGCGCAGGAGCAGGAGGTTCCTACTAACGCGCACGCGCAGAGGCATCGGACTGATGCGCATGCGCAGAGGAATCGGACTGATGCGCAGGCGCAAAGGAGTGGTATTGATGCGCAGCAGCAGAAGAATCGGACTGATGCGCATGCGCAGAGCTTTCGGACTGATGCGCATGGGCAGAAGATTCGGACTGACTGACGAAAAACGGTGTGATCCCAAATCCGGGCCCGTTTTGCTCTGGGAGGTCCAGGAGCCGAGAAAATCGCGAAAAACGGAAAAATCGACGTTACAAAATTCCCGGACCCCTAGCAAAATCGGAAATCGTCTCACGAATCCAATGGCGCCAGCCAAATTGTCCTGGCTATGATATTTCGAAAGATATGGGCGAAAAACGGTATGAGTTCAAATCCGGGCCCGTTTTGCTCTAGGAGGCCCAGGAGCCGAGAAAAACGCGAAAAACCAAAAAAATCGACTGTAGAAAATTCCTGGAGCCGTAGAAAAATCGGAAATCGTCTCACGAATCCAATGGCGCCAGCCAAATTGTCCTAGCTATGATATTTCCAAAGATTTGGGCGAAGCACGGTATGAGCCCAAATCCGGGCCCGTTTTGCTCTAGGAGGCCCAGGAGCCGAGAAAAACGCGAAAAACTAAAAAAATCGACTTTAGACAATTCCCGGACCCCTAGAAAAATCGGAAATCGTCTCACGAATAGGATGGCACCAGCCAAATTGTCCTAGCTATGATATTTCCAAAGTAATGGGCGAAAAACGGTGTGATCCCGAATCCGGGCCTTTTTTGCTCCCGGAGCCATAGGAGTTGGACTGATGTGCAGGCGGAGAGCAATCGAACAGATGCGCATGAGCAAGAGCGTCGGATTGACGCGCACGCGCAGAGGCATCGGTTCGATGCGCTGGCGGAGGGGAGTCAGACTGATGCGCATGCGCAGAGGAATCGGACTGATGTGCAGGAGCAGGAGGGTTGGACTGACGCGCATGCCCAGAAGAATCGGACTGATGCGCAGTCGCAGGAAAATCGCACTGATGCGCATGCGCAGAAGAATCGGACTGATGCGCATGCGCAGAAGAATCGGACTGATGCGCAAGCGCAGAAGAATCGGACTGATGCGCATGCGCAGAAGAATCGGACTGATGCGCAGGTGCAGGGGAGTCGGACTGATGCGCAGGCGCAGGGGAGTCGGACTGATGCGCATGCGCAGAAGAATCTGACTGATGCGCAGGCGCAGGAAAATCGCACTGATGCGCATGCGCAGAAGACTCGGACTGATGCGCAGGCGCAGAGGAGTGGAACTGATGCGCAGGAGCAGGAGGATCCTACTGACGCGCACGCGCAGAGGCATCGGACTGATGCGCTGGCGGAGGCGCAGAGGCATCGGACTGATGCGCTGACGTAGGCGAGTCAGACTGATGCGCATGCGCAGAGGAATCGGACTGATGCGCAGGCGCAGAGGAGTGGTATTGATGCGCAGCAGCAGAAGAATCGGACTGATGCGCATGCGCAGAGCCATCGGACTGATGCGCATGGGCAGAAGAATCGGACTGACTGACGAAAAACGGTGTGATACCAAATCCGGGCGGTTTTTGCTCTACGAGCCGCAGGAGACCTGAAAAACGCGAAAAACTAAAAAAATCGACTTTAGAAAATTCCCGGACCCCTAGAAAAATCGGAAATCGTCTCACGAATCCAATGGCGCCAGCCAAATTGTCCTAGCTATGATATTTCCAAAGTAATGGGCGAAAAACGCTATGAGTCCGAATCCGGGCCCGTTTTGCTCTAGGAGGCCCAGGAGCCGAGAAAAACGCGAAAAACCAAAAAAATCGACTTTAGAAAATTCCCGGACCCATAGAAAAATCGGAAATCGTCTTACGAATCCAATGGCGCTAGCCAAATTGTCCTAGCTATGATATTTCCAAAGATATGGGCGAATAACGGTATGAGTCCAAATCCGGGCCCGTTTCGCTCTAGGAGGCCCAGGAGCCGAGAAAAACGCGAAAAACTAAAAAAATCGACTTTAGAAAATTCCCGGACCCCTAGAAAAATCGGAAATCGTCTCACGAATCCAATGGCGCCAGCCAAATTGTCCTAGCTATGATATTTCCAAAGATATCGACGGAAAACGGTGTGATCCCAAATCCGGGCCCGTTTTGCTCTAGGAGGCCCAGGAGCCGAGAAAAACGCGAAAAACCAAAAAAATCGACTGTAGAAAATTCCTGGAGCCGTAGAAAAATCGGGAATCGACTCACGAATGCAATGGCGCTAGCCAAATTGTCCTAGCTATGATGTTTCCAAAAATTTGGGCGAAAAACGGTATGAGTCCAAATCCGGGCCCGTTTTGCTCTAGGAGGCCCAGGAGCCGAGAAAAACGCGAAAAAATAAAAAAATCGACTTTAAAAAATTCCCGGACCCATAGAAAAATCGGAAATCGTCTTACGAATCCAATGGCGCTAGCCAAATTGTCCTAGCTATGATATTTCCAAAGATATGGGCGAATAACGGTATGAGTCCAAATCCGGGCCCGTTTCCCTCTAGGAGGCCCAGGAGCCGAGAAAAACGCGAAAAACTAAAAAAATCGACTTAAGACAATTCCCGGACCCCTAGAAAAATCGGAAATCGTCTCACGTATAGAATGGCACCAGCCAAATTGTCCTAGCTATGATATTTCCAAAGATATCGACGGAAAACGGTGTGATTCCAAATCCGGGCCTTTTTTGCTCTCGGAGCCATAGGAGTTGGACTGATGTGCAGGCGGAGAGCAATCGAACTGATGCGCATGAGCAAGAGCGTCGGATTGACGCGCACGCGCAGAGGCATCGGTCTGATGCGCTGGCGGAGGGGAGTCAGACTGATGCGCATGCGCAGAGGAATCGGACTGATGTGCAGGAGCAGGAGGGTCGGACTGACGCGCATGCCCAGAAGAATCGGACTGATGCGCAGTCGCAGGAAAATCGCACTGATGCGCATGCGCAGAAGACTCGGACTGATGTGCAGGCGCAGGGGAGTCGGGCTGATGCGCATGCGCAGAAGCATCGGAATGATGCGCAGGCGCAGAGGAGTGGAACTGATGCGCAGGAGCAGGAGGTTCCTACTAACGCGCACGCGCAGAGGCATCGGACTGATGCGCATGCGCAGAGGAATCGGACTGATGCGCAGGCGCAGAGGAGTGGTATTGATGCGCAGCAGCAGAAGAATCGGACTAATGCGCATGCGCAGAGCTTTCGGACTGATGCGCATGGGCAGAAGATTCGGACTGACTGACGAAAAACGGTGTGATCCCAAATCCGGGCCCGTTTTGCTCTGGGAGGTCCAGGAGCCGAGAAAATCGCGAAAAACGGAAAAATCGACGTTACAAAATTCCCGGACCCCTAGCAAAATCGGAAATCGTCTCACGAATCCAATGGCGCCAGCCAAATTGTCCTGGCTATGATATTTCGAAAGATATGGGCGAAAAACGGTATGAGTCCAAATCCGGGCCCGTTTTGCTCTAGGAGGCCCAGGAGCCGAGAAAAACGCGAAAAACCAAAAAAATCGACTGTAGAAAATTCCTGGAGCCGTAGAAAAATCGGAAATCGTCTCACGAATCCAATGGCGCCAGCCAAATTGTCCTAGCTATGATATTTCCAAAGATTTGGGCGAAGCACGGTATGAGCCCAAATCCGGGCCCGTTTTGCTCTAGGAGGCCCAGGAGCCGAGAAAAACGCGAAAAACTGAAAAAATCGACTTTAGACAATTCCCGGACCCCTAGAAAAATCGGGAATCGTCTCACGAATAGGATGGCACCAGCCAAATTGTCCTAGCTATGATATTTCCAAAGTAATGGGCGAAAAACGGTATGAGTCCGAATCCGGGCCCGTTTTGCTCTAGGAGGCCCAGGAGCCGAGAAAAACGCGAAAAACCAAAAAAATCGACTTTAGAAAATTCCCGGACCCATAGAAAAATCGGAAATCGTCTTACGAATCCAATGGCGCTAGCCAAATTGTCCTAGCTATGATATTTCCAAAGATATGGGCGAATAACGGTATGAGTCCAAATCCGGGCCCGTTTCGCTCTAGGAGGCCCAGGAGCCGAGAAAAACGCGAAAAACTAAAAAAATCGACTTTAGAAAATTCCCGGACCCCTAGAAAAATCGGAAATCGTCTCACGAATCCAATGGCGCCAGCCAAATTGTCCTAGCTATGATATTTCCAAAGATATCGACGGAAAACGGTGTGATCCCAAATCCGGGCCTTTTTTTATCTCGGAGCCATAGGAGTTGGACTGATGTGCAGGCGGAGAGCAATCGAACTGATGCGCATGCGCAGAAGAATCCGACTGACGCGTAGGCGCAGAAAAGCCGGACTGTTGCGCAGGCGCAGGGGAGTCGGGCTGATGCGCAGGCGCAGGGGAGTCTGACTGATGCGCAGGCGGAGAGCAATCGGACTGATGTGCATGAGCAAGAGGGTCGGACTGACGCGCACGCGCAGAGGCATCGGACTGATGCGCTGGCGGAGGGGAGTCAGACTGATGCGCATGCGCAGAGGAATCGGACTGATGAGCAGGTGCAGGGGAGTCGGACTGATGCGCAGGCGCAGGGGAGTCGGACTGATGCGCAAGCGCAGAAGAATCTGACTGATGCGCAGGCGCAGGGGAGTCGGACTCCTGCGCAGGCGCAGGGGATTCGGACTGATGCGCTGGCGGAGGGGAGTCAGACTGATGCGCATGCGCAGAGGACTGGAACTGATGCGCATGCGCAGAAGAATCGGACTGATGCGCATGCGCAGAAGAATCGGACTGATGCGCATGCGCAGAAGAATCGGACTGATGCGCAGGTGCAGGGGAGTCGGACTGATGCGCAGGCGCAGGGGAGTCGGACTGATGCGCATGCGCAGAAGAATCTGACTGATGCGCATGCGCAGAAGAATCTGACTGATGCGCATGCGCAGGAAAATCGCACTGATGCGCATGCGCAGAGGAATCGGACTGATGTGCAGGAGCAGGAGGGTCGGACTGACGCGCATGCGCAGAAGAATCGGACTGATGCGCAGTCGCAGGAAAATCGCACTGATGCGCATGCGCAGAAGAGTCGGACTGATGCGCAGGAGCAGAAGAATCGGACTGCTGCGTAGGCGCAGGGGAGTTGGACCGATGCGCCTGCGCAGAAGACTCGGACTGATGCGCAGGCGCAGAAGCATCGGACTGATGCGCAGGCGCAGAGGAGTGGAACTGATGCGCAGGAGCAGGAGGATCCTACTGACGCGCACGCGCAGAGGCATCGGACTGATGCGCTGGCGGAGGCGCAGAGGCATCGGACTGATGCGCTGGCGTAGGCGAGTCAGACTGATGCGCATGCGCAGAGGAAACGGACTGATACGCAGGCGCAGAGGAGTGGTATTGATGCGCAGCAGCAGAAGAATCGGACTGATGCGCATGCGCAGAAGAATCGGACTGATGCGCATGCGCAGAAGAATCGGACTGATGCGCAGGTGCAGGGGAGTCGGACTGATGCGCAGGCGCAGGGGAGTCGGACTGATGCGCAGGCGGAGAGGAATCGGACTGATGTGCAGGAGCAGGAGGGTTGGACTGACGCGCATGCCCAGAAGAATCGGACTGATGCGCAGTCGCAGGAAAATCGCACTGATGCGCATGCGCAGAAGAATCGGACTGATGCGCATGCGCAGAAGAATCGGACTGATGCGCATGCGCAGAGCCATCGGACTGATGCGCATGGGCAGAAGAATCGGACTGACTGACGAAAAACGGTGTGATACCAAATCCGGGCGGTTTTTGCTCTACGAGCCGCAGGAGACCTGAAAAACGCGAAAAACTAAAAAAATCGACTTTAGAAAATTCCCGGACCCCTAGAAAAATCGGAAATCGTCTCACGAATCCAATGGCGCCAGCCAAATTGTCCTAGCTATGATATTTCCCAAGATATGGGCGAAAAACGGTATGAGCCCAAATCCGGGCCCGTTTTGCTCTAGGAGGCCCAGGAGCCGAGAAAAACGCGAAAAAATAAAAAAATCGACTTTAAAAAATTCCCGGACCCCTAGAAAAATCGGAAATCGTCTCACGTATAGAATGGCACCAGCCAAATTGTCCTAGCTATGATATTTCCAAAGATATCGACGGAAAACGGTGTGATTCCAAATCCGGGCCTTTTTTGCTCTCGGAGCCATAGGAGTTGGACTGATGTGCAGGCGGAGAGCAATCGAACTGATGCGCATGAGCAAGAGCGTCGGATTGACGCGCACGCGCAGAGGCATCGGTCTGATGCGCTGGCGGAGGGGAGTCAGACTGATGCGCATGCGCAGAGGAATCGGACTGATGTGCAGGAGCAGGAGGTTCCTACTAACGCGCACGCGCAGAGGCATCGGACTGATGCGCATGCGCAGAGGAATCGGACTGATGCGCAGGCGCAGAGGAGTGGTATTGATGCGCAGCAGCAGAAGAATCGGACTGATGCGCATGCGCAGAGCTTTCGGACTGATGCGCATGGGCAGAAGATTCGGACTGATGCGCATGGGCAGAAGATTCGGACTGACTGACGAAAAACGGTGTGATCCCAAATCCGGGCCCGTTTTGCTCTGGGAGGTCCAGGAGCCGAGAAAATCGCGAAAAACGGAAAAATCGACGTTACAAAATTCCCGGACCCCTAGCAAAATCGGAAATCGTCTCACGAATCCAATGGCGCCAGCCAAATTGTCCTGGCTATGATATTTCGAAAGATATGGGCGAAAAACGGTATGAGTCCAAATCCGGGCCCGTTTTGCTCTAGGAGGCCCAGGAGCCGAGAAAAACGCGAAAAACCAAAAAAATCGACTGTAGAAAATTCCTGGAGCCGTAGAAAAATCGGAAATCGTCTCACGAATCCAATGGCGCCAGCCAAATTGTCCTAGCTATGATATTTCCAAAGATTTGGGCGAAGCACGGTATGAGCCCAAATCCGGGCCCGTTTTGCTCTAGGAGGCCCAGGAGCCGAGAAAAACGCGAAAAACTAAAAAAATCGACTTTAGACAATTCCCGGACCCCTAGAAAAATCGGAAATCGTCTCACGAATAGGATGGCACCAGCCAAATTGTCCTAGCTATGATATTTCCAAAGTAATGGGCGAAAAACGGTGTGATCCCGAATCCGGGCCTTTTTTGCTCTCGGAGCCATAGGAGTTGGACTGATGTGCAGGCGGAGAGCAATCGAACAGATGCGCATGAGCAAGAGCGTCGGATTGACGCGCACGCGCAGAGGCATCGGTTCGCTGCGCTGGCGGAGGGGAGTCAGACTGATGCGCATGCGCAGAGGAATCGGACTGATGTGCAGGAGCAGGAGGGTTGGACTGACGCGCATGCCCAGAAGAATCGGACTGATGCGCAGTCGCAGGAAAATCGCACTGATGCGCATGCGCAGAAGAATCGGACTGATGCGCATGCGCAGAAGAATCGGACTGATGCGCAAGCGCAGAAGAATCGGACTGATGCGCATGCGCAGAAGAATCGGACTGATGCGCAGGTGCAGGGGAGTCGGACTGATGCGCAGGCGCAGGGGAGTCGGACTGATGCGCATGCGCAGAAGAATCTGACTGATGCGCAGGCGCAGGAAAATCGCACTGATGCGCATGCGCAGAAGACTCGGACTGATGCGCAGGCGCAGAGGAGTGGAACTGATGCGCAGGAGCAGGAGGATCCTACTGACGCGCACGCGCAGAGGCATCGGACTGATGCGCTGGCGGAGGCGCAGAGGCATCGGACTGATGCGCTGACGTAGGCGAGTCAGACTGATGCGCATGCGCAGAGGAATCGGACTGATGCGCAGGCGCAGAGGAGTGGTATTGATGCGCAGCAGCAGAAGAATCGGACTGATGCGCATGCGCAGAGCCATCGGACTGATGCGCATGGGCAGAAGAATCGGACTGACTGACGAAAAACGGTGTGATACCAAATCCGGGCGGTTTTTGCTCTACGAGCCGCAGGAGACCTGAAAAACGCGAAAAACTAAAAAAATCGACTTTAGAAAATTCCCGGACCCCTAGAAAAATCGGAAATCGTCTCACGAATCCAATGGCGCCAGCCAAATTGTCCTAGCTATGATATTTCCAAAGATATCGACGGAAAACGGTGTGATCCCAAATCCGGGCCTTTTTTTATCTCGGAGCCATAGGAGTTGGACTGATGTGCAGGCGGAGAGCAATCGAACTGATGCGCATGCGCAGAAGAATCCGACTGACGCGTAGGCGCAGAAAAGCCGGACTGTTGCGCAGGCGCAGGGGAGTCGGGCTGATGCGCAGGCGCAGGGGAGTCTGACTGATGCGCAGGCGGAGAGCAATCGGACTGATGTGCATGAGCAAGAGGGTCGGACTGACGCGCACGCGCAGAGGCATCGGACTGATGCGCTGGCGGAGGGGAGTCAGACTGATGCGCATGCGCAGAGGAATCGGACTGATGAGCAGGTGCAGGGGAGTCGGACTGATGCGCAGGCGCAGGGGAGTCGGACTGATGCGCATGCGCAGAAAAATCTGACTGATGCGCATGCGCAGAAGAATCTGACTGATGCGCATGCGCAGAAGAATCGGACTGATGCGCAGGTGCAGGGGAGTCGGACTGATGCGCAGGCGCAGGGGAGTCGGACTGATGCGCATGCGCAGAAGAATCTGACTGATGCGCATGCGCAGAAGAATCTGACTGATGCGCATGCGCAGGAAAATCGCACTGATGCGCATGCGCAGAGGAATCGGACTGATGTGCAGGAGCAGGAGGGTCGGACTGACGCGCATGCGCAGAAGAATCGGACTGATGCGCAGTCGCAGGAAAATCGCACTGATGCGCATGCGCAGAAGAGTCGGACTGATGCGCAGGAGCAGAAGAATCGGACTGCTGCGTAGGCGCAGGGGAGTTGGACCGATGCGCCTGCGCAGAAGACTCGGACTGATGCGCAGGCGCAGAAGCATCGGACTGATGCGCAGGCGCAGAGGAGTGGAACTGATGCGCAGGAGCAGGAGGATCCTACTGACGCGCACGCGCAGAGGCATCGGACTGATGCGCTGGCGGAGGCGCAGAGGCATCGGACTGATGCGCTGGCGTAGGCGAGTCAGACTGATGCGCATGCGCAGAGGAATCGGACTGATACGCAGGCGCAGAGGAGTGGTATTGATGCGCAGCAGCAGAAGAATCGGACTGATGCGCATGGGCAGAAGAATCGGACTGACTGACGAAAAACGGTGTGATTCCAAATCCGGGCAGTTTTTGCTCTACGAGCCGCAGGAGACCTGAAAAACGCGAAAAACTAAAAAAATCGACATAAGACAATTCCCGGACCCCTAGACAAATCGGAAATCGTCTCACGTATAGAATGGCACCAATCAAATTGTCCTAGCTATGATATTTCCAAAGATATCGACGGAATACGGTGTGATCCCAAATCCGGGCATTTTTTGCTCTCGGAGCCATAGGAGTTGGACTGATGTGCAGGCGGAGAGGAATCGGACTGATGCGCAGGCGCAGAGGAGTGGTATTGATGCGCAGCAGCAGAAGAATCGGACTGTTGCGCATGCGCAGAGCCATCGGACTGATGCGCATGGGCAGAAGATTCGGACTGACTGACGAAAAACGGTGTGATCCCAAATCCGGGCCCGTTTTGCTCTGGGAGGTCCAGGAGCCGAGAAAATCGCGAAAAACGGAAAAATCGACGTTAGAAAATTCCCGGACCCCTAGCAAAATCGGAAATCGTCTCACGAATCCAATGGCGCCAGCCAAATTGTCCTGGCTATGATATTTCGAAAGATATGGGCGAAAAACGGTATGAGTCCAAATCCGGGCCCGTTTTGCTCTAGGAGGCCCAGGAGCCGAGAAAAACGCGAAAAACCAAAAAAATCGACTGTAGAAAATTCCTGGAGCCGTAGAAAAATCGGGAATCGACTCACGAATGCAATGGCGCTAGCCAAATTGTCCTAGCTATGACGTTTCCAAAAATTTGGGCGAAAAACGGTATGAGTCCAAATCCGGGCCCGTTTTGCTCTAGGAGGCCCAGGAGCCGAGAAAAACGCGAAAAACCAAAAAAATCGACTTTAGAAAATTCCCGGACCCATAGAAAAATCGGAAATCGTCTTACGAATCCAATGGCGCTAGCCAAATTGTCCTAGCTATGATATTTCCAAAGATATGGGCGAATAACGGTATGAGTCCAAATCCGGGCCCGTTTCGCTCTAGGACGCCCAGGAGCCGAGAAAAACGCGAAAAACTAAAAAAATCGACTTAAGACAATTCCCGGACCCCTAGACAAATCGGAAATCGTCTCACGTATAGAATGGCACCAGCCAAATTGTCCTAGCTATGATATTTCCAAAGATATCGACGGAATACGGTGTGATCCCGAATCCGGGCCTTTTTTGCTCTCGGAGCCATAGGAGTTGGACTGATGTGCAGGCGGAGAGCAATCGAACAGATGCGCATGAGCAAGAGCGTCGGATTGACGCGCACGCGCAGAGGCATCGGTTCGATGCGCTGGCGGAGGGGAGTCAGACTGATGCGCATGCGCAGAGGAATCGGACTGATGTGCAGGAGCAGGAGGGTTGGACTGACGCGCATGCCCAGAAGAATCGGACTGATGCGCAGTCGCAGGAAAATCGCACTGATGCGCATGCGCAGAAGAATCGGACTGATGCGCATGCGCAGAAGAATCGGACTGATGCGCATGCGCAGAGCCATCGGACTGATGCGCATGGGCAGAAGAATCGGACTGACTGACGAAAAACGGTGTGATACCAAATCCGGGCGGTTTTTGCTCTACGAGCCGCAGGAGACCTGAAAAACGCGAAAAACTAAAAAAATCGACTTTAGAAACTTCCCGGACCCCTAGAAAAATCGGAAATCGTCTCACGAATCCAATGGCGCCAGCCAAATTGTCCTAGCTATGATATTTCCCAAGATATGGGCGAAAAACGGTATGAGCCCAAATCCGGGCCCGTTTTGCTCTAGGAGGCCCAGGAGCCGAGAAAAACGCGAAAAAATAAAAAAATCGACTTTAAAAAATTCCCGGACCCATAGAAAAATCGGAAATCGTCTTACGAATCCAATGGCGCTAGCCAAATTGTCCTAGCTATGATATTTCCAAAGATATGGGCGAATAACGGTATGAGTCCAAATCCGGGCCCGTTTCCCTCTAGGAGGCCCAGGAGCCGAGAAAAACGCGAAAAACTAAAAAAATCGACTTAAGACAATTCCCGGACCCCTAGAAAAATCGGAAATCGTCTCACGTATAGAATGGCACCAGCCAAATTGTCCTAGCTATGATATTTCCAAAGATATCGACGGAAAACGGTGTGATTCCAAATCCGGGCCTTTTTTGCTCTCGGAGCCATAGGAGTTGGACTGATGTGCAGGCGGAGAGCAATCGAACTGATGCGCATGAGCAAGAGCGTCGGATTGACGCGCACGCGCAGAGGCATCGGTCTGATGCGCTGGCGGAGGGGAGTCAGACTGATGCGCATGCGCAGAGGAATCGGACTGATGTGCAGGAGCAGGAGGGTCGGACTGACGCGCATGCCCAGAAGAATCGGACTGATGCGCAGTCGCAGGAAAATCGCACTGATGCGCATGCGCAGAAGACTCGGACTGATGTGCAGGCGCAGGGGAGTCGGGCTGATGCGCATGCGCAGAAGCATCGGAATGATGCGCAGGCGCAGAGGAGTGGAACTGATGCGCAGGAGCAGGAGGTTCCTACTAACGCGCACGCGCAGAGGCATCGGACTGATGCGCATGCGCAGAGGAATCGGACTGATGCGCAGGCGCAGAGGAGTGGTATTGATGCGCAGCAGCAGAAGAATCGGACTGATGCGCATGCGCAGAGCTTTCGGACTGATGCGCATGGGCAGAAGATTCGGACTGACTGACGAAAAACGGTGTGATCCCAAATCCGGGCCCGTTTTGCTCTGGGAGGTCCAGGAGCCGAGAAAATCGCGAAAAACGGAAAAATCGACGTTACAAAATTCCGGGACCCCTAGCAAAATCGGAAATCGTCTCACGAATCCAATGGCGCCAGCCAAATTGTCCTAGCTATGATATTTCCAAAGATTTGGGCGAAGCACGGTATGAGCCCAAATCCGGGCCCGTTTTGCTCTAGGAGGCCCAGGAGCCGAGAAAAACGCGAAAAACTAAAAAAATCGACTTTAGACAATTCCCGGACCCCTAGAAAAATCGGAAATCGTCTCACGAATAGGATGGCACCAGCCAAATTGTCCTAGCTATGATATTTCCAAAGATATCGACGGAATACGGTGTGATCCCGAATCCGGGCCTTTTTTGCTCTCGGAGCCATCGGAGTTGGACTGATGTGCAGGCGGAGAGCAATCGAACAGATGCGCATGAGCAAGAGCGTCGGATTGACGCGCACGCGCAGAGGCATCGGTTCGATGCGCTGGCGGAGGGGAGTCAGACTGATGCGCATGCGCAGAGGAATCGGACTGATGTGCAGGAGCAGGAGGGTTGGACTGACGCGCATGCCCAGAAGAATCGGACTGATGCGCAGTCGCAGGAAAATCGCACTGATGCGCATGCGCAGAAGAATCGGACTGATGCGCAGGTGCAGGGGAGTCGGACTGATGCGCAGGCGCAGGGGAGTCGGACTGATGCGCATGCGCAGAAGAATCTGACTGATGCGCAGGCGCAGGAAAATCGCACTGATGCGCATGCGCAGAAGACTCGGACTGATGCGCAGGCGCAGAGGAGTGGAACTGATGCGCAGGAGCAGGAGGATCCTACTGACGCGCACGCGCAGAGGCATCGGACTGATGCGCTGGCGGAGGCGCAGAGGCATCGGACTGATGCGCTGACGTAGGCGAGTCAGACTGATGCGCATGCGCAGAGGAATCGGACTGATGCGCAGGCGCAGAGGAGTGATATTGATGCGCAGCAGCAGAAGAATCGGACTGATGCGCAGGCGCAGAGCCATCGGACTGATGCGCATGGGCAGAAGAATCGGACTGACTGACGAAAAACGGTGTGATACCAAATCCGGGCGGTTTTTGCTCTACGAGCCGCAGGAGACCTGAAAAACGCGAAAAACTAAAAAAATCGACTTTAGAAAATTCCCGGACCCCTAGAAAAATCGGAAATCGTCTCACGAATCCAATGGTGCCAGCCAAATTGTCCTAGCTATGATATTTCCAAAGATATCGACGGAAAACGGTGTGATCCCAAATCCGGGCCTTTTTTTATCTCGGAGCCATAGGAGTTGGACTGATGTGCAGGCGGAGAGCAATCGAACTGATGCGCATGCGCAGAAGAATCCGACTGACGCGTAGGCGCAGAAAAGCCGGACTGTTGCGCAGGCGCAGGGGAGTCGGGCTGATGCGCAGGCGCAGGGGAGTCGGACTGATGCGCAGGCGGAGAGCAATCGGACTGATGTGCATGAGCAAGAGGGTCGGACTGACGCGCACGCGCAGAGGCATCGGACTGATGCGCTGGCGGAGGGGAGTCAGACTGATGCGCATGCGCAGAGGAATCGGACTGATGAGCAGGTGCAGGGGAGTCGGACTGATGCGCAGGCGCAGGGGAGTCGGACTGATGCGCAAGCGCAGAAGAATCTGACTGATGCGCAGGCGCAGGGGAGTCGGACACCTGCGCAGGCGCAGGGGATTCGGACTGATGCGCTGGCGGAGGGGAGTCAGACTGATGCGCATGCGCAGAGGACTGGAACTGATGCGCATGCGCAGAAGAATCGGACTGATGCGCATGCGCAGAAGAATCGGACTGATGCGCATGCGCAGAAGAATCGGACTGATGCGCAGGTGCAGGGGAGTCGGACTGATGCGCAGGCGCAGGGGAGTCGGACTGATGCGCATGCGCAGAAGAATCTGACTGATGCGCATGCGCAGAAGAATCTGACTGATGCGCATGCGCAGGAAAATCGCACTGATGCGCATGCGCAGAGGAATCGGACTGATGTGCAGGAGCAGGAGGGTCGGACTGACGCGCATGCGCAGAAGAATCGGACTGATGCGCAGTCGCAGGAAAATCGCACTGATGCGCATGCGCAGAAGAGTCGGACTGATGCACAGGAGCAGAAGAATCGGACTGCTGCGTAGGCGCAGGGGAGTTGGACCGATGCGCCTGCGCAGAAGACTCGGACTGATGCGCAGGCGCAGAGGAGTGGAACTGATGCGCAGGAGCAGGAGGATCCTACTGACGCGCACGCGCAGAGGCATCGGACTGATGCGCTGGCGGAGGCGCAGAGGCATCGGACTGATGCGCTGGCGTAGGCGAGTCAGACTGATGCGCATGCGCAGAGGAATCGGACTGATACGCAGGCGCAGAGGAGTGGTATTGATGCGCAGCAGCAGAAGAATCGGACTGATGCGCATGGGCAGAAGAATCGGACTGACTGACGAAAAACGGTGTGATACCAAATCCGGGCAGTTTTTGCTCTACGGGCCGCAGGAGACCTGAAAAACGCGAAAAACTAAAAAAATCGACTTAAGACAATTCCCGGACCCCTAGACAAATCGGAAATCGTCTCACGTATAGAATGGCACCAACCAAATTGTCCTAGCTATGATATTTCCAAAGATATCGACGGAATACGGTGTGATCCCAAATCCGGGCATTTTTTGCTCTCGGAGCCATAGGAGTTGGACTGATGTGCAGGCGGAGAGGAATCGGACTGATGCGCAGGCGCAGAGGAGTGGTATTGATGCGCAGCAGCAGAAGAATCGGACTGTTGCGCATGCGCAGAGCCATCGGACTGATGCGCATGCGCAGAGGAATCGGACTAATGCGCAGGCGCAGAGGAGTGGTATTGATGCGCAGCAGCAGAAGAATCGGACTGATGCGCATGCGCAGAAGAATCTGACTGATGCGCATGCGCAGAAGAATCTGACTGATGCGCATGCGCAGGAAAATCGCACTGATGCGCATGCGCAGAAGACTCGGACTGATGCGCAGGCGCAGGGGAGTCGGGCTGATGCGCATGCGCAGAAGCATCGGAATGATGCGCAGGCGCAGAGGAGTGGAACTGATGCGCAGGAGCAGGAGGTTCCTACTAACGCGCACGCGCAGAGGCATCGGACTGATGCGCATGCGCAGAGGAATCGGACTGATGCGCAGCAGCAGAAGAATCGGACTGATGCGCATGCGCAGAGCCATCGGACTGATGCGCATGGTCAGAAGATTCGGACTGACTGACGAAAAACGGTGTGATCCCAAATCCGGGCCCGTTTTGCTCTGGGAGGCCCAGGAGCCGAGAAAAACGCGAAAAACCAAAAAAATCGACTGTAGAAAATTCCTGGAGCCGTAGAAAAATCGGGAATCGACTCACGAATGCAATGGCGCTAGCCAAATTGTCCTAGCTATGATGTTTCCAAAAATTGGGGCGAAAAACGGTATGAGACCAAATCCGGGCCCGTTTTGCTCTAGGAGGCCCAGGAGCAGAGAAAAACGCGAAAAACTAAAAAAATCGACTTTAGAAAATTCCTGGAGCCGTAGAAAAATCGAAAATCGTCTCACGAATCCAATGGCGCCGTCAAAATTGTCCTAGCTATGATATTTCCAAAGATAGAGGCGACAAACGGTGTGATCCCAAATCCGGGCCCGTTTAGCTCTAGGAGGCCCAGGAGCCGAGAAAAACGCGAAAAACTAAAAAAATCGACTTAAGACAATTCCCGGACCCCTAGACAAATCGGAAATCGTCTCACGTATAGAATGGCACCAGCCAAATTGTCCTAGCTATGATATTTCCAAAGATATCGACGGAATACGGCATGATCCCAAATCCGGGCCTTTTTTGCTCTCGGAGCCATAGGAGTTGGACTGATGTGCAGGCGGAGAGCAATCGAACTGATGCGCATGCGCAGAAGAATCCGTTTGACGCGTAGGCGCAGAAGAGCCGGACTGATGCGCAGGCGCAGGGGAGTCGGGCTGATGCGCAGGCGCAGGGGAGTCGGACTGATGCGCAGGCGCAGGGGAGTCGGACTGATGCGCAGGCGGAGGGGAGTCAGACTGATGCGCATTCGCAGAGGAATCGGACTGATGTGCAGGAGCAGGAGGGTCGGACTGACGCGCATGCGCAGAAGAATCGGACTGATGCGCAGTCGCAGGAAAATCGCACTGATGCGCATGCGCAGAAGAGTCGGACTGATGCGCAGGAGCAGAAGAATCGGACTGCTGCGTAGGCGCAGGGGAGTTGGACCGATGCGCCTGCGCAGAAGACTCGGACTGATGCGCAGGCGCAGAAGCATCGGACTGATGCGCAGGCGCAGAGGAGTGGAACTGATGCGCAGGAGCAGGAGGATCCTACTGACGCGCACGCGCAGAGGCATCGGACTGATGCGCTGGCGGAGGCGCAGAGGCATCGGACTGATGCGCTGGCGTAGGCGAGTCAGACTGATGCGCATGCGCAGAGGAATCGGACTGATACGCAGGCGCAGAGGAGTGGTATTGATGCGCAGCAGCAGAAGAATCGGACTGATGCGCATGGGCAGAAGAATCGGACTGACTGACGAAAAACGGTGTGATCCCAAATCCGGGCATTTTTTGCTCTCGGAGCCATAGGAGTTGGACTGATGTGCAGGCGGAGAGCAATCGAACTGATGCGCATGCGCAGAAGAATCCGACTGACGCGTAGGCGCAGAAGAGCCGGACTGATGCTCAGGCGCAGGGGAGTCGGGCTGATGCGCAGGCGCAGGGGAGTCGGACTGATGCGCAGGCGCAGAGGAGTGGAACTGATGCGCAGGAGCAGGAGGATCCTACTGACGCGCAGGCGCAGAGGCACCGGACTGATGCGCATGCGCAGAGGAATCGGACTGATGCGCAGGCGCAGAGGAGTGGTATTGATGCGCAGCAGCAGAAGAATCGGACTGTTGCGCATGCGCAGAGCCATCGGACTGATGCGCATGGGCAGAAGATTCGGACTGACTGACGAAAAACGGTGTGATCCCAAATCCGGGCCCGTTTTGCTCTGGGAGTTCCAGGAGCCGAGAAAATCGCGAAAAACGGAAAAATCGACGTTAGAAAATTCCCGGACCCCTAGCAAAATCGGAAATCGTCTCACGAATCCAATGGCGCCAGCCAAATTGTCCTGGCTATGATATTTCGAAAGATATGGGCGAAAAACGGTATGAGTCCAAATCCGGGCCCGTTTTGCTCTAGGAGGCCCAGGAGCCGAGAAAAACGCGAAAAACCAAAAAAATCGACTGTAGAAAATTCCTGGAGCCGTAGAAAAATCGGGAATCGACTCACGAATGCAATGGCGCTAGCCAAATTGTCCTAGCTATGATGTTTCCAAAAATTTGGGCGAAAAACGGTATGAGTCCAAATCCGGGCCCGTTTTGCTCTAGGAGGCCCAGGAGCCGAGAAAAACGCGAAAAACTAAAAAAATCGATTTTAGAAAATTCCCGGACACCTAGAAAAATCGGAAATCGTCTCACGAATCCAATGGCCCCAGCCAAATTGTCCTAGCTATGATATTTCCAAAGATATGGGCGAAAAACGCTACGAGCCCAAATCCGGGCCCCTTTTGCTCTAGGAGGCCCAGGAGCCGAGAAAAACGCGAAAAACTAAAAAAATCGACTTTAGAAAATTCCCGGACCCCTAGAGAAATGGGAAATCGTCTCACGAATCCAATGGCGCCAGCCAAATTGTCCTAGCTATGATATTTCCCAAGATATGGGCGAAAAACGGTATGAGCCCAAATCCGGGCCCGTTTTGCTCTAGGAGGCCCAGGAGCCGAGAAAAACGCGAAAAAATAAAAAAATCGACTTTAAAAAATTCCCGGACCCATAGAAAAATCGGAAATCGTCTTACGAATCCAATGGCGCTAGCCAAATTGTCCTAGCTATGATATTTCCAAAGATATGGGCGAATAACGGGATGAGTCCAAATCCGGGCCCGTTTCCCTCTAGGAGGCCCAGGAGCCGAGAAAAACGCGAAAAACTAAAAAAATCGACTTAAGACAATTCCCGGACCCCTAGAAAAATCGGAAATCGTCTCACGTATAGAATGGCACCAGCCAAATTGTCCTAGCTATGATATTTCCAAAGATATCGATGGAAAACGGTGTGATTCCAAATCCGGGCCTTTTTTGCTCTCGGAGCCATAGGAGTTGGACTGATGTGCAGGCGGAGAGCAATCGAACTGATGCGCATGAGCAAGAGCGTCGGATTGACGCGCACGCGCAGAGGCATCGGTCTGATGCGCTGGCGGAGGGGAGTCAGACTGATGCGCATGCGCAGAGGAATCGGACTGATGTGCAGGAGCAGGAGGGTCGGACTGACGCGCATGCCCAGAAGAATCGGACTGATGCGCAGTCGCAGGAAAATCGCACTGATGCGCATGCGCAGAAGACTCGGACTGATGTGCAGGCGCAGGGGAGTCGGGCTGATGCGCATGCGCAGAAGCATCGGAATGATGCGCAGGCGCAGAGGAGTGGAACTGATGCGCAGGAGCAGGAGGTTCCTACTAACGCGCACGCGCAGAGGCATCGGACTGATGCGCATGCGCAGAGGAATCGGACTGATGCGCAGGCGCAGAGGAGTGGTATTGATGCGCAGCAGCAGAAGAATCGGACTGATGCGCATGCGCAGAGCCATCGGACTGATGCGCATGGGCAGAAGATTCGGACTGACTGACGAAAAACGGTGTGATCCCAAATCCGGGCCCGTTTTGCTCTGGGAGGTCCAGGAGCCGAGAAAATCGCGAAAAACGGAAAAATCGACGTTAGAAAATTCCCGGACCCCTGGAAAAATCGGAAATCGTCTCACGAATCCAATGGCGCCAGCCAAATTGTCCTAGCTATGATATTTCCAAAGATTTGGGCGAAGCACGGTATGAGCCCAAATCCGGGCCCGTTTTGCTCTAGGAGGCCCAGGAGCCGAGAAAAACGCGAAAAACTAAAAAAATCGACTTTAGACAATTCCCGGACCCCTAGAAAAATCGGAAATCGTCTCACGAATAGGATGGCACCAGCCAAATTGTCCTAGCTATGATATTTCCAAAGTAATGGGCGAAAAACGGTATGAGTCCGAATCCCGGCCCGTTTTGCTCTAGGAGGCCCAGGAGCCGAGAAAAACGCGAAAAACCAAAAAAATCGACTTTAGAAAATTCCCGGACCCATAGAAAAATCGGAAATCGTCTTACGAATCCAATGGCGCTAGCCAAATTGTCCTAGCTATGATATTTCCAAAGATATGGGCGAATAACGGTATGAGTCCAAATCCGGGCCCGTTTCGCTCTAGGAGGCCCAGGAGCCGAGAAACACGCGAAAAACTAAAAAAATCGACTTAAGACAATTCCCGGACCCCTAGACAAATCGGAAATCGTCTCATGTATAGAATGGCACCAGCCAAATTGTCCTAGCTATGATATTTCCAAAGATATCGACGGAATACGGTGTGATCCCGAATCCGGGCCTTTTTTGCTCTCGGAGCCATAGGAGTTGGACTGATGTGCAGGCGGAGAGCAATCGAACAGATGCGCATGAGCAAGAGCGTCGGATTGACGCGCACGCGCAGAGGCATCGGTTCGATGCGCTGGCGGAGGGGAGTCAGACTGATGCGCATGCGCAGAGGAATCGGACTGATGTGCAGGAGCAGGAGGGTTGGACTGACGCGCATGCCCAGAAGAATCGGACTGATGCGCAGTCGCAGGAAAATCGCACTGATGCGCATGCGCAGAAGAATCGGACTGATGCGCATGCGCAGAAGAATCGGACTGATGCGCATGCGCAGAAGAATCGGACTGATGCGCATGCGCAGAAGAATCGGACTGATGCGCAGGTGCAGGGGAGTCGGACTGATGCGCAGGCGCAGGGGAGTCGGACTGATGCGCATGCGCAGAAGAATCTGACTGATGCGCATGCGCAGAAGAATCTGACTGATGCGCATGCGCAGGAAAATCGCACTGATGCGCATGCGCAGAAGACTCGGACTGATGCGCAGGCGCAGGGGAGTCGGGCTGATGCGCATGCGCAGAAGCATCGGAATGATGCGCAGGCGCAGAGGAGTGGAACTGATGCGCAGGAGCAGGAGGTTCCTACTAACGCGCACGCGCAGAGGCATCGGACTGATGCGCATGCGCAGAGGAATCGGACTGATGCGCAGCAGCAGAAGAATCGGACTGATGCGCATGCGCAGAGCCATCGGACTGATGCGCATGGTCAGAAGATTCGGACTGACTGACGAAAAACGGTGTGATCCCAAATCCGGGTCCGTTTTGCTCTGGGAGGCCCAGGAGCCGAGAAAAACGCGAAAAACCAAAAAAATCGACTGTAGAAAATTCCTGGAGCCGTAGAAAAATCGGGAATCGACTCACGAATGCAATGGCGCCAGCCAAATTGTCCTAGCTATGATGTTTCCAAAAATTTGGGCGAAAAACGGTATGAGACCAAATCCGGGCCCGTTTTGCTCTAGGAGGCCCAGGAGCAGAGAAAAACGCGAAAAACTAAAAAAATCGACTTTAGAAAATTCCTGGAGCCGTAGAAAAATCGGAAATCGTCTCACGAATCCAATGGCGCCGTCAAAATTGTCCTAGCTATGATATTTCCAAAGATAGAGGCGACAAACGGTGTGATCCCAAATCCGGGCCCGTTTAGCTCTAGGAGGCCCAGGAGCCGAGAAAAACGCGAAAAACTAAAAAAATCGACTTTAGACAATTCCCGGACCCCTAGAAAAATTGGAAATCGTCTCACGAATAGGATGGCACCAGCCAAATTGTCCTAGCTATGATATTTCCAAAGTAATGAGCGAAAAACGGTATGAGTCCGAATCCGGGCCCGTTTTGCTCTGGGAGGCCCAGGAGCCGAGAAAAACGCGAAAAACGGAAAAATCGACCTTAGAAAATTCCCGGACCACTAGCAAAATCGGAAATCGTCTCACGAATCCAATGGCGCCAGCCAAATTGTCCTGGCTATGATATTTCGAAAGATATGGGCGAAAAACGGTATGAGTCCAAATCCGGGCCCGTTTTGCTCTAGGAGGCCCAGGAGCCGAGAAAAACGCGCAAAACCAAAAAAATCGACTGTAGAAAATTCCTGGAGCCGTAGAAAAATCGGAAATCGTCTCTCGAATCCAATGGTGCCAGCCAAATTGTCCTAGCTATGATATTTCCAAAGATATGGGCGAAAAACGATACGAGCCCAAATCCGGGCCCGTTTAGCTCTAGGAGGCCCAGGACCCGAGAAAAACGCGAAAAACTAAAAAAATCCACTTTAGACAATTCCCGGACCCCTAGAAAAATCGGAAATCGTCTCACGAATAGAATGGCACCAGCCAAATTGTCCTAGCTATGATATTTCCAAAGTTATCGACGGAAAACGGTGTGATCCCAAATCCGGGCCTTTTTTGTTCTAGGAGGCCCAGGAGCCGAGAAAAACGCGAAAAACTAAAAAAATCGACTTTAGAAAATTCCCGGACCCCTAGAAAAATCGGAAATCGTCTCACGAATCCAATGGCGCCAGCCAAATTGTCCTAGCTATGATATTTCCAAAGATATCGACGGAAAACGGTGTGATCCCAAATCCGGGCCTTTTTTGCTCTCGGAGCCATAGGAGTTGGACTGATGTGCAGGCGGAGAGCAATCGAACTGATGCGCATGAGCAAGAGGGTCGGATTGACGCGCACGCGCAGAGGCATCGGTCTGATGCGCTGGCGGAGGGGAGTCAGACTGATGCGCATGCGCAGAGGAATCGGACTGATGTGCAGGAGCAGGAGGGTCGGACTGACGCGCATGCCCAGAAGAATCGGACTGATGCGCAGTCGCAGGAAAATCGCACTGATGCGCATGCGCAGAAGAATCGGACTGATGCGCATGCGCAGAAGAATCGGACTGATGCGCAGGCGCAGGGGAGTCGGGCTGATGCGCATGCGCAGAAGCATCGGAATGATGCGCAGGCGCAGAGGAATCGGACTGATGTGCAGGAGCAGGAGGGTCGGACTGACGCGCATGCGCAGAAGAATCGGACTGATGCGCAGGTGCAGGGGAGTCGGACTGATGCGCAGGCGCAGGGGAGTCGGACTGATGCGCATGCGCAGAAGAATCTAACTGATGCGCATGCGCAGGAAAATCGCACTTATGCGCATGCGCAGAAGACTCGGACTGATGCGCAGGCGCAGGGGAGTCGGGCTGATGCGCATGCGCAGAAGCATCGGAATGATGCGCAGGCGCAGAGGAGTGGAACTGATGCGCAGGAGCAGGAGGTTCCTACTAACGCGCACGCGCAGAGGCATCGGACTGATGCGCATGCGCAGAGGAATCGGACTGATGCGCAGGCGCAGAGGAGTGGTATTGATGCGCAGCAGCAGAAGAATCGGACTGATGCGCATGCGCAGAGCCATCGGACTGATGCGCATGGTCAGAAGATTCGGACTGACTGACGAAAAACGGTGTGATCCCAAATCCGGGCCCGTTTTGCTCTGGGAGGCCCAGGAGCCGAGAAAAACGCGAAAAACGGAAAAATCGACGTTAGAAAATTCCCGGACCCCTAGCAAAATCGGAAATCGTCTCACGAATCCAATGGCGCCAGCCAAATTGTCCTGGCTATGATATTTCGAAAGATATGGGCGAAAAACGGTATGAGTCCAAATCCGGGCCCGTTTTGCTCTAGGAGGCCCAGGAGCCGAGAAAAACGCGAAAAACTAAAAAAATCGATTTTAGAAAATACCCGGACCCCTAGAAAAATCGGAAATCGTCTCACGAATCCAATGGCGCCAGCCAAATTGTCCTAGCTATGATATTTCCCAAGATATGGGCGAAAAACGGTATGAGCCCAAATCCGGGCCCGTTTTGCTCTAGGAGGCCCAGGAGCCGAGAAAAACGCGAAAAAATGAAAAAAATCGACTTTAAAAAATTCCCGGACCCATAGAGAAATGGGAAATCGTCTCACGAATCCAATGGCGCCAGCCAAATTGTCCTAGCTATGATATTTCCCAAGATATGGGCGAAAAACGGTATGAGCCCAAATCCGGGCCCGTTTTGCTCTAGGAGGCCCAGGAGCCGAGAAAAACGCGAAAAAATAAAAAAATCGACTTTAAAAAATTCCCGGACCCATAGAAAAATCGGAAATCGTCTTACGAATCCAATGGCGCTAGCCAAATTGTCCTAGCTATGATATTTCCAAAGATATGGGCGAATAACGGTATGAGTCCAAATCCGGGCCCGTTTCCCTCTAGGAGGCCCAGGAGCCGAGAAAAACGCGAAAAACTAAAAAAATCGACTTAAGACAATTCCCGGACCCCTAGAAAAATCGGAAATCGTCTCACGTATAGAATGGCACCAGCCAAATTGTCCTAGCTATGATATTTCCAAAGATATCGACGGAAAACGGTGTGATTCCAAATCCGGGCCTTTTTTGCTCTCGGAGCCATAGGAGTTGGACTGATGTGCAGGCGGACAGCAATCGAACTGATGCGCATGAGCAAGAGGGTCGGATTGACGCGCACGCGCAGAGGCATCGGTCTGATGCGCTGGCGGAGGGGAGTCAGACTGATGCGCATGCGCAGAGGAATCGGACTGATGTGCAGGAGCAGGAGGGTCGGACTGACGCGCATGCCCAGAAGAATCGGACTGATGCGCAGGCGCAGGGGAGTCGGACTGATGCGCATGCGCAGAGGAATCGGACTGATGCGCAGGCGCAGAGGAGTGGTATTGATGCGCAGCAGCAGAAGAATCGGACTGATGCGCATACGCAGAGCCATCGGACTGATGCGCATGGTCAGAAGATTCGGACTGACTGACGAAAAACGGTGTGATCCCAAATCCGGGCCCGTTTTGCTCTGGGAGGCCCAGGAGCCGAGAAAAACGCGAAAAACGGAAAAATCGACGTTAGAAAATTCCCGGACCCCTAGCAAAATCGGAAATCGTCTCACGAATCCCATGGCGCCAGCCAAATTGTCCTGGCTATGATATTTCGAAAGATATGGGCGAAAAACGGTATGAGTCCAAATCCGGGCCCGTTTTGCTCTAGGAGGCCCAGGAGCCGAGAAAAACGCGAAAAACTAAAAAAATCGATTTTAGAAAATACCCGGACCCCTAGAAAAATCGGAAATCGTCTCACGAATCCAATGGCGCCAGCCAAATTGTCCTAGCTATGATATTTCCAAAGATATGGGCGAAAAACGCTACGAGCCCAAATCCGGGCCCCTTTTGCTCTAGGAGGCCCAGGAGCCGAGAAAAACGCGAAAAACTAAAAAAATCGACTTTAGAAAATTCCCGGACCCCTAAAAAAATCGGAAATCGTCTCACGAATCCAATGGCGCCAGCCAAATTGTCCTAGCTATAATATTTCCAAAGATATCGACGGAAAACGGTGTGATCCCAAATCCGGGCCTTTTTTGCTCTCGGAGCCATAGGAGTTGGACTGATGTGCAGGCGGAGAGCAATCGAACTGATGCGCATGAGCAAGAGGGTCGGATTGACGCGCACGCGCAGAGGCATCGGTCTGATGCGCTGCCGGAGGGGAGTCAGACTGATGCGCATGCGCAGAGGAATCGGACTGATGTGCAGGAGCAGGAGGGTCGGACTGACGCGCATGCCCAGAAGAATCGGACTGATGCGCAGTCGCAGGAAAATCGCACTGATGCGCATGCGCAGAAGAATCGGACTGATGCGCATGCGCAGAAGAATCGGACTGATGCGCAGGTGCAGGGGAGTCGGACTGATGCGCAGGCGCAGGGGAGTCGGACTGATGCGCATGCGCAGAAGAATCTGACTGATGCGCATGCGCAGGAAAATCGCACTGATGCGCATGCGCAGAAGACTCGGACTGATGCGCAGGCGCAGGGGAGTCGGGCTGATGCGCATGCGCAGAAGCATCGGAATGATGCGCAGGCGCAGAGGAGTGGAACTGATGCGCAGGAGCAGGAGGTTCCTACTAACGCGCACGCGCAGAGGCATCGGACTGATGCGCATGCGCAGAGGAATCGGACTGATGCGCAGGCGCAGAGGAGTGGTATTGATGCGCAGCAGCAGAAGAATCGGACTGATGCGCATGCGCAGAGCCATCGGACTGATGCGCATGGTCAGAAGATTCGGACTGACTGACGAAAAACGGTGTGATCCCAAATCCGGGCCCGTTTTGCTCTGGGAGGCCCAGGAGCCGAGAAAAACGCGAAAAACGGAAAAATCGACGTTAGAAAATTCCCGGACCCCTAGCAAAATCGGAAATCGTCTCACGAATCCAATGGCGCCAGCCAAATTGTCCTGGCTATGATATTTCGAAAGATATGGGCGAAAAACGGTATGAGTCCAAATCCGGGCCCGTTTTGCTCTAGGAGGCCCAGGAGCCGAGAAAAACGCGAAAAACTAAAAAAATCGATTTTAGAAAATACCCGGACCCCTAGAAAAATCGGAAATCGTCTCACGAATCCAATGGCGCCAGCCAAATTGTCCTAGCTATGATATTTCCAAAGATATGGGCGAAAAACGCTACGAGCCCAAATCCGGGCCCCTTCTGCTCTAGGAGGCCCAGGAGCCGAGAAAAACGCGAAAAACTAAAAAAATCGACTTTAGAAAATTCCCGGACCCCTAGAGAAATGGGAAATCGTCTCACGAATCCAATGGCGCCAGCCAAATTGTCCTAGCTATGATATTTCCCAAGATATGGGCGAAAAACGGTATGAGCCCAAATCCGGGCCCGTTTTGCTCTAGGAGGCCCAGGAGCCGAGAAAAACGCGAAAAAATAAAAAAATCGACTTTAAAAAATTCCCGGACCCATAGAAAAATCGGAAATCGTCTTACGAATCCAATGGCGCTAGCCAAATTGTCCTAGCTATGATATTTCCAAAGATATGGGCGAATAACGGTATGAGTCCAAATCCGGGCCCGTTTCCCTCTAGGAGGCCCAGGAGCCGAGAAAAACGCGAAAAACTAAAAAAATCGACTTAAGACAATTCCCGGACCCCTAGAAAAATCGGAAATCGTCTCACGTATAGAATGGCACCAGCCAAATTGTCCTAGCTATGATATTTCCAAAGATATCGACGGAAAACGGTGTGATTCCAAATCCGGGCCTTTTTTGTTCTAGGAGGCCCAGGAGCCGAGAAAAACGCGAAAAACTAAAAAAATCGACTTTAGAAAATTCCCGGACCCCTAGAAAAATCGGAAATCGTCTCACGAATCGAATGGCGCCAGCCAAATTGTCCTAGCTATGATATTTCCAAAGATATCGACGGAAAACGGTGTGATCCCAAATCCGGGCCTTTTTTGCTCTCGGAGCCATAGGAGTTGGACTGATGTGCAGGCGGAGAGCAATCGAACTGATGCGCATGAGCAAGAGGGTCGGATTGACGCGCACGCGCAGAGGCATCGGTCTGATGCGCTGGCGGAGGGGAGTCAGACTGATGCGCATGCGCAGAGGAATCGGACTGATGTGCAGGAGCAGGAGGGTCGGACTGACGCGCATGCCCAGAAGAATCGGACTGATGCGCAGGCGCAGGGGAGTCGGACTGATGCGCATGCGCAGAGGAATCGGACTGATGCGCAGGCGCAGAGGAGTGGTATTGATGCGCAGCAGCAGAAGAATCGGACTGATGCGCATACGCAGAGCCATCGGACTGATGCGCATGGTCAGAAGATTCGGACTGACTGACGAAAAACGGTGTGATCCCAAATCCGGGCCCGTTTTGCTCTGGGAGGCCCAGGAGCCGAGAAAAACGCGAAAAACGGAAAAATCGACGTTAGAAAATTCCCGGACCCCTAGCAAAATCGGAAATCGTCTCACGAATCCCATGGCGCCAGCCAAATTGTCCTGGCTATGATATTTCGAAAGATATGGGCGAAAAACGGTATGAGTCCAAATCCGGGCCCGTTTTGCTCTAGGAGGCCCAGGAGCCGAGAAAAACGCGAAAAACTAAAAAAATCGATTTTAGAAAATACCCGGACCCCTAGAAAAATCGGAAATCGTCTCACGAATCCAATGGCGCCAGCCAAATTGTCCTAGCTATGATATTTCCAAAGATATGGGCGAAAAACGCTACGAGCCCAAATCCGGGCCCCTTTTGCTCTAGGAGGCCCAGGAGCCGAGAAAAACGCGAAAAACTAAAAAAATCGACTTTAGAAAATTCCCGGACCCCTAGAGAAATGGGAAATCGTCTCACGAATCCAATGGCGCCAGCCAAATTGTCCTAGCTATGATATTTCGAAAGATATGGGCGAAAAACGGTATGAGTCCAAATCCGGGCCCGTTTTGCTCTAGGAGGCCCAGGAGCCGAGAAAAACGCGCAAAACCAAAAAAATCGACTGTAGAAAATTCCTGGAGCCGTAGAAAAATCGGGAATCGACTCACGAATGCAATGGCGCTAGCCAAATTGTCCTAGCTATGACGTTTCCAAAAATTTGGGCGAAAAACGGTATGAGTCCAAATCCGGGCCCGTTTTGCTCTAGGAGGCCCAGGAGCCAAGAAAAACGCGAAAAACTAAGAAAGTCGATTTTAGAAAATTCCCGGACCCCTAGAAAAATCGGAAATCGTCTCACGTCTAGAATGGCACCAGCCAAATTGTCCTAGCTATGATATTTCCAAAGATATCGACGGAAAACGGTGTGATTCCAAATCCGGGCCTTTTTTGCTCTTGGAGCCATAGGAGTTGGACTGATGTGCAGGCGGAGGGGAGTCAGACTGATGCGCATGCGCAGAGGAATCGGACTGATGTGCAGGAGCAGGAGGGTCGGACTGACGCGCATGCGCAGAAGAATCGGACTGATGCGCAGTCGCAGGAAAATCGCACTGATGCGCATGCGCAGAAGAGTCGGACTGATGCGCAGGAGCAGAAGAATCGGACTGCTGCGTAGGCGCAGGGGAGTTGGACCGATGCGCCTGCGCAGAAGACTCGGACTGATGCGCAGGCGCAGAAGCATCGGACTGATGCGCAGGCGCAGAGGAGTGGAACTGATGCGCAGGAGCAGGAGGATCCTACTGACGCGCACGCGCAGAGGCATCGGACTGATGCGCTGGCGGAGGCGCAGAGGCATCGGACTGATGCGCTGGCGTAGGCGAGTCAGACTGATGCGCATGCGCAGAGGAATCGGACTGATACGCAGGCGCAGAGGAGTGGTATTGATGCGCAGCAGCAGAAGAATCGGACTGATGCGCATGGGCAGAAGAATCGGACTGACTGACGAAAAACGGTGTGATCCCAAATCCGGGCATTTTTTGCTCTCGGAGCCATAGGAGTTGGACTGATGTGCAGGCGGAGAGCAATCGAACTGATGCGCATGCGCAGAAGAATCCGACTGACGCGTAGGCGCAGAAGAGCCGGACTGATGCGCAGGCGCAGGGGAGTCGGGCTGATGCGCAGGCGCAGGGGAGTCGGACTGATGCGCAGGCGCAGAGGAGTGGAACTGATGCGCAGGAGCAGGAGGATCCTACTGACGCGCACGCGCAGAGGCACCGGACTGATGCGCAGGCGCAGAAGAATCTGACTGATGCGCAGGCGCAGGGGAGTCGGACTGATGCGCAGGCGCAGAGGAGTGGAACTGATGCGCAGGAGCAGGAGGATCCTACTGACGCGCAGGCGCAGAGGCACCGGACTGATGCGCATGCGCAGAGGAATCGGACTGATGCGCAGGCGCAGAGGAGTGGTATTGATGCGCAGCAGCAGAAGAATCGGACTGTTGCGCATGCGCAGAGCCATCGGACTGATGCGCATGGGCAGAAGATTCGGACTGACTGACGAAAAACGGTGTGATCCCAAATCCGGGCCCGTTTTGCTCTGGGAGGTCCAGGAGCCGAGAAAATCGCGAAAAACGGAAAAATCGACGTTAGAAAATTCCCGGACCCCTAGCAAAATCGGAAATCGTCTCACGAATCCAATGGCGCCAGCCAAATTGTCCTGGCTATGATATTTCGAAAGATATGGGCGAAAAACGGTATGAGTCCAAATCCGGGCCCGTTTTGCTCTAGGAGGCCCAGGAGCCGAGAAAAACGCGAAAAACCAAAAAAATCGACTGTAGAAAATTCCTGGAGCCGTAGAAAAATCGGGAATCGACTCACGAATGCAATGGCGCTAGCCAAATTGTCCTAGCTATGATGTTTCCAAAAATTTGGGCGAAAAACGGTATGAGTCCAAATCCGGGCCCGTTTTGCTCTAGGAGGCCCAGGAGCCGAGAAAAACGCGAAAAACTAAAAAAATCGATTTTAGAAAATTCCCAGACACCTAGAAAAATCGGAAATCGTCTCACGAATCCAATGGCGCCAGCCAAATTGTCCTAGCTATGATATTTCCAAAGATTTGGGCGAAGCACGGTATGAGCCCAAATCCGGGCCCGTTTTGCTCTAGGAGGCCCAGGAGCAGAGAAAAACGCGAAAAATTAAAAAAATCGACTTTAGAAAATTCCTGAAGCCGTAGAAAAATCGGAAATCGTCTGACGAATCCAATGGCGCCGTCAAAATTGTCCTAGCTATGATATTTCCAAAGATAGAGGCGACAAACTGTGTGATCCCAAATCCGGGCCCGTTTAGCTCTAGGAGGCCCAGGAGCCGAGAAAAACGCGAAAAACTAAAAAAATCGACTTTAGACAATTCCCGGACCCCTAGAAAAATCGGAAATCGTCTCACGAATAGGATGGCACCAGCCAAATTGTCCTAGCTATGATATTTCCAAAGTAATGGGCGAAAAACGGTATGAGTCCGAATCCGGGCCCGTTTTGCTCTGGGAGGCCCAGGAGCCGAGAAAAACGCGAAAAACGGAAAAATCGACCTTAGAAAATTCCCGGACCACTAGCAAAATCGGAAATCGTCTCACGAATCCAATGGCGCCAGCCAAATTGTCCTGGCTATGATATTCCGAAAGATATGGGCGAAAAACGGTATGAGTCCAAATCCGTGCCCGTTTTGCTCTAGGAGGCCCAGGAGCCGAGAAAAACGCGCAAAACCAAAAAAATCGACTGTAGAAAATTCCTGGAGCCGTAGAAAAATCGGAAATCGTCTCTCGAATCCAATGGCGCCAGCCAAATTGTCCTAGCTATGATATTTCCAAAGATATGGGCGAAAAACGATACGAGCCCAAATCCGGGCCCGTTTAGCTCTAGGAGGCCCAGGACCCGAGAAAAACGCGAAAAACTAAAAAAATCCACTTTAGACAATTCCCGGACCCCTAGAAAAATCGGAAATCGTCTCACGAATAGAATGGCACCAGCCAAATTGTCCTAGCTATGATATTTCCAAAGAAATCGACGGAAAACGGTGTGATCCCAAATCCGGGCCTTTTTTGTTCTAGGAGGCCCAGGAGCCGAGAAAAACGCGAAAAACTAAAAAAATCGACTTTAGAAAATTCCCGGACCCCTAGAAAAATCGGAAATCGTCTCACGAATCCAATGGCGCCAGCCGAATTGTCCTAGCTATGATATTTCCAAAGATATCGACGGAAAACGGTGTGATCCCAAATCCGGGCCTTTTTTGCTCTCGGAGCCATAGGAGTTGGACTGATGTGCAGGCGGAGAGCAATCGAACTGATGCGCATGAGCAAGAGGGTCGGATTAACGCGCACGCGCAGAGGCATCGGTCTGATGCGCTGGCGGAGGGGAGTCAGACTGATGCGCATGCGCAGAGGAATCGGACTGATGTGCAGGAGCAGGAGGGTCGGACTGACGCGCAATCCCAGAAGAATCGGACTGATGCGCAGTCGCAGGAAAATCGCACTGATGCGCATGCGCAGAAGAATCGGACTGATGCGCATGCGCAGAAGAATCGGACTGATGCGCATGCGCAGAAGAATCGGACTGATGCGCAGGTGCAGGGGAGTCGGACTGATGCGCAGGGGCAGGGGAGTCGGACTGATGCGCATGCGCAGGAAAATCGCACTGATGCGCATGCGCAGAAGACTCGGACTGATGCGCAGGCGCAGGGGAGTCGGGCTGATGCGCATGCGCAGAAGCATCGGAATGATGCGCAGGCGCAGAGGAGTGGAACTGATGCGCAGGAGCAGGAGGTTCCTACTAACGCGCACGCGCAGAGGCATCGGACTGATGCGCATGCGCAGAGGAATCGGACTGATGCGCAGGCGCAGAGGAGTGGTATTGATGCGCAGCAGCAGAAGAATCGGACTGATGCGCATGCGCAGAGCCATCGGACTGATGCGCATGGTCAGAAGATTCGGACTGACTGACGAAAAACGGTGTGATCCCAAATCCGGGCCCGTTTTGCTCTGGGAGGCCCAGGAGCCGAGAAAAACGCGAAAAACGGAAAAATCGACGTTAGAAAATTCCCGGACCCCTAGCAAAATCGGAAATCGTCTCACGAATCCAATGGCGCCAGCCAAATTGTCCTGGCTATGATATTTCGAAAGATATGGGCGAAAAACGGTATGAGTCCAAATCCGGGCCCGTTTTGCTCTAGGAGGCCCAGGAGCCGAGAAAAACGCGAAAAACTAAAAAAATCGATTTTAGAAAATACCCGGACCCCTAGAAAAATCGGAAATCGTCTCACGAATCCAATGGCGCCAGCCAAATTGTCCTAGCTATGATATTTCCAAAGATATGGGCGAAAAACGCTACGAGCCCAAATCCGGGCCCCTTCTGCTCTAGGAGGCCCAGGAGCCGAGAAAAACGCGAAAAACTAAAAAAATCGACTTTAGAAAATTCCCGGACCCCTAGAGAAATGGGAAATCGTCTCACGAATCCAATGGCGCCAGCCAAATTGTCCTAGCTATGATATTTCCCAAGATATGGGCGAAAAACGGTATGAGCCCAAATCCGGGCCCGTTTTGCTCTAGGAGGCCCAGGAGCCGAGAAAAACGCGAAAAAATAAAAAAATCGACTTTAAAAAATTCCCGGACCCATAGAAAAATCGGAAATCGTCTTACGAATCCAATGGCGCTAGCCAAATTGTCCTAGCTATGATATTTCCAAAGATATGGGCGAATAACGGTATGAGTCCAAATCCGGGCCCGTTTCCCTCTAGGAGGCCCAGGAGCCGAGAAAAACGCGAAAAACTAAAAAAATCGACTTAAGACAATTCCCGGACCCCTAGAAAAATCGGAAATCGTCTCACGTATAGAATGGCACCAGCCAAATTGTCCTAGCTATGATATTTCCAAAGATATCGACGGAAAACGGTGTGATTCCAAATCCGGGCCTTTTTTGTTCTAGGAGGCCCAGGAGCCGAGAAAAACGCGAAAAACTAAAAAAATCGACTTTAGAAAATTCCCGGACCCCTAGAAAAATCGGAAATCGTCTCACGAATCCAATGGCGCCAGCCGAATTGTCCTAGCTATGATATTTCCAAAGATATCGACGGAAAACGGTGTGATCCCAAATCCGGGCCTTTTTTGCTCTCGGAGCCATAGGAGTTGGACTGATGTGCAGGCGGAGAGCAATCGAACTGATGCGCATGAGCAAGAGGGTCGGATTAACGCGCACGCGCAGAGGCATCGGTCTGATGCGCTGGCGGAGGGGAGTCAGACTGATGCGCATGCGCAGAGGAATCGGACTGATGTGCAGGAGCAGGAGGGTCGGACTGACGCGCATGCCCAGAAGAATCGGACTGATGCGCAGTCGCAGGAAAATCGCACTGATGCGCATGCGCAGAAGAATCGGACTGATGCGCATGCGCAGAAGAATCGGACTGATGCGCATGCGCAGAAGAATCGGACTGATGCGCAGGTGCAGGGGAGTCGGACTGATGCGCAGGCGCAGGGGAGTCGGACTGATGCGCATGCGCAGGAAAATCGCACTGATGCGCATGCGCAGAAGACTCGGACTGATGCGCAGGCGCAGGGGAGTCGGGCTGATGCGCATGCGCAGAAGCATCGGAATGATGCGCAGGCGCAGAGGAGTGGAACTGATGCGCAGGAGCAGGAGGTTCCTACTAACGCGCACGCGCAGAGGCATCGGACTGATGCGCATGCGCAGAGGAATCGGACTGATGCGCAGGCGCAGAGGAGTGGTATTGATGCGCAGCAGCAGAAGAATCGGACTGATGCGCATGCGCAGAGCCATCGGACTGATGCGCATGGTCAGAAGATTCGGACTGACTGACGAAAAACGGTGTGATCCCAAATCCGGGCCCGTTTTGCTCTGGGAGGCCCAGGAGCCGAGAAAAACGCGAAAAACGGAAAAATCGACGTTAGAAAATTCCCGGACCCCTAGCAAAATCGGAAATCGTCTCACGAATCCAATGGCGCCAGCCAAATTGTCCTGGCTATGATATTTCGAAAGATATGGGCGAAAAACGGTATGAGTCCAAATCCGGGCCCGTTTTGCTCTAGGAGGCCCAGGAGCCGAGAAAAACGCGAAAAACTAAAAAAATCGATTTTAGAAAATACCCGGACCCCTAGAAAAATCGGAAATCGTCTCACGAATCCAATGGCGCCAGCCAAATTGTCCTAGCTATGATATTTCCAAAGATATGGGCGAAAAACGCTACGAGCCCAAATCCGGGCCCCTTCTGCTCTAGGAGGCCCAGGAGCCGAGAAAAACGCGAAAAACTAAAAAAATCGACTTTAGAAAATTCCCGGACCCCTAGAGAAATGGGAAATCGTCTCACGAATCCAATGGCGCCAGCCAAATTGTCCTAGCTATGATATTTCCCAAGATATGGGCGAAAAACGGTATGAGCCCAAATCCGGGCCCGTTTTGCTCTAGGAGGCCCAGGAGCCGAGAAAAACGCGAAAAAATAAAAAAATCGACTTTAAAAAATTCCCGGACCCATAGAAAAATCGGAAATCGTCTTACGAATCCAATGGCGCTAGCCAAATTGTCCTAGCTATGATATTTCCAAAGATATGGGCGAATAACGGTATGAGTCCAAATCCGGGCCCGTTTCCCTCTAGGAGGCCCAGGAGCCGAGAAAAACGCGAAAAACTAAAAAAATCGACTTAAGACAATTCCCGGACCCCTAGAAAAATCGGAAATCGTCTCACGTATAGAATGGCACCAGCCAAATTGTCCTAGCTATGATATTTCCAAAGATATCGACGGAAAACGGTGTGATTCCAAATCCGGGCCTTTTTTGTTCTAGGAGGCCCAGGAGCCGAGAAAAACGCGAAAAACTAAAAAAATCGACTTTAGAAAATTCCCGGACCCCTAGCAAAATCGGAAATCGTCTCACGAATCCCATGGCGCCAGCCAAATTGTCCTGGCTATGATATTTCGAAAGATATGGGCGAAAAACGGTATGAGTCCAAATCCGGGCCCGTTTTGCTCTAGGAGGCCCAGGAGCCGAGAAAAACGCGAAAAACCAAAAAAATCGACTGTAGAAAATTCCTGGAGCCGTAGAAAAATCGGGAATCGACTCACGAATGCAATGGCGCTAGCCAAATTGTCCTAGCTATGACGTTTCCAAAAATTTGGGCGAAAAACGGTATGAGTCCAAATCCGGGCCCGTTTTGCTCTAGGAGGCCCAGGAGCCAAGAAAAACGCGAAAAACTAAGAAAGTCGATTTTAGAAAATTCCCGGACCCCTAGAAAAATCGGAAATCGTCTCTCGAATCCAATGGCGCCAGCCAAATTGTCCTAGCTATGATATTTCCAAAGATATGGGCGAAAAACGATACGAGCCCAAATCCGGGCCCGTTTAGCTCTAGGAGGCCCAGGACACGAGAAAAACGCGAAAAACTAAAAAAATCCACTTTAGACAATTCCCGGACCCCTAGAAAAATCGGAAATCGTCTCACGAATAGAATGGCACCAGCCAAATTGTCCTAGCTATGATATTTCCAAAGATATCGACGGAAAACGGTGTGATCCCAAATCCGGGCCTTTTTTGTTCTAGGAGGCCCAGGAGCCGAGAAAAACGCGAAAAACTAAAAAAATCGACTTTAGAAAATTCCCGGACCCCTAGAAAAATCGGAAATCGTCTCACGAATCCAATGGCGCCAGCCAAATTGCCCTAGCTATGATATTTCCAAAGATATCGACGGAAAACGGTGTGATCCCAAATCCGGGCCTTTTTTGCTGTCGGAGCCATAGGAGTTGGACTGATGTGCAGGCGGAGAGCAATCGAACTGATGCGCATGAGCAAGAGGGTCGGATTGACGCGCACGCGCAGAGGCATCGGTCTGATGCGCTGGCGGAGGGGAGTCAGACTGATGCGCATGCGCAGAGGAATCGGACTGATGTGCAGGAGCAAGGAGGGTCGGACTGACGCGCATGCGCAGAAGAATCGGACTGATGCGCAGTCGCAGGAAAATCGCACTGATGCGCATGTGCAGAAGAATCGGACTGATGCGCATGCGCAGAAGAATCGGACTGATGCGCAGGTGCAGGGGAGTCGGACTGATGCGCAGGCGCAGGGGAGTCGGACTGATGCGCATGCGCAGAAGAATCTGACTGATGCGCATGCGCAGGAAAATCGCACTGATGCGCATGCGCAGAAGACTCGGACTGATGCGCAGGCGCAGGGGAGTCGGGCTGATGCGCATGCGCAGAAACATCGGAATGATGCGCAGGCGCAGAGGAGTGGAACTGACGCGCAGGAGCAGGAGGTTCCTACTAACGCGCACGCGCAGAGGCATCGGACTGATGCGCATGCGCAGAGGAATCGGACTGATGCGCAGGCGCAGAGGAGTGGTATTGATGCGCAGCAGCAGAAGAATCGGACTGATGCGCATGCGCAGAGCCATCGGACTGATGCGCATGGTCAGAAGATTCGGACTGACTGACGAAAAACGGTGTGATCCCAAATCCGGGCCCGTTTTGCTCTGGGAGGCCCAGGAGCCGAGAAAAACGCGAAAAACGGAAAAATCGACATCAGAAAATTCCCGGACCCCTAGCAAAATCGGAAATCGTCTCACGAATCCAATGGCGCCAGCCAAATTGTCCTGGCTATGATATTTCGAAAGATATGGGCGAAAAACGGTATGAGTCCAAATCCGGGCCCGTTTTGCTCTAGGAGGCCCAGGAGCCGAGAAAAACGCGAAAAACTAAAAAAATCGATTTTAGAAAATTCCCGGACCCCTAGAAAAATCGGAAATCGTCTCACGAATCCAATAGCGCCAGCCAAATTGTCCTAGCTATGATATTTCCAAAGATTTGGGCGAAGCACGGTATGAGCCCAAATCCGGGCCCGTTTTGCTCTAGGAGGCCCAGGAGCCGAGAAAAACGCGAAAAACTAAAAAAATCGACTTTAGACAATTCCCGGACCCCTAGAAAAATCGGAAATCGTCTCACGAATAGGATGGCACCAGCCAAATTGTCCTAGCTATGATATTTCCAAAGTAATGGGCGAAAAACGGTATGAGTCCGAATCCGGGCCCGTTTTGCTCTGGGAGGCCCAGGAGCCGAGAAAAACGCGAAAAACGGAAAAATCGACCTTAGAAAATTCCCGGACCACTAGCAAAATCGGAAATCGTCTCACGAATCCAATGGCGCCAGCCAAATTGTCCTGGCTATGATATTTCGAAAGATATGGGCGAAAAACGGTATGAGTCCAAATCCGGGCCCGTTTTGCTCTAGGAGGCCCAGGAGCCGAGAAAAACGCGCAAAACCAAAAAAATCGACTGTAGAAAATTCCTGGAGCCGTAGAAAAATCGGGAATCGACTCACGAATGCAATGGCGCTAGCCAAATTGTCCTAGCTATGACGTTTCCAAAAATTTGGGCGAAAAACGGTATGAGTCCAAATCCGGGCCCGTTTTGCTCTAGGAGGCCCAGGAGCCAAGAAAAACGCGAAAAACTAAGAAAGTCGATTTTAGAAAATTCCCAGACCCCTAGAAAAATCGGAAATCGTCTCTCGAATCCAATGGCGCCAGCCAAATTGTCCTAGCTATGATATTTCCAAAGATATGGGCGAAAAACGATACGAGCCCAAATCCGGGCCCGTTTAGCTCTAGAAGGCCCAGGACACGAGAAAAACGCGAAAAACTAAAAAAATCCACTTTAGACAATTCCCGGACCCCTAGAAAAATCGGAAATCGTCTCACGAATAGAATGGCACCAGCCAAATTGTCCTAGCTATGATATTTCCAAAGATATCGACGGAAAACGGTGTGATCCCAAATCCGGGCCTTTTTTGTTCTAGGAGGCCCAGGAGCCGAGAAAAACGCGAAAAACTAAAAAAATCGACTTTAGAAAATTCCCGGACCCCTAGAAAAATCGGAAATCGTCTCACGAATCCAATGGCGCCAGCCAAATTGCCCTAGCTATGATATTTCCAAAGATATCGACGGAAAACGGTGTGATCCCAAATCCGGGCCTTTTTTGCTGTCGGAGCCATAGGAGTTGGACTGATGTGCAGGCGGAGAGCAATCGAACTGATGCGCATGAGCAAGAGGGTCGGATTGACGCGCACGCGCAGAGGCATCGGTCTGATGCGCTGGCGGAGGGGAGTCAGACTGATGCGCATGCGCAGAGGAATCGGACTGATGTGCAGGAGCAGGAGGGTCGGACTGACGCGCATGCCCAGAAGAATCGGACTGATGCGCAGTCGCAGGAAAATCGCACTGATGCGCATGCGCAGAAGAATCGGACTGATGCGCATGCGCAGAAGAATCGGACTGATGCGCAGGTGCAGGGGAGTCGGACTGATGCGCAGGCGCAGGGGAGTCGGACTGATGCGCATGCGCAGAAGAATCTGACTGATGCGCATGCGCAGGAAAATCGCACTGATGCGCATGCGCAGAAGACTCGGACTGATGCGCAGGCGCAGGGGAGTCGGGCTGATGCGCATGCGCAGAAACATCGGAATGATGCGCAGGCGCAGAGGAGTGGAACTGATGCGCAGGAGCAGGAGGTTCCTACTAACGCGCACGCGCAGAGGCATCGGACTGATGCGCATGCGCAGAGGAATCGGACTGATGCGCAGGCGCAGAGGAGTGGTATTGATGCGCAGCAGCAGAAGAATCGGACTGATGCGCATGCGCAGAGCCATCGGACTGATGCGCATGGTCAGAAGATTCGGACTGACTGACGAAAAACGGTGTGATCCCAAATCCGGGCCCGTTTTGCTCTGGGAGGCCCAGGAGCCGAGAAAAACGCGAAAAACGGAAAAATCGACATCAGAAAATTCCCGGACCCTTAGCAAAATCGGAAATCGTCTCACGAATCCAATGGCGCCAGCCAAATTGTCCTGGCTATGATATTTCGAAAGATATGGGCGAAAAACGGTATGAGTCCAAATCCGGGCCCGTTTTGCTCTAGGAGGCCCAGGAGCCGAGAAAAACGCGAAAAACTAAAAAAATCGATTTTAGAAAATTCCCGGACCCCTAGAAAAATCGGAAATCGTCTCACGAATCCAATGGCGCCAGCCAAATTGTCCTAACTATGATATTCCCAAAGATTTGGGCGAAGCACGGTATGAGCCCAAATCCGGGCCCCTTTTGCTCTAGGAGGCCCAGGAGCCGAGAAAAACGCGAAAAACTAAAAAAATCGACTGTAGAAAATTCCTGGAGCCGTAGAAAAATCGGGAATCGTCTCACGAATCCAATGGCGCCAGCCAAATTGTCCTAGCTATGATATTTCCAAAGATTTGGGCGAAGCACGGTATGAGCCCAAATCCGGGCCCGTTTTGCTCTGGGAGGCCCAGGAGCCGAGAAAAACGCGAAAAACGGAAAAATCGACCTTAGAAAATTCCCGGACCCCTAGCAAAATCGGAAATCGTCTCACGAATCCAATGGCGCCAGCCAAATTGTCCTAGCTATGATATTTCCAAAGCTATCGACGGAAAACGGTGTGATCCCAAATCCGGGCCTTTTTTGCTCTCGGAGCCATAGGAGTTGGACTGATGTGCAGGCGGAGAGCAATCGAACTGATGCGCATGCGCAGAAGAATCCGACTGACGCGTAGGCGCAGAAAAGCCGGACTGATGCGCAGGCGCAGGGGAGTCGGGCTGATGCGCATGTGCAGAAGCGTCGGACTGATGCGCAGTAGCAGTAGGATCGGACTGAGGCACATGCCCAGAAGATTCGGACTGCTGCGCAGCCGCAGGGGAGTCGGACTGACGCGCACGCGCAGAGGCACCGGACTGATGCGCATGCGCAGAGGAATCGGACTGATGCGCAGGCGCAGAGGAGTGGTATTGATGCGCAGGCGCAGAAGAATCTGACTGATGCGCAGGCGCAGAAGAATCGGCCTGATGCGCAGGCGCAGAAGCATCGGACTGATGCGCAGGCGCAGAAGAATCGGACTGACTGACGAAAAACGGTGTGATCCCAAATCCGGGCCCGTTTTGCTCTGGGCGGCCCAGGAGCCGAGAAAAACGCGAAAAACGGAAAAATCGACCTTAGAAAATTCCCGCACCCCTAGCAAAATCGGAAATCGTCTCACGAATAGAATGGCACCAGCCAAATTGTCCTAGCTATGATATTTCCAAAGATATCGACGGAAAACGGTGTGATCTCAAATCCCTGCCTTTTTTGCTCTCGGAGCCATAGGAGTTGGACTGATGTGCAGGCGGAGAGCAATCGAACTGATGCGCATGCGCAGAAGAATCCGACTTACGCGTAGGCGCAGAAGAGCCGGACTGATGCGCAGGCGCAGGGGAGTCTGGCTGATGCGCAGGCGCAGGGGAGTCGGACTGATGCGCAGGCGGAGAGCAATCGGACTGATGTGCATGAGCAAGAGGGTCGGACTGACGCGCACGCGCAGAGGCATCGGACTGATGCGCTGGCGGAGGGGAGTCAGACTGATGCGCATGCGCAGAGGAATCGGACTGATGAGCAGGTGCAGGGGAGTCGGACTGATGCGCAGGCGCAGGGGAGTCGGACTGATGCGCATGCGCAGAAGAATCTGACTGATGCGCAGGCGCAGGGGAGTCGGACTCCTGCGCAGGCGCAGGGGATTCGGACTGATGCGCTGGCGGAGGGGAGTCAGACTGATGCGCATGCGCAGAGGAGTGGAACTGATGCGCATGCGCAGAACAATCGGACTGATGCGCATGCGCAGAAGAATCGGAATGATGCGCATGCGCAGAAGAATCGGACTGATGCGCATGCGCAGGAAAATCGCACTGATGCGCATGCGCAGAAGACTCGGACTGATGCGCAGGCGCAAGGGGAGTCGGGCTGATGCGCATGCGCAGAAGCATCGGAATGATGCGCAGGCGCAGAGGAGTGGAACTGATGCGCAGGAGCAGGAGGATCCTACTGACGCGCACGCGCAGAGGCACCGGACTGATGCGCAGGCGCAGAAGAATCTGACTGATGCGCAGGCGCAGGGGAGTCGGACTGATGCGCAGGCGCAGAGGAGTGGAACTGATGCGCAGGAGCAGGAGGATCCTACTGACGCGCAGGCGCAGAGGCACCGGACTGATGCGCATGCGCAGAGGAATCGGACTGATGCGCAGGCGCAGAGGAGTGGTATTGATGCGCAGCAGCAGAAGAATCGGACTGTTGCGCATGCGCAGAGCCATCGGACTGATGCGCATGGGCAGAAGATTCGGACTGACTGACGAAAAACGGTGTGATCCCAAATCCGGGCCCGTTTTGCTCTGGGAGGTCCAGGAGCCGAGAAAATCGCGAAAAACGGAAAAATCGACGTTAGAAAATTCCCGGACCCCTAGCAAAATCGGAAATCGTCTCACGAATCCAATGGCGCCAGCCAAATTGTCCTGGCTATGATATTTCGAAAGATATGGGCGAAAAACGGTATGAGTCCAAATCCGGGCCCGTTTTGCTCTAGGAGGCCCAGGAGCCGAGAAAAACGCGAAAAACCAAAAAAATCGACTGTAGAAAATTCCTGGAGCCGTAGAAAAATCGGGAATCGACTCACGAATGCAATGGCGCTAGCCAAATTGTCCTAGCTATGATGTTTCCAAAAATTTGGGCGAAAAACGGTATGAGTCCAAATCCGGGCCCGTTTTGCTCTAGGAGGCCCAGGAGCCGAGAAAAACGCGAAAAACTAAAAAAATCGATTTTAGAAAATTCCCAGACACCTAGAAAAATCGGAAATCGTCTCACGAATCCAATGGCGCCAGCCAAATTGTCCTAGCTATGATATTTCCAAAGATTTGGGCGAAGCACGGTATGAGCCCAAATCCGGGCCCGTTTTGCTCTAGGAGGCCCAGGAGCAGAGAAAAACGCGAAAAATTAAAAAAATCGACTTTAGAAAATTCCTGAAGCCGTAGAAAAATCGGAAATCGTCTGACGAATCCAATGGCGCCGTCAAAATTGTCCTAGCTATGATATTTCCAAAGATAGAGGCGACAAACTGTGTGATCCCAAATCCGGGCCCGTTTAGCTCTAGGAGGCCCAGGAGCCGAGAAAAACGCGAAAAACTAAAAAAATCGACTTTAGACAATTCCCGGACCCCTAGAAAAATCGGAAATCGTCTCACGAATAGGATGGCACCAGCCAAATTGTCCTAGCTATGATATTTCCAAAGTAATGGGCGAAAAACGGTATGAGTCCGAATCCGGGCCCGTTTTGCTCTGGGAGGCCCAGGAGCCGAGAAAAACGCGAAAAACGGAAAAATCGACCTTAGAAAATTCCCGGACCACTAGCAAAATCGGAAATCGTCTCACGAATCCAATGGCGCCAGCCAAATTGTCCTGGCTATGATATTCCGAAAGATATGGGCGAAAAACGGTATGAGTCCAAATCCGTGCCCGTTTTGCTCTAGGAGGCCCAGGAGCCGAGAAAAACGCGCAAAACCAAAAAAATCGACTGTAGAAAATTCCTGGAGCCGTAGAAAAATCGGAAATCGTCTCTCGAATCCAATGGCGCCAGCCAAATTGTCCTAGCTATGATATTTCCAAAGATATGGGCGAAAAACGATACGAGCCCAAATCCGGGCCCGTTTAGCTCTAGGAGGCCCAGGACCCGAGAAAAACGCGAAAAACTAAAAAAATCCACTTTAGACAATTCCCGGACCCCTAGAAAAATCGGAAATCGTCTCACGAATAGAATGGCACCAGCCAAATTGTCCTAGCTATGATATTTCCAAAGAAATCGACGGAAAACGGTGTGATCCCAAATCCGGGCCTTTTTTGTTCTAGGAGGCCCAGGAGCCGAGAAAAACGCGAAAAACTAAAAAAATCGACTTTAGAAAATTCCCGGACCCCTAGAAAAATCGGAAATCGTCTCACGAATCCAATGGCGCCAGCCGAATTGTCCTAGCTATGATATTTCCAAAGATATCGACGGAAAACGGTGTGATCCCAAATCCGGGCCTTTTTTGCTCTCGGAGCCATAGGAGTTGGACTGATGTGCAGGCGGAGAGCAATCGAACTGATGCGCATGAGCAAGAGGGTCGGATTAACGCGCACGCGCAGAGGCATCGGTCTGATGCGCTGGCGGAGGGGAGTCAGACTGATGCGCATGCGCAGAGGAATCGGACTGATGTGCAGGAGCAGGAGGGTCGGACTGACGCGCAATCCCAGAAGAATCGGACTGATGCGCAGTCGCAGGAAAATCGCACTGATGCGCATGCGCAGAAGAATCGGACTGATGCGCATGCGCAGAAGAATCGGACTGATGCGCATGCGCAGAAGAATCGGACTGATGCGCAGGTGCAGGGGAGTCGGACTGATGCGCAGGGGCAGGGGAGTCGGACTGATGCGCATGCGCAGGAAAATCGCACTGATGCGCATGCGCAGAAGACTCGGACTGATGCGCAGGCGCAGGGGAGTCGGGCTGATGCGCATGCGCAGAAGCATCGGAATGATGCGCAGGCGCAGAGGAGTGGAACTGATGCGCAGGAGCAGGAGGTTCCTACTAACGCGCACGCGCAGAGGCATCGGACTGATGCGCATGCGCAGAGGAATCGGACTGATGCGCAGGCGCAGAGGAGTGGTATTGATGCGCAGCAGCAGAAGAATCGGACTGATGCGCATGCGCAGAGCCATCGGACTGATGCGCATGGTCAGAAGATTCGGACTGACTGACGAAAAACGGTGTGATCCCAAATCCGGGCCCGTTTTGCTCTGGGAGGCCCAGGAGCCGAGAAAAACGCGAAAAACGGAAAAATCGACGTTAGAAAATTCCCGGACCCCTAGCAAAATCGGAAATCGTCTCACGAATCCAATGGCGCCAGCCAAATTGTCCTGGCTATGATATTTCGAAAGATATGGGCGAAAAACGGTATGAGTCCAAATCCGGGCCCGTTTTGCTCTAGGAGGCCCAGGAGCCGAGAAAAACGCGAAAAACTAAAAAAATCGATTTTAGAAAATACCCGGACCCCTAGAAAAATCGGAAATCGTCTCACGAATCCAATGGCGCCAGCCAAATTGTCCTAGCTATGATATTTCCAAAGATATGGGCGAAAAACGCTACGAGCCCAAATCCGGGCCCCTTCTGCTCTAGGAGGCCCAGGAGCCGAGAAAAACGCGAAAAACTAAAAAAATCGACTTTAGAAAATTCCCGGACCCCTAGAGAAATGGGAAATCGTCTCACGAATCCAATGGCGCCAGCCAAATTGTCCTAGCTATGATATTTCCCAAGATATGGGCGAAAAACGGTATGAGCCCAAATCCGGGCCCGTTTTGCTCTAGGAGGCCCAGGAGCCGAGAAAAACGCGAAAAAATAAAAAAATCGACTTTAAAAAATTCCCGGACCCATAGAAAAATCGGAAATCGTCTTACGAATCCAATGGCGCTAGCCAAATTGTCCTAGCTATGATATTTCCAAAGATATGGGCGAATAACGGTATGAGTCCAAATCCGGGCCCGTTTCCCTCTAGGAGGCCCAGGAGCCGAGAAAAACGCGAAAAACTAAAAAAATCGACTTAAGACAATTCCCGGACCCCTAGAAAAATCGGAAATCGTCTCACGTATAGAATGGCACCAGCCAAATTGTCCTAGCTATGATATTTCCAAAGATATCGACGGAAAACGGTGTGATTCCAAATCCGGGCCTTTTTTGTTCTAGGAGGCCCAGGAGCCGAGAAAAACGCGAAAAACTAAAAAAATCGACTTTAGAAAATTCCCGGACCCCTAGAAAAATCGGAAATCGTCTCACGAATCCAATGGCGCCAGCCGAATTGTCCTAGCTATGATATTTCCAAAGATATCGACGGAAAACGGTGTGATCCCAAATCCGGGCCTTTTTTGCTCTCGGAGCCATAGGAGTTGGACTGATGTGCAGGCGGAGAGCAATCGAACTGATGCGCATGAGCAAGAGGGTCGGATTAACGCGCACGCGCAGAGGCATCGGTCTGATGCGCTGGCGGAGGGGAGTCAGACTGATGCGCATGCGCAGAGGAATCGGACTGATGTGCAGGAGCAGGAGGGTCGGACTGACGCGCATGCCCAGAAGAATCGGACTGATGCGCAGTCGCAGGAAAATCGCACTGATGCGCATGCGCAGAAGAATCGGACTGATGCGCATGCGCAGAAGAATCGGACTGATGCGCATGCGCAGAAGAATCGGACTGATGCGCAGGTGCAGGGGAGTCGGACTGATGCGCAGGCGCAGGGGAGTCGGACTGATGCGCATGCGCAGGAAAATCGCACTGATGCGCATGCGCAGAAGACTCGGACTGATGCGCAGGCGCAGGGGAGTCGGGCTGATGCGCATGCGCAGAAGCATCGGAATGATGCGCAGGCGCAGAGGAGTGGAACTGATGCGCAGGAGCAGGAGGTTCCTACTAACGCGCACGCGCAGAGGCATCGGACTGATGCGCATGCGCAGAGGAATCGGACTGATGCGCAGGCGCAGAGGAGTGGTATTGATGCGCAGCAGCAGAAGAATCGGACTGATGCGCATGCGCAGAGCCATCGGACTGATGCGCATGGTCAGAAGATTCGGACTGACTGACGAAAAACGGTGTGATCCCAAATCCGGGCCCGTTTTGCTCTGGGAGGCCCAGGAGCCGAGAAAAACGCGAAAAACGGAAAAATCGACGTTAGAAAATTCCCGGACCCCTAGCAAAATCGGAAATCGTCTCACGAATCCAATGGCGCCAGCCAAATTGTCCTGGCTATGATATTTCGAAAGATATGGGCGAAAAACGGTATGAGTCCAAATCCGGGCCCGTTTTGCTCTAGGAGGCCCAGGAGCCGAGAAAAACGCGAAAAACTAAAAAAATCGATTTTAGAAAATACCCGGACCCCTAGAAAAATCGGAAATCGTCTCACGAATCCAATGGCGCCAGCCAAATTGTCCTAGCTATGATATTTCCAAAGATATGGGCGAAAAACGCTACGAGCCCAAATCCGGGCCCCTTCTGCTCTAGGAGGCCCAGGAGCCGAGAAAAACGCGAAAAACTAAAAAAATCGACTTTAGAAAATTCCCGGACCCCTAGAGAAATGGGAAATCGTCTCACGAATCCAATGGCGCCAGCCAAATTGTCCTAGCTATGATATTTCCCAAGATATGGGCGAAAAACGGTATGAGCCCAAATCCGGGCCCGTTTTGCTCTAGGAGGCCCAGGAGCCGAGAAAAACGCGAAAAAATAAAAAAATCGACTTTAAAAAATTCCCGGACCCATAGAAAAATCGGAAATCGTCTTACGAATCCAATGGCGCTAGCCAAATTGTCCTAGCTATGATATTTCCAAAGATATGGGCGAATAACGGTATGAGTCCAAATCCGGGCCCGTTTCCCTCTAGGAGGCCCAGGAGCCGAGAAAAACGCGAAAAACTAAAAAAATCGACTTAAGACAATTCCCGGACCCCTAGAAAAATCGGAAATCGTCTCACGTATAGAATGGCACCAGCCAAATTGTCCTAGCTATGATATTTCCAAAGATATCGACGGAAAACGGTGTGATTCCAAATCCGGGCCTTTTTTGTTCTAGGAGGCCCAGGAGCCGAGAAAAACGCGAAAAACTAAAAAAATCGACTTTAGAAAATTCCCGGACCCCTAGCAAAATCGGAAATCGTCTCACGAATCCCATGGCGCCAGCCAAATTGTCCTGGCTATGATATTTCGAAAGATATGGGCGAAAAACGGTATGAGTCCAAATCCGGGCCCGTTTTGCTCTAGGAGGCCCAGGAGCCGAGAAAAACGCGAAAAACCAAAAAAATCGACTGTAGAAAATTCCTGGAGCCGTAGAAAAATCGGGAATCGACTCACGAATGCAATGGCGCTAGCCAAATTGTCCTAGCTATGACGTTTCCAAAAATTTGGGCGAAAAACGGTATGAGTCCAAATCCGGGCCCGTTTTGCTCTAGGAGGCCCAGGAGCCAAGAAAAACGCGAAAAACTAAGAAAGTCGATTTTAGAAAATTCCCGGACCCCTAGAAAAATCGGAAATCGTCTCTCGAATCCAATGGCGCCAGCCAAATTGTCCTAGCTATGATATTTCCAAAGATATGGGCGAAAAACGATACGAGCCCAAATCCGGGCCCGTTTAGCTCTAGGAGGCCCAGGACACGAGAAAAACGCGAAAAACTAAAAAAATCCACTTTAGACAATTCCCGGACCCCTAGAAAAATCGGAAATCGTCTCACGAATAGAATGGCACCAGCCAAATTGTCCTAGCTATGATATTTCCAAAGATATCGACGGAAAACGGTGTGATCCCAAATCCGGGCCTTTTTTGTTCTAGGAGGCCCAGGAGCCGAGAAAAACGCGAAAAACTAAAAAAATCGACTTTAGAAAATTCCCGGACCCCTAGAAAAATCGGAAATCGTCTCACGAATCCAATGGCGCCAGCCAAATTGCCCTAGCTATGATATTTCCAAAGATATCGACGGAAAACGGTGTGATCCCAAATCCGGGCCTTTTTTGCTGTCGGAGCCATAGGAGTTGGACTGATGTGCAGGCGGAGAGCAATCGAACTGATGCGCATGAGCAAGAGGGTCGGATTGACGCGCACGCGCAGAGGCATCGGTCTGATGCGCTGGCGGAGGGGAGTCAGACTGATGCGCATGCGCAGAGGAATCGGACTGATGTGCAGGAGCAAGGAGGGTCGGACTGACGCGCATGCGCAGAAGAATCGGACTGATGCGCAGTCGCAGGAAAATCGCACTGATGCGCATGTGCAGAAGAATCGGACTGATGCGCATGCGCAGAAGAATCGGACTGATGCGCAGGTGCAGGGGAGTCGGACTGATGCGCAGGCGCAGGGGAGTCGGACTGATGCGCATGCGCAGAAGAATCTGACTGATGCGCATGCGCAGGAAAATCGCACTGATGCGCATGCGCAGAAGACTCGGACTGATGCGCAGGCGCAGGGGAGTCGGGCTGATGCGCATGCGCAGAAACATCGGAATGATGCGCAGGCGCAGAGGAGTGGAACTGACGCGCAGGAGCAGGAGGTTCCTACTAACGCGCACGCGCAGAGGCATCGGACTGATGCGCATGCGCAGAGGAATCGGACTGATGCGCAGGCGCAGAGGAGTGGTATTGATGCGCAGCAGCAGAAGAATCGGACTGATGCGCATGCGCAGAGCCATCGGACTGATGCGCATGGTCAGAAGATTCGGACTGACTGACGAAAAACGGTGTGATCCCAAATCCGGGCCCGTTTTGCTCTGGGAGGCCCAGGAGCCGAGAAAAACGCGAAAAACGGAAAAATCGACATCAGAAAATTCCCGGACCCCTAGCAAAATCGGAAATCGTCTCACGAATCCAATGGCGCCAGCCAAATTGTCCTGGCTATGATATTTCGAAAGATATGGGCGAAAAACGGTATGAGTCCAAATCCGGGCCCGTTTTGCTCTAGGAGGCCCAGGAGCCGAGAAAAACGCGAAAAACTAAAAAAATCGATTTTAGAAAATTCCCGGACCCCTAGAAAAATCGGAAATCGTCTCACGAATCCAATAGCGCCAGCCAAATTGTCCTAGCTATGATATTTCCAAAGATTTGGGCGAAGCACGGTATGAGCCCAAATCCGGGCCCGTTTTGCTCTAGGAGGCCCAGGAGCCGAGAAAAACGCGAAAAACTAAAAAAATCGACTTTAGACAATTCCCGGACCCCTAGAAAAATCGGAAATCGTCTCACGAATAGGATGGCACCAGCCAAATTGTCCTAGCTATGATATTTCCAAAGTAATGGGCGAAAAACGGTATGAGTCCGAATCCGGGCCCGTTTTGCTCTGGGAGGCCCAGGAGCCGAGAAAAACGCGAAAAACGGAAAAATCGACCTTAGAAAATTCCCGGACCACTAGCAAAATCGGAAATCGTCTCACGAATCCAATGGCGCCAGCCAAATTGTCCTGGCTATGATATTTCGAAAGATATGGGCGAAAAACGGTATGAGTCCAAATCCGGGCCCGTTTTGCTCTAGGAGGCCCAGGAGCCGAGAAAAACGCGCAAAACCAAAAAAATCGACTGTAGAAAATTCCTGGAGCCGTAGAAAAATCGGGAATCGACTCACGAATGCAATGGCGCTAGCCAAATTGTCCTAGCTATGACGTTTCCAAAAATTTGGGCGAAAAACGGTATGAGTCCAAATCCGGGCCCGTTTTGCTCTAGGAGGCCCAGGAGCCAAGAAAAACGCGAAAAACTAAGAAAGTCGATTTTAGAAAATTCCCAGACCCCTAGAAAAATCGGAAATCGTCTCTCGAATCCAATGGCGCCAGCCAAATTGTCCTAGCTATGATATTTCCAAAGATATGGGCGAAAAACGATACGAGCCCAAATCCGGGCCCGTTTAGCTCTAGAAGGCCCAGGACACGAGAAAAACGCGAAAAACTAAAAAAATCCACTTTAGACAATTCCCGGACCCCTAGAAAAATCGGAAATCGTCTCACGAATAGAATGGCACCAGCCAAATTGTCCTAGCTATGATATTTCCAAAGATATCGACGGAAAACGGTGTGATCCCAAATCCGGGCCTTTTTTGTTCTAGGAGGCCCAGGAGCCGAGAAAAACGCGAAAAACTAAAAAAATCGACTTTAGAAAATTCCCGGACCCCTAGAAAAATCGGAAATCGTCTCACGAATCCAATGGCGCCAGCCAAATTGCCCTAGCTATGATATTTCCAAAGATATCGACGGAAAACGGTGTGATCCCAAATCCGGGCCTTTTTTGCTGTCGGAGCCATAGGAGTTGGACTGATGTGCAGGCGGAGAGCAATCGAACTGATGCGCATGAGCAAGAGGGTCGGATTGACGCGCACGCGCAGAGGCATCGGTCTGATGCGCTGGCGGAGGGGAGTCAGACTGATGCGCATGCGCAGAGGAATCGGACTGATGTGCAGGAGCAGGAGGGTCGGACTGACGCGCATGCCCAGAAGAATCGGACTGATGCGCAGTCGCAGGAAAATCGCACTGATGCGCATGCGCAGAAGAATCGGACTGATGCGCATGCGCAGAAGAATCGGACTGATGCGCAGGTGCAGGGGAGTCGGACTGATGCGCAGGCGCAGGGGAGTCGGACTGATGCGCATGCGCAGAAGAATCTGACTGATGCGCATGCGCAGGAAAATCGCACTGATGCGCATGCGCAGAAGACTCGGACTGATGCGCAGGCGCAGGGGAGTCGGGCTGATGCGCAGGCGCAGGGGAGTCGGGCTGATGCGCATGCGCAGAAACATCGGAATGATGCGCAGGCGCAGAGGAGTGGAACTGATGCGCAGGAGCAGGAGGTTCCTACTAACGCGCACGCGCAGAGGCATCGGACTGATGCGCATGCGCAGAGGAATCGGACTGATGCGCAGGCGCAGAGGAGTGGTATTGATGCGCAGCAGCAGAAGAATCGGACTGATGCGCATGCGCAGAGCCATCGGACTGATGCGCATGGTCAGAAGATTCGGACTGACTGACGAAAAACGGTGTGATCCCAAATCCGGGCCCGTTTTGCTCTGGGAGGCCCAGGAGCCGAGAAAAACGCGAAAAACGGAAAAATCGACATCAGAAAATTCCCGGACCCTTAGCAAAATCGGAAATCGTCTCACGAATCCAATGGCGCCAGCCAAATTGTCCTGGCTATGATATTTCGAAAGATATGGGCGAAAAACGGTATGAGTCCAAATCCGGGCCCGTTTTGCTCTAGGAGGCCCAGGAGCCGAGAAAAACGCGAAAAACTAAAAAAATCGATTTTAGAAAATTCCCGGACCCCTAGAAAAATCGGAAATCGTCTCACGAATCCAATGGCGCCAGCCAAATTGTCCTAACTATGATATTCCCAAAGATTTGGGCGAAGCACGGTATGAGCCCAAATCCGGGCCCCTTTTGCTCTAGGAGGCCCAGGAGCCGAGAAAAACGCGAAAAACTAAAAAAATCGACTGTAGAAAATTCCTGGAGCCGTAGAAAAATCGGGAATCGTCTCACGAATCCAATGGCGCCAGCCAAATTGTCCTAGCTATGATATTTCCAAAGATTTGGGCGAAGCACGGTATGAGCCCAAATCCGGGCCCGTTTTGCTCTGGGAGGCCCAGGAGCCGAGAAAAACGCGAAAAACGGAAAAATCGACCTTAGAAAATTCCCGGACCCCTAGCAAAATCGGAAATCGTCTCACGAATCCAATGGCGCCAGCCAAATTGTCCTAGCTATGATATTTCCAAAGCTATCGACGGAAAACGGTGTGATCCCAAATCCGGGCCTTTTTTGCTCTCGGAGCCATAGGAGTTGGACTGATGTGCAGGCGGAGAGCAATCGAACTGATGCGCATGCGCAGAAGAATCCGACTGACGCGTAGGCGCAGAAAAGCCGGACTGATGCGCAGGCGCAGGGGAGTCGGGCTGATGCGCATGTGCAGAAGCGTCGGACTGATGCGCAGTAGCAGTAGGATCGGACTGAGGCACATGCCCAGAAGATTCGGACTGCTGCGCAGCCGCAGGGGAGTCGGACTGACGCGCACGCGCAGAGGCACCGGACTGATGCGCATGCGCAGAGGAATCGGACTGATGCGCAGGCGCAGAGGAGTGGTATTGATGCGCAGGCGCAGAAGAATCTGACTGATGCGCAGGCGCAGAAGAATCGGCCTGATGCGCAGGCGCAGAAGCATCGGACTGATGCGCAGGCGCAGAAGAATCGGACTGACTGACGAAAAACGGTGTGATCCCAAATCCGGGCCCGTTTTGCTCTGGGCGGCCCAGGAGCCGAGAAAAACGCGAAAAACGGAAAAATCGACCTTAGAAAATTCCCGCACCCCTAGCAAAATCGGAAATCGTCTCACGAATAGAATGGCACCAGCCAAATTGTCCTAGCTATGATATTTCCAAAGATATCGACGGAAAACGGTGTGATCTCAAATCCCTGCCTTTTTTGCTCTCGGAGCCATAGGAGTTGGACTGATGTGCAGGCGGAGAGCAATCGAACTGATGCGCATGCGCAGAAGAATCCGACTTACGCGTAGGCGCAGAAGAGCCGGACTGATGCGCAGGCGCAGGGGAGTCTGGCTGATGCGCAGGCGCAGGGGAGTCGGACTGATGCGCAGGCGGAGAGCAATCGGACTGATGTGCATGAGCAAGAGGGTCGGACTGACGCGCACGCGCAGAGGCATCGGACTGATGCGCTGGCGGAGGGGAGTCAGACTGATGCGCATGCGCAGAGGAATCGGACTGATGAGCAGGTGCAGGGGAGTCGGACTGATGCGCAGGCGCAGGGGAGTCGGACTGATGCGCATGCGCAGAAGAATCTGACTGATGCGCAGGCGCAGGGGAGTCGGACTCCTGCGCAGGCGCAGGGGATTCGGACTGATGCGCTGGCGGAGGGGAGTCAGACTGATGCGCATGCGCAGAGGAGTGGAACTGATGCGCATGCGCAGAACAATCGGACTGATGCGCATGCGCAGAAGAATCGGAATGATGCGCATGCGCAGAAGAATCGGACTGATGCGCATGCGCAGGAAAATCGCACTGATGCGCATGCGCAGAAGACTCGGACTGATGCGCAGGCGCAAGGGGAGTCGGGCTGATGCGCATGCGCAGAAGCATCGGAATGATGCGCAGGCGCAGAGGAGTGGAACTGATGCGCAGGAGCAGGAGGATCCTACTGACGCGCACGCGCAGAGGCACCGGACTGATGCGCAGGCGCAGAAGAATCTGACTGATGCGCAGGCGCAGGGGAGTCGGACTGATGCGCAGGTGCAGAGGAGTGGAACTGATGCGCAGGAGCAGGAGGATCCTACTGACGCGCACGCGCAGAGGCACCGGACTGATGCGCATGCGCAGAGGAATCGGACTGATGCGCAGGCGCAGAGGAGTGGTATTGATGCGCAGCAGCAGAAGAATCGGACTGTTGCGCATGCGCAGAGCCATCGGACTGATACGCATGGGCAGAAGATTCGGACTGACTGACGAAAAACGGTGTGATCCCAAATCCGGGCCCGTTTTGCTCTGGGAGGTCCAGGAGCCGAGAAAATCGCGAAAAACGGAAAAATCGGCGTTAGAAAATTCCCGGACCCCTAGCAAAATCGGAAATCGTCTCACGAATCCAATGGCGCCAGCCAAATTGTCCTGGCTATGATATTTCGAAAGATATGGGCGAAAAACGGGATGAGTCCAAATCCGGGCCCGTTTTGCTCTAGGAGGCCCAGGAGCCGAGAAAAACGCGAAAAACCAAAAAAATCGACTGTAGAAAATTCCTGGAGCCGTAGAAAAATCGGGAATCGACTCACGAATGCAATGGCGCTAGCCAAATTGTCCTAGCTATGATGTTTCCAAAAATTTGGGCGAAAAACGGTATGAGTCCAAATCCGGGCCCGTTTTGCTCTAGGAGGCCCAGGAGCCGAGAAAAACGCGAAAAACTAAAAAAATCGATTTTAGAAAATTCCCGGACCCCTAGAAAAATCGGAAATCGTCTCACGAATCCAATGGCGCCAGCCAAATTGTCCTAGCTATGATATTTCCAAAGATTTGGGCGAAGCACGGTATGAGCCCAAATCCGGGCCCGTTTTGCTCTAGGAGGCCCAGGAGCAGAGAAAAACACGAAAAATTAAAAAAATCGACTTTAGAAAATTCCTGAAGCCGTAGAAAAATCGGAAATCGTCTCACGAATCCAATGGCGCCGTCAAAATTGTCCTAGCTATGATATTTCCAAAGATAGAGGCGACAAACGGTGTGATCCCAAATCCGGGCCCGTTTAGCTCTAGGAGGCCCAGGAGCCGAGAAAAACGCGAAAAACTAAAAAAATCGACTTTAGACAATTCCCGGACCCCTAGAAAAATCGGAAATCGTCTCACGAATAGGATGGCACCAGCCAAATTGTCCTAGCTATGATATTTCCAAAGTAATGGGCGAAAAACGGTATGAGTCCGAATCCGGGCCCGTTTTGCTCTGGGAGGCCCAGGAGCCGAGAAAAACGCGAAAAACGGAAAAATCGACCTTAGAAAATTCCCGGACCACTAGCAAAATCGGAAATCGTCTCACGAATCCAATGGCGCCAGCCAAATTGTCCTGGCTATGCTATTTCGAAAGATATGGGCGAAAAACGGTATGAGACCAAATCCGGGCCCGTTTTGCTCTAGGAGGCCCAGGAGCCGAGAAAAACGCGCAAAACCAAAAAAATCGACTGTAGAAAATTCCTGGAGCCGTAGAAAAATCGGGAATCGACTCACGAATGCAATGGCGCTAGCCAAATTGTCCTAGCTATGACGTTTCCAAAAATTTGGGCGAAGCACGGTATGAGCCCAAATCCGGGCCCGTTTTGCTCTGGGAGGCCCAGGAGCCGAGAAAAACGCGAAAAACGGAAAAATCGACCTTAGAAAATTCCCGGACCCCTAGCAAAATCGGAAATCGTCTCACGAATCCAATGGCGCCAGCCAAATTGTCCTAGCTATGATATTTCCAAAGCTATCGACGGAAAACGGTGTGATCCCAAATCCGGGCCTTTTTTGCTCTCGGAGCCATAGGAGTTGGACTGATGTGCAGGCGGAGAGCAATCGAACTGATGCGCATGCGCAGAAGAATCCGACTGACGCGTAGGCGCAGAAAAGCCGGACTGATGCGCAGGCGCAGGGGAGTCGGGCTGATGCGCATGTGCAGAAGCGTCGGACTGATGCGCAGTAGCAGGAGGATCGGACTGAGGCACATGCCCAGAAGATTCGGACTGCTGCGCAGCCGCAGGGGAGTCGGACTGATGCGCATGCGCAGAAGAATCGGCCTGATGCGCAGGCGCAGAAGCATCGGACTGATGCGCAGGAGCAGGAGGATCCTACTGACGCGCACGCGCAGAGGCACCGGACTGATGCGCATGCGCAGAGGAATCGGACTGATGCGCAGGCGCAGAGGAGTGGTATTGATGCGCAGGCGCAGAAGAATCTGACTGATGCGCAGGCGCAGAAGAATCGGCCTGATGCGCAGGCGCAGAAGCATCGGACTGATGCGCAGGCGCAGAAGAATCGGACTGACTGACGAAAAACGGTGTGATCCCAAATCCGGGCCCGTTTTGCTCTGGGCGGCCCAGGAGCCGAGAAAAACGCGAAAAACTGAAAAATCGACCTTAGAAAATTCCCGCACCCCTAGCAAAATCGGAAATCGTATCACGAATAGAATGGCACCAGCCAAATTGTCCTAGCTATGATATTTCCAAAGATATCGACGGAAAACGGTGTGATCTCAAATCCCTGCCTTTTTTGCTCTCGGAGCCATAGGAGTTGGACTGATGTGCAGGCGGAGAGCAATCGAACTGATGCGCATGCGCAGAAGAATCCGACTGACGCGTAGGCGCAGAAGAGCCGGACTGATGCGCAGGCGCAGGGGAGTCGGGCTGATGCGCAGGCGCAGGGGAGTCGGACTGATGCGCAGGCGCAGAGGAGTGGAACTGATGCGCAGGAGCAGGAGGATCCTACTGACGCGCACGCGCAGAGGCACCGGACTGATGCGCAGGCGCAGAAGAATCTGACTGATGCGCAGGCGCAGGGGAGTCGGACTGATGCGCAGGCGCAGAGGAGTGGAACTGATGCGCAGGAGCAGGAGGATCCTACTGACGCGCACGCGCAGAGGCACCGGACTGATGCGCATGCGCAGAGGAATCGGACTGATGCGCAGGCGCAGAGGAGTGGTATTGATGCGCAGCAGCAGAAGAATCGGACTGTTGCGCATGCGCAGAGCCATCGGACTGATGCGCATGGGCAGAAGATTCGGACTGACTGACGAAAAACGGTGTGATCCCAAATCCGGGCCCGTTTTGCTCTGGGAGGTCCAGGAGCCGAGAAAATCGCGAAAAACGGAAAAATCGACGTTAGAAAATTCCCGGACCCCTAGCAAAATCGGAAATCGTCTCACGAATCCAATGGCGCCAGCCAAATTGTCCTAGCTATGATATTTCCAAAGATATCGACGGAAAACGGTGTGATCCCAAATCCGGGCCTTTTTTGCTCTCGGAGCCATATGAGTTGGACTGATGTGCAGGCGGAGAGCAATCGAACTGATGTGCAGGAGCAGGAGGGTCGGACTGACGCGCATGCCCAGAAGAATCGGACTGATGCGCAGGCGCAGGGGAGTCGGACTGATGCGCATGCGCAGAGGAATCGGACTGATGCGCAGGCGCAGAGGAGTGGTATTGATGCGCAGCAGCAGAAGAATCGGACTGATGCGCATACGCAGAGCCATCGGACTGATGCGCATGGTCAGAAGATTCGGACTGACTGACGAAAAACGGTGTGATCCCAAATCCGGGCCCGTTTTGCTCTGGGAGGCCCAGGAGCCGAGAAAAACGCGGAAAACGGAAAAATCGACGTTAGAAAATTCCCGGACCCCTAGCAAAATCGGAAATCGTCTCACGAATCCCATGGCGCCAGCCAAATTGTCCTGGCTATGATATTTCGAAAGATATGGGCGAAAAACGGTATGAGTCCAAATCCGGGCCCGTTTTGCTCTAGGAGGCCCAGGAGCCGAGAAAAACGCGAAAAACTAAAAAAATCGATTTTAGAAAATACCCGGACCCCTAGAAAAATCGGAAATCGTCTCACGAATCCAATGGCGCCAGCCAAATTGTCCTAGCTATGATATTTCCAAAGATATGGGCGAAAAACGGTATGAGCCCAAATCCGGGCCCGTTTTGCTCTAGGAGGCCCAGGAGCCGAGAAAAACGCGAAAAAATAAAAAAATCGACTTTAAAAAATTCCCGGACCCATAGAAAAATCGGAAATCGTCTTACGAATCCAATGGCGCTAGCCAAATTGTCCTAGCTATGATATTTCCAAAGATATGGGCGAATAACGGTATGAGTCCAACTCCGGGCCCGTTTCCCTCTAGGAGGCCCAGGAGCCGAGAAAAACGCGAAAAACTAAAAAAATCGACTTAAGACAATTCCCGGACCCCTAGAAAAATCGGAAATCGTCTCACGTATAGAATGGCACCAGCCAAATTGTCCTAGCTATGATATTTCCAAAGATATCGACGGAAAACGGTGTGATTCCAAATCCGGGCCTTTTTTGTTCTAGGAGGCCCAGGAGCCGAGAAAAACGCGAAAAACTAAAAAAATCGACTTTAGAAAATTCCCGGACCCCTAGAAAAATCGGAAATCGTCTCACGAATCGAATGGCGCCAGCCAAATTGTCCTAGCTATGATATTTCCAAAGATATCGACGGAAAACGGTGTGATCCCAAATCCGGGCCTTTTTTGCTCTCGGAGCCATATGAGTTGGACTGATGTGCAGGCGGAGAGCAATCGAACTGATGTGCAGGAGCAGGAGGGTCGGACTGACGCGCATGCCCAGAAGAATCGGACTGATGCGCAGGCGCAGGGGAGTCGGACTGATGCGCATGCGCAGAGGAATCGGACTGATGCGCAGGCGCAGAGGAGTGGTATTGATGCGCAGCAGCAGAAGAATCGGACTGATGCGCATACGCAGAGCCATCGGACTGATGCGCATGGTCAGAAGATTCGGACTGACTGACGAAAAACGGTGTGATCCCAAATCCGGGCCCGTTTTGCTCTGGGAGGCCCAGGAGCCGAGAAAAACGCGGAAAACGGAAAAATCGACGTTAGAAAATTCCCGGACCCCTAGCAAAATCGGAAATCGTCTCACGAATCCCATGGCGCCAGCCAAATTGTCCTGGCTATGATATTTCGAAAGATATGGGCGAAAAACGGTATGAGTCCAAATCCGGGCCCGTTTTGCTCTAGGAGGCCCAGGAGCCGAGAAAAACGCGAAAAACTAAAAAAATCGATTTTAGAAAATACCCGGACCCCTAGAAAAATCGGAAATCGTCTCACGAATCCAATGGCGCCAGCCAAATTGTCCTAGCTATGATATTTCCAAAGATATGGGCGAAAAACGCTACGAGCCCAAATCCGGGCCCCTTTTGCTCTAGGAGGCCCAGGAGCCGAGAAAAACGCGAAAAACTAAAAAAATCGACTTTAGAAAATTCCCGGACCCCCAGAGAAATGGGAAATCGTCTCACGAATCCAATGGCGCCAGCCAAATTGTCCTAGCTATGATATTTCCCAAGATATGGGCGAAAAACGGTATGAGCCCAAATCCGGGCCCGTTTTGCTCTAGAAGGCCCAGGAGCCGAGAAAAACGCGAAAAAATAAAAAAATCGACTTTAAAAAATTCCCGGACCCATAGAAAAATAGGAAATCGTCTTACGAATCCAATGGCGCTAGCCAAATTGTCCTAGCTATGATATTTCCAAAGTAATGGGCGAAAAACGGTATGAGTCCGAATCCGGGCCCGTTTTGCTCTGGGAGGCCCAGGAGCCGAGAAAAACGCGAAAAACGGAAAAATCGACCTTAGAAAATTCCCGGACCACTAGCAAAATCGGAAATCGTCTCACGAATCCAATGGCGCCAGCCAAATTGTCCTGGCTATGATATTTCGAAAGATATGGGCGAAAAACGGTATGAGTCCAAATCCGGGCCCGTTTTGCTCTAGGAGGCCCAGGAGCCGAGAAAAACGCGCAAAACCAAAAAAATCGACTGTAGAAAATTCCTGGAGCCGTAGAAAAATCGGGAATCGACTCACGAATGCAATGGCGCTAGCCAAATTGTCCTAGCTATGACGTTTCCAAAAATTTGGGCGAAAAACGGTATGAGTCCAAATCCGGGCCCGTTTTGCTCTAGGAGGCCCAGGAGCCAAGAAAAACGCGAAAAACTAAGAAAGTCGATTTTAGAAAATTCCCGGACCCCTAGAAAAATCGGAAATCGTCTCACGTCTAGAATGGCACCAGCCAAATTGTCCTAGCTATGATATTTCCAAAGATATCGACGGAAAACGGTGTGATTCCAAATCCGGGCCTTTTTTGCTCTCGGAGCCATAGGAGTTGGACTGATGTGCAGGCGGAGAGCAATCGAACTGATGCGCATGAGCAAGAGCGTCGGATTGACGCGCACGCGCAGAGGCATCGGTCTGATGCGCTGGCGGAGGGGATCAGACTGATGCGCATGCGCAGAGGAATCGGACTGATGTGCAGGAGCAGGAGGGTCGGACTGACGCGCATGCCCAGAAGAATCGGACTGATGCGCAGTCGCAGGAAAATCGCACTGATGCGCATGCGCAGAAGACTCGGACTGATGTGCAGGCGCAGGGGAGTCGGGCTGATGCGCATGCGCAGAAGCATCGGAATGATGCGCAGGCGCAGAGGAGTGGAAGTGATGCGCAGGAGCAGGAGGTTCCTACTAACGCGCACGCGCAGAGGCATCGGACTGATGCGCATGCGCAGAGGAATCGGACTGATGCGCAGGCGCAGAGGAGTGGTATTGATGCGCAGCAGCAGAAGAATCGGACTGATGCGCATGCGCAGAGCCATCGGACTGATGCGCATGGGCAGAAGATTCGGACTGACTGACGAAAAACGGTGTGATCCCAAATCCGGGCCCGTTTTGCTCTGGGAGGTCCAGGAGCCGAGAAAATCGCGAAAAACGGAAAAATCGACGTTAGAAAATTCCCGGACCCCTAGCAAAATCGGAAATCGTCTCACGAATCCAATGGCGCCAGCCAAATTGTCCTGGCTATGATATTTCGAAAGATATGGGCGAAAAACGGTATGAGTCCAAATCCGGGCCCGTTTTGCTCTAGGAGGCCCAGGAGCCGAGAAAAACGCGAAAAACCAAAAAAATCGACTGTAGAAAATTCCTGGAGCCGTAGAAAAATCGGGAATCGACTCACGAATGCAATGGCGCTAGCCAAATTGTCCTAGCTATGATGTTTCCAAAAATTTGGGCGAAAAACGGTATGAGTCCAAATCCGGGCCCGTTTTGCTCTAGGAGGCCCAGGAGCCGAGAAAAACGCGAAAAACTAAAAAAATCGATTTTAGAAAATACCCGGACCCCTAGAAAAATCGGAAATCGTCTCACGAATCCAATGGCGCCAGCCAAATTGTCCTAGCTATGATATTTCCAAAGATATGGGCGAAAAACGCTACGAGCCCAAATCCGGGCCCCTTTTGCTCTAGGAGGCCCAGGAGCCGAGAAAAACGCGAAAAACTAAAAAAATCGACTTTAGAAAATTCCCGGACCCCCAGAGAAATGGGAAATCGTCTCACGAATCCAATGGCGCCAGCCAAATTGTCCTAGCTATGATATTTCCCAAGATATGGGCGAAAAACGGTATGAGCCCAAATCCGGGCCCGTTTTGCTCTAGAAGGCCCAGGAGCCGAGAAAAACGCGAAAAAATAAAAAAATCGACTTTAAAAAATTCCCGGACCCATAGAAAAATAGGAAATCGTCTTACGAATCCAATGGCGCTAGCCAAATTGTCCTAGCTATGATATTTCCAAAGTAATGGGCGAAAAACGGTATGAGTCCGAATCCGGGCCCGTTTTGCTCTGGGAGGCCCAGGAGCCGAGAAAAACGCGAAAAACGGAAAAATCGACCTTAGAAAATTCCCGGACCACTAGCAAAATCGGAAATCGTCTCACGAATCCAATGGCGCCAGCCAAATTGTCCTGGCTATGATATTTCGAAAGATATGGGCGAAAAACGGTATGAGTCCAAATCCGGGCCCGTTTTGCTCTAGGAGGCCCAGGAGCCGAGAAAAACGCGCAAAACCAAAAAAATCGACTGTAGAAAATTCCTGGAGCCGTAGAAAAATCGGGAATCGACTCACGAATGCAATGGCGCTAGCCAAATTGTCCTAGCTATGACGTTTCCAAAAATTTGGGCGAAAAACGGTATGAGTCCAAATCCGGGCCCGTTTTGCTCTAGGAGGCCCAGGAGCCGAGAAAAACGCGAAAAACTAAGAAAGTCGATTTTAGAAAATTCCCGGACCCCTAGAAAAATCGGAAATCGTCTCTCGAATCCAATGGCGCCAGCCAAATTGTCCTAGCTATGATATTTCCAAAGATATGGGCGAAAAACGATACGAGCCCAAATCCGGGCCCGTTTAGCTCTAGGAGGCCCAGGACACGAGAAAAACGCGAAAAACTAAAAAAATCCACTTTAGACAATTCCCGGACCCCTAGAAAAATCGGAAATCGTCTCACGAATAGAATGGCACCAGCCAAATTGTCCTAGCTATGATATTTCCAAAGATATCGACGGAAAACGGTGTGATCCCAAATCCGGGCCTTTTTTGTTCTAGGAGGCCCAGGAGCCGAGAAAAACGCGAAAAACTAAAAAAATCGACTTTAGAAAATTCCCGGACCCCTAGAAAAATCGGAAATCGTCTCACGAATCCAATGGCGCCAGCCAAATTGTCCTAGCTATGATATTTCCAAAGATATCGACGGAAAACGGTGTGATCCCAAATCCGGGCCTTTTTTGCTCTCGGAGCCATAGGAGTTGGACTGATGTGCAGGCGGAGAGCAATCGAACTGATGCGCATGAGCAAGAGGGTCGGATTGACGCGCACGCGCAGAGGCATCGGTCTGATGCGCTGGCGGAGGGGAGTCAGACTGATGCGCATGCGCAGAGGAATCGGACTGATGTGCAGGAGCAGGAGGGTCGGACTGACGCGCATGCCCAGAAGAATCGGACTGATGCGCAGTCGCAGGAAAATCGCACTGATGCGCATGCGCAGAAGAATCGGACTGATGCGCATGCGCAGAAGAATCGGACTGATGCGCATGCGCAGAAGCATCGGAATGATGCGCAGGCGCAGAGGAGTGGAACTGATGCGCAGGAGCAGGAGGTTCCTACTAACGCGCACGCGCAGAGGCATCGGACTGATGCGCATGCGCAGAGGAATCGGACTGATGCGCAGGCGCAGAGGAGTGGTATTGATGCGCAGCAGCAGAAGAATCGGACTGATGCGCATGCGCAGAGCCATCGGACTGATGCGCATGGTCAGAAGATTCGGACTGACTGACGAAAAACGGTGTGATCCCAAATCCGGGACCGTTTTGCTCTGGGAGGCCCAGGAGCCGAGAAAAACGCGAAAAACGGAAAAATCGACGTTAGAAAATTCCCGGACCCCTAGCAAAATCGGAAATCGTCTCACGAATCCAATGGCGCCAGCCAAATTGTCCTAGCTATGATATTTCCAAAGTAATGGGCGAAAAACGGTATGAGTCCGAATCCGGGCCCGTTTTGCTCTGGGAGGCCCAGGAGCCGAGAAAAACGCGAAAAACGGAAAAATCGACCTTAGAAAATTCCCGGACCACTAGCAAAATCGGAAATCGTCTCACGAATCCAATGGCGCCAGCCAAATTGTCCTGGCTATGATATTTCGAAAGATATGGGCGAAAAACGGTATGAGTCCAAATCCGGGCCCGTTTTGCTCTAGGAGGCCCAGGAGCCGAGAAAAACGCGCAAAACCAAAAAAATCGACTGTAGAAAATTCCTGGAGCCGTAGAAAAATCGGGAATCGACTCACGAATGCAATGGCGCTAGCCAAATTGTCCTAGCTATGACGTTTCCAAAAATTTGGGCGAAAAACGGTATGAGTCCAAATCCGGGCCCGTTTTGCTCTAGGAGGCCCAGGAGCCACGAAAAACGCGAAAAACTAAGAAAGTCGATTTTAGAAAATTCCCGGACCCCTAGAAAAATCGGAAATCGTCTCACGAATCCAATGGCGCCAGCCAAATTGTCCTAGCTATGATATTTCCAAAGATTTGGGCGAAGCACGGTATGAGCCCAAATCCGGGCCCGTTTTGCTCTAGGAGGCCCAGGAGCAGAGAAAAACGCGAAAAACTAAAAAAATCGACTTTAGACAATTCCCGGACCCCTAGAAAAATCGGAAATCGTCTCACGAATAGGATGGCACCAGCCAAATTGTCCTAGCTATGATATTTCCAAAGTAATGGGCGAAAAACGGTATGAGTCCGAATCCGGGCCCGTTTTGCTCTGGGAGGCCCAGGAGCCGAGAAAAACGCGAAAAACGGAAAAATCGACCTTAGAAAATTCCCGGACCACTAGCAAAATCGGAAATCGTCTCACGAATCCAATGGCGCCAGCCAAATTGTCCTGGCTATGATATTTCGAAAGATATGGGCGAAAAACGGTATGAGTCCAAATCCGGGCCCGTTTTGCTCTAGGAGGCCCAGGAGCCGAGAAAAACGCGCAAAACCAAAAAAATCGACTGTAGAAAATTCCTGGAGCCGTAGAAAAATCGGGAATCGACTCACGAATGCAATGGCGCTAGCCAAATTGTCCTAGCTATGACGTTTCCAAAAATTTGGGCGAAAAACGGTATGAGTCCAAATCCGGGCCCGTTTTGCTCTAGGAGGCCCAGGAGCCGAGAAAAACGCGAAAAACTAAGAAAGTCGATTTTAGAAAATTCCCGGACCCCTAGAAAAATCGGAAATCGTCTCTCGAATCCAATGGCGCCAGCCAAATTGTCCTAGCTATGATATTTCCAAAGATATGGGCGAAAAACGATACGAGCCCAAATCCGGGCCCGTTTAGCTCTAGGAGGCCCAGGACACGAGAAAAACGCGAAAAACTAAAAAAATCCACTTTAGACAATTCCCGGACCCCTAGAAAAATCGGAAATCGTCTCACGAATAGAATGGCACCAGCCAAATTGTCCTAGCTATGATATTTCCAAAGATATCGACGGAAAACGGTGTGATCCCAAATCCGGGCCTTTTTTGTTCTAGGAGGCCCAGGAGCCGAGAAAAACGCGAAAAACTAAAAAAATCGACTTTAGAAAATTCCCGGACCCCTAGAAAAATCGGAAATCGTCTCACGAATCCAATGGCGCCAGCCAAATTGTCCTAGCTATGATATTTCCAAAGATATCGACGGAAAACGGTGTGATCCCAAATCCGGGCCTTTTTTGCTCTCGGAGCCATAGGAGTTGGACTGATGTGCAGGCGGAGAGCAATCGAACTGATGCGCATGAGCAAGAGGGTCGGATTGACGCGCACGCGCAGAGGCATCGGTCTGATGCGCTGGCGGAGGGGAGTCAGACTGATGCGCATGCGCAGAGGAATCGGACTGATGTGCAGGAGCAGGAGGGTCGGACTGACGCGCATGCCCAGAAGAATCGGACTGATGCGCAGTCGCAGGAAAATCGCACTGATGCGCATGCGCAGAAGAATCGGACTGATGCGCATGCGCAGAAGAATCGGACTGATGCGCAGGTGCAGGGGAGTCGGACTGATGCGCAGGCGCAGGGGAGTCGGACTGATGCGCATGCGCAGAAGAATCTGACTGATGCGCATGCGCAGGAAAATCGCACTGATGCGCATGCGCAGAAGACTCGGACTGATGCGCAGGCGCAGGGGAGTCGGGCTGATGCGCATGCGCAGAAGCATCGGAATGATGCGCAGGCGCAGAGGAGTGGAACTGATGCGCAGGAGCAGGAGGTTCCTACTAACGCGCACGCGCAGAGGCATCGGACTGATGCGCATGCGCAGAGGAATCGGACTGATGCGCAGGCGCAGAGGAGTGGTATTGATGCGCAGCAGCAGAAGAATCGGACTGATGCGCATGCGCAGAGCCATCGGACTGATGCGCATGGTCAGAAGATTCGGACTGACTGACGAAAAACGGTGTGATCCCAAATCCGGGCCCGTTTTGCTCTGGGAGGCCCAGGAGCCGAGAAAAACGCGAAAAACGGAAAGATCGACGTTAGAAAATTCCCGGACCCCTAGCAAAATCGGAAATCGTCTCACGAATCCAATGGCGCCAGCCAAATTGTCCTGGCTATGATATTTCGAAAGATATGGGCGAAAAACGGTATGAGTCCAAATCCGCGCCCGTTTTGCTCTAGGAGGCCCAGGAGCCGAGAAAAACGCGAAAAACTAAAAAAATCGATTTTAGAAAATACCCGGACCCCTAGAAAAATCGGAAATCGTCTCACGAATCCAATGGCGCCAGCCAAATTGTCCTAGCTATGATATTTCCAAAGATATGGGCGAAAAACGCTACGAGCCCAAATCCGGGCCCCTTCTGCTCTAGGAGGCCCAGGAGCCGAGAAAATCGCGAAAAACTAAAAAAATCGACTTTAGAAAATTCCCGGACCCCTAGAGAAATGGGAAATCGTCTCACGAATCCAATGGCGCCAGCCAAATTGTCCTAGCTATGATATTTCCAAAGATATGGGCGAATAACGGTATGAGTCCAACTCCGGGCCCGTTTCCCTCTAGGAGGCCCAGGAGCCGAGAAAAACGCGAAAAACTAAAAAAATCGACTTAAGACAATTCCCGGACCCCTAGAAAAATCGGAAATCGTCTCACGTATAGAATGGCACCAGCCAAATTGTCCTAGCTATGATATTTCCAAAGATATCGACGGAAAACGGTGTGATTCCAAATCCGGGCCTTTTTTGTTCTAGGAGGCCCAGGAGCCGAGAAAAACGCGAAAAACTAAAAAAATCGACTTTAGAAAATTCCCGGACCCCTAGAAAAATCGGAAATCGTCTCACGAATCGAATGGCGCCAGCCAAATTGTCCTAGCTATGATATTTCCAAAGATATCGACGGAAAACGGTGTGATCCCTAATCCGGGCCTTTTTTGCTCTCGGAGCCATATGAGTTGGACTGATGTGCAGGCGGAGAGCAATCGAACTGATGTGCAGGAGCAGGAGGGTCGGACTGACGCGCATGCCCAGAAGAATCGGACTGATGCGCAGGCGCAGGGGAGTCGGACTGATGCGCATGCGCAGAGGAATCGGACTGATGCGCAGGCGCAGAGGAGTGGTATTGATGCGCAGCAGCAGAAGAATCGGACTGATGCGCATACGCAGAGCCATCGGACTGATGCGCATGGTCAGAAGATTCGGACTGACTGACGAAAAACGGTGTGATCCCAAATCCGGGCCCGTTTTGCTCTGGGAGGCCCAGGAGCCGAGAAAAACGCGAAAAACGGAAAGATCGACGTTAGAAAATTCCCGGACCCCTAGCAAAATCGGAAATCGTCTCACGAATCCAATGGCGCCAGCCAAATTGTCCTGGCTATGATATTTCGAAAGATATGGGCGAAAAACGGTATGAGTCCAAATCCGCGCCCGTTTTGCTCTAGGAGGCCCAGGAGCCGAGAAAAACGCGAAAAACTAAAAAAATCGATTTTAGAAAATACCCGGACCCCTAGAAAAATCGGAAATCGTCTCACGAATCCAATGGCGCCAGCCAAATTGTCCTAGCTATGATATTTCCAAAGATATGTGCGAAAAACGCTACGAGCCCAAATCCGGGCCCCTTCTGCTCTAGGAGGCCCAGGAGCCGAGAAAAACGCGAAAAACTAAAAAAATCGACTTTAGAAAATTCCCGGACCCCTAGAGAAATGGGAAATCGTCTCACGAATCCAATGGCGCCAGCCAAATTGTCCTAGCTATGATATTTCCAAAGATATGGGCGAATAACGGTATGAGTCCAACTCCGGGCCCGTTTCCCTCTAGGAGGCCCAGGAGCCGAGAAAAACGCGAAAAACTAAAAAAATCGACTTAAGACAATTCCCGGACCCCTAGAAAAATCGGAAATCGTCTCACGTATAGAATGGCACCAGCCAAATTGTCCTAGCTATGATATTTCCAAAGATATCGACGGAAAACGGTGTGATTCCAAATCCGGGCCTTTTTTGTTCTAGGAGGCCCAGGAGCCGAGAAAAACGCGAAAAACTAAAAAAATCGACTTTAGAAAATTCCCGGACCCCTAGAAAAATCGGAAATCGTCTCACGAATCGAATGGCGCCAGCCAAATTGTCCTAGCTATGATATTTCCAAAGATATCGACGGAAAACGGTGTGATCCCAAATCCGGGCCTTTTTTGCTCTCGGAGCCATATGAGTTGGACTGATGTGCAGGCGGAGAGCAATCGAACTGATGTGCAGGAGCAGGAGGGTCGGACTGACGCGCATGCCCAGAAGAATCGGACTGATGCGCAGGCGCAGGGGAGTCGGACTGATGCGCATGCGCAGAGGAATCGGACTGATGCGCAGGCGCAGAGGAGTGGTATTGATGCGCAGCAGCAGAAGAATCGGACTGATGCGCATACGCAGAGCCATCGGACTGATGCGCATGGTCAGAAGATTCGGACTGACTGACGAAAAACGGTGTGATCCCAAATCCGGGCCCGTTTTGCTCTGGGAGGCCCAGGAGCCGAGAAAAACGCGGAAAACGGAAAAATCGACGTTAGAAAATTCCCGGACCCCTAGCAAAATCGGAAATCGTCTCACGAATCCCATGGCGCCAGCCAAATTGTCCTGGCTATGATATTTCGAAAGATATGGGCGAAAAACGGTATGAGTCCAAATCCGGGCCCGTTTTGCTCTAGGAGGCCCAGGAGCCGAGAAAAACGCGAAAAACTAAAAAAATCGATTTTAGAAAATACCCGGACCCCTAGAAAAATCGGAAATCGTCTCACGAATCCAATGGCGCCAGCCAAATTGTCCTAGCTATGATATTTCCAAAGATATGGGCGAAAAACGCTACGAGCCCAAATCCGGGCCCCTTTTGCTCTAGGAGGCCCAGGAGCCGAGAAAAACGCGAAAAACTAAAAAAATCGACTTTAGAAAATTCCCGGACCCATAGAAAAATCGGAAATCGTCTTACGAATCCAATGGCGCTAGCCAAATTGTCCTAGCTATGATATTTCCAAAGTAATGGGCGAAAAACGGTATGAGTCCGAATCCGGGCCCGTTTTGCTCTGGGAGGCCCAGGAGCCGAGAAAAACGCGAAAAACGGAAAAATCGACCTTAGAAAATTCCTAGAGCCGTAGAAAAATCGGAAATCGTCTTACGAATCCAATGGCACCAGCCAAATTGTCCTAGCTATGATATTTCCAAAGATATCGACGGAAAACGGTGTGATTCCAAATCCGGGCCTTTTTTGTTCTAGGAGGCCCAGGAGCCGAGAAAAACGCGAAAAACTAAAAAAATCGATTTTAGAAAATACCCGGACCCCCAGAAAAATCGGAAATCGTCTCACGAATCCAATGGCGCCAGCCAAATTGTCCTAGCTATGATATTTCCAAAGATATGGGCGAAAAACGCTACGAGCCCAAATCCGGGCCCCTTTTGCTCTAGGAGGCCCAGGAGCCGAGAAAAACGCGAAAAACTAAAAAAATCGACTTTAGAAAATTCCCGGACCCCCAGAGAAATGGGAAATCGTCTCACGAATCCAATGGCGCCAGCCAAATTGTCCTAGCTATGATATTTCCCAAGATATGGGCGAAAAACGGTATGAGCCCAAATCCGGGCCCGTTTTGCTCTAGAAGGCCCAGGAGCCGAGAAAAACGCGAAAAAATAAAAAAATCGACTTTAAAAAATTCCCGGACCCATAGAAAAATCGGAAATCGTCTTACGAATCCAATGGCGCTAGCCAAATTGTCCTAGCTATGATATTTCCAAAGTAATGGGCGAAAAACGGTATGAGTCCGAATCCGGGCCCGTTTTGCTCTGGGAGGCCCAGGAGCCGAGAAAAACGCGAAAAACGGAAAAATCGACCTTAGAAAATTCCCGGACCACTAGCAAAATCGGAAATCGTCTCACGAATCCAATGGCGCCAGCCAAATTGTCCTGGCTATGATATTTCGAAAGATATGGGCGAAAAACGGTATGAGTCCAAATCCGGGCCCGTTTTGCTCTAGGAGGCCCAGGAGCCGAGAAAAACGCGCAAAACCAAAAAAATCGACTGTAGAAAATTCCTGGAGCCGTAGAAAAATCGGGAATCGACTCACGAATGCAATGGCGCTAGCCAAATTGTCCTAGCTATGACGTTTCCAAAAATTTGGGCGAAAAACGGTATGAGTCCAAATCCGGGCCCGTTTTGCTCTAGGAGGCCCAGGAGCCAAGAAAAACGCGAAAAACTAAGAAAGTCGATTTTAGAAAATTCCCGGACCCCTAGAAAAATCGGAAATCGTCTCACGTCTAGAATGGCACCAGCCAAATTGTCCTAGCTATGATATTTCCAAAGATATCGACGGAAAACGGTGTGATTCCAAATCCGGGCCTTTTTTGCTCTCGGAGCCATAGGAGTTGGACTGATGTGCAGGCGGAGAGCAATCGAACTGATGCGCATGAGCAAGAGCGTCGGATTGACGCGCACGCGCAGAGGCATCGGTCTGATGCGCTGGCGGAGGGGAGTCAGACTGATGCGCATGCGCAGAGGAATCGGACTGATGTGCAGGAGCAGGAGGGTCGGACTGACGCGCATGCCCAGAAGAATCGGACTGATGCGCAGTCGCAGGAAAATCGCACTGATGCGCATGCGCAGAAGACTCGGACTGATGTGCAGGCGCAGGGGAGTCGGGCTGATGCGCATGCGCAGAAGCATCGGAATGATGCGCAGGCGCAGAGGAGTGGAACTGATGCGCAGGAGCAGGAGGTTCCTACTAACGCGCACGCGCAGAGGCATCGGACTGATGCGCATGCGCAGAGGAATCGGACTGATGCGCAGGCGCAGAGGCGTGGTATTGATGCGCAGCAGCAGAAGAATCGGACTGATGCGCATGCGCAGAGCCATCGGACTGATGCGCATGGGCAGAAGATTCGGACTGACTGACGAAAAACGGTGTGATCCCAAATCCGGGCCCGTTTTGCTCTGGGAGGTCCAGGAGCCGAGAAAATCGCGAAAAACGGAAAAATCGACGTTAGAAAATTCCCGGACCCCTAGCAAAATCGGAAATCGTCTCACGAATCCAATGGCGCCAGCCAAATTGTCCTGGCTATGATATTTCGAAAGATATGGGCGAAAAACGGTATGAGTCCAAATCCGGGCCCGTTTTGCTCTAGGAGGCCCAGGAGCCGAGAAAAACGCGAAAAACCAAAAAAATCGACTGTAGAAAATTCCTGGAGCCGTAGAAAAATCGGGAATCGACTCACGAATGCAATGGCGCTAGCCAAATTGTCCTAGCTATGATGTTTCCAAAAATTTGGGCGAAAAACGGTATGAGTCCAAATCCGGGCCCGTTTTGCTCTAGGAGGCCCAGGAGCCGAGAAAAACGCGAAAAACTAAAAAAATCGATTTTAGAAAATTCCCGGACCCCTAGAAAAATCGGAAATCGTCTCACGAATCCAATGGCGCCAGCCAAATTGTCCTAGCTATGATATTTCCAAAGATTTGGGCGAAGCACGGTATGAGCCCAAATCCGGGCCCGTTTTGCTCTAGGAGGCCCAGGAGCAGAGAAAAACGCGAAAAATTGAAAAAATCGACTTTAGAAAATTCCTGAAGCCGTAGAAAAATCGGAAATCGTCTCACGAATCCAATGGCGCCGTCAAAATTGTCCTAGCTATGATATTTCCAAAGATAGAGGCGACAAACGGTGTGATCCCAAATCCGGGCCCGTTTAGCTCTAGGAGGCCCAGGAGCCGAGAAAAACGCGAAAAACTAAAAACATCCACTTTAGACAATTCCCGGACCCCTAGAAAAATCGGAAATCGTCTCACGAATAGAATGGCACCAGCCAAATTGTCCTAGCTATGATATTTCCAAAGATATCGACGGAAAACGGTGTGATCCCAAATCCGGGCCTTTTTTGTTCTAGGAGGCCCAGGAGCCGAGAAAAACGCGAAAAACTAAAAAAATCGACTTTAGAAAATTCCCGGACCCCTAGAAAAATCGGAAATCGTCTCACGAATCCAATGGCGCCAGCCAAATTGTCCTAGCTATGATATTTCCAAAGATATCGACGGAAAACGGTGTGATCCCAAATCCGGGCCTTTTTTGCTGTCGGAGCCATAGGAGTTGGACTGATGTGCAGGCGGAGAGCAATCGAACTGATGCGCATGAGCAAGAGGGTCGGATTGACGCGCACGCGCAGAGGCATCGGTCTGATGCGCTGGCGGAGGGGAGTCAGACTGATGCGCATGCGCAGAGGAATCGGACTGATGTGCAGGAGCAGGAGGGTCGGACTGACGCGCATGCCCAGAAGAATCGGACTGATGCGCAGTCGCAGGAAAATCGCACTGATGCGCATGCGCAGAAGAATCGGACTGATGCGCATGCGCAGAAGAATCGGACTGATGCGCAGGTGCAGGGGAGTCGGACTGATGCGCAGGCGCAGGGGAGTCGGACTGATGCGCATGCGCAGAAGAATCTGACTGATGCGCATGCACAGGAAAATCGCACTGATGCGCATGCGCAGAAGACTCGGACTGATGCGCAGGCGCAGGGGAGTCGGGCTGATGCGCATGCGCAGAAGCATCGGAATGATGCGCAGGCGCAGAGGAGTGGAACTGATGCGCAGGAGCAGGAGGTTCCTACTAACGCGCACGCGCAGAGGCACCGGACTGATGCGCAGGAGCAGGAGGATCTTACTGACGCGCACGCGCAGAGGCACCGGACTGATGCGCATGCGCAGAGGAATCGGACTGATGCGCAGGCGCAGAGGAGTGGTATTGATGCGCAGCAGCAGAAGAATCGGACTGATGCGCAGTCGCAGGAAAATCGCACTGATGCGCATGCGCAGAAGAATCGGACTGATGCGCAGGTGCAGGGGAGTCGGACTGATGCGCAGGCGCAGGCGAGTCGGACTGATGCGCAGGCGCAGAAGAATCTGACTGATGCGCAGGCGCAGGGGAGTCGGACTGATGCGCAGGCGAATCTGACTGATGCGCAGGCGCAGAAGAATCGGCCTGATGCGCAGGCGCAGAAGCATCGGACTGATGCGCAGGCGCAGAAGAATCGGACTGACTGACGAAAAACGGTGTGATCCCAAATCCGGGCCCGTTTTGCTCTGGGCGGCCCAGGAGCCGAGAAAAACGCGAAAAACGGAAAAATCGACCTTAGAAAATTCCCGGACCCCTAGCAAAATCGGAAATCGTCTCACGAATAGAATGGCACCAGCCAAATTGTCCTAGCTATGATATTTCCAAAGATATCGACGGAAAACGGTGTGATCTCAAATCCCTGCCTTTTTTGCTCTCGGAGCCATAGGAGTTGGACTGATGTGCAGGCGGAGAGCAATCGAACTGATGTGCATGAGCAAGATGGTCGGATTGACGCGCACGCGCAGAGGCATCGGACTGATGCGCTGGCGGAGGGGAGTCAGACTGATGCGCATGCGCAGAGGAATCGGACTGATGTGCAGGAGCAGGAGGGTCGGACTGACGCGCATGCGCAGAAGAATCGGACTGATGCGCAGTCGCAGGAAAATCGCACTGATGCGCAAGCGCAGAAGAGTCGGACTGATGCGCAGGCGCAGGGGAGTGGAACTGATGCGTAGGAGCAGGAGGATCCTACTGACGCGCACGCGCAGAGGCATCGGACTGATGCGCATGCGCAGAGGAATCGGACTGATGCGCAGGCGCAGAGGAATCGGACTGATGCGCAGGCGCAGAGGAGTCGGACTGATGCGCAGGCGCAGGGGAGTGGAACTGATGCGTAGGAGCAGGAGGATCCTACTGACGCGCACGCGCAGAGGCATCGGACTGATGCGCATGCGCAGAGGAGTGGTATTGATGCGCAGCAGCAGAAGAATCGGACTGATGCGCAGTCGCAGGAAAATCGCACTGATGCGCATGCGCAGATGAATCGGACTGATGCGCAGGTGCAGGGGAGTCGGACTGATGCGCAGGCGCAGGCGAGTCGGACTGATGCGCAGGCGCAGAAGAATCTGACTGATGCGCAGGCGCAGGGGAGTCGGACTGATGCGCAGGCGCAGAAGAATCTGACTGATGCGCAGGCGCAGAAGAATCGGCCTGATGCGCAGGAGCAGAAGAATCGGACTGCTGCGTAGGCGCAGGGGAGTCGGACTGATGCGCAGGCGCAGAGGAGTGGAACTGATGCGTAGGAGCAGGAGGATCCTACTGACGCGCACGCGCAGAGGCATCGGACTGATGCGCATGCGCAGAGGAATCGGACTGATGCGCATGCGCAGAGGAATCGGACTGATGCGCAGCAGCAGAAGAAACGGACTGATGCGCATGCGCAGAGCCATCGGACTGATGCGCATGGGCAGAAGAATCGGACTGACTGACGAAAAACGGTGTGATCTCAAATCCGGGCCTTTTTTGCTCTCGGAGCCATAGGAGTTGAACTGATGTGCAGGCGGAGAGCAATCGAACTGATGCGCATGCGCAGAAGAATCCGACTGACGCGTAGGCGCAGAAGAGCCGGACTGATGCGCAGGCGCAGGGGAGTCTGGCTGATGCGCAGGCGCAGGGGAGTCGGACTGATGCGCAGGCGCAGAAGAATCGGCCTGATGCGCAGGAGCAGAAGAATCTGACTGATGCGCAGGCGCAGAAGAATCGGCCTGATGCGCAGGAGCAGAAGAATCGGACTGCTGCGTAGGCGCAGGGGAGTCGGACTGATGCGCAGGCGCAGAGGAGTGGAACTGATGCGCAGGAGCAGGAGGATCCTACTGACGCGCACGCGCAGAGGCACCGGACTGATGCGCATGCGCAGAAGAATCGGACTGATGCGCAGGCGCAGAGGAGTGGTATTGATGCGCAGCAGCAGAAGAATCGGACTGATGCGCAGTCGCAGGAAAATCGCACTGATGCGCATGCGCAGAAGAATCGGACTGATGCGCAGGTGCAGGGGAGTCGGACTGATGCGCAGGCGCAGGCGAGTCGGACTGATGCGCAGGCGCAGAAGAATCTGACTGATGCGCAGGCGCAGGGGAGTCGGACTGATGCGCAGGCGCAGAAGAATCTGACTGATGCGCAGGCGCAGAAGAATCGGCCTGATGCGCAGGCGCAGAAGCATCGGACTGATGCGCAGGCGCAGAAGAATCGGACTGACTGACGAAAAACAGTGTGATCCCAAATCCGGGCCCGTTTTGCTCTGGGCGGCCCAGGAGCCGAGAAAAACGCGAAAAACGGAAAAATCGACCTTAGAAAATTCCCGGACCCCTAGCAAAATCGGAAATCGTCTCACGAATAGAATGGCACCAGCCAAATTGTCCTAGCTATGACATTTCCAAAGATATCGACGGAATACGGTGTGATCCCAAATCCGGGCCTTTTTTGCTCTCGGAGCCATAGGAGTTGGACTGATGTGCAGGCGGAGAGCAATCGAACTGATGCGCATGCGCAGAAGAATCCGACTGACGCGTAGGCGCAGAAGAGCCGGACTGATGCGCAGGCGCAGGGGAGTCGGGCTGATGCGCTGGCGCAGGGGAGTCGGGCTGATGCGCAGGCGCAGGGGAGTCGGACTGATGCGCAGGCGGAGGGGAGTCAGACTGATGCGCATGCGCAGAGGAATCGGACTGATGTGCAGGAGCAGGAGGGTCGGACTGACGCGCATGCGCAGAAGAATCGGACTGATGCGCAGTCGCAGGAAAATCGCACTGATGCGCATGCGCAGAAGAGTCGGACTGATGCGCAGGAGCAGAAGAATCGGACTGCTGCGTAGGCGCAGGGGAGTTGGACCGATGCGCCTGCGCAGAAGACTCGGACTGATGCGCAGGCGCAGAAGCATCGGACTGATGCGCAGGCGCAGAGGAGTGGAACTGATGCGCAGGAGCAGGAGGATCCTACTGACGCGCACGCGCAGAGGCATCGGACTGATGCGCTGGCGGAGGCGCAGAGGCATCGGACTGATGCGCTGGCGTAGGCGAGTCAGATTGATGCGCATGCGCAGAGGAATCGGACTGATACGCAGGCGCAGAGGAGTGGTATTGATGCGCAACAGCAGAAGAATCGGACTGATGCGCATGCGCAGAGCCATCGGACTGATGTGCATGGGCAGAAGAATCGGACTGACTGACGAAAAACGGTGTGATACCAAATCCGGGCAGTTTTTGCTCTACGAGCCGCAGGAGACCTGAAAAACGCGAAAAACTACAAAAATCGACTTTAGAAAATTCCCGGACCCCTAGAAAAATCGGAAATCGTCTCACGAATCCAATGGCGCCAGCCAAATTGTCCTGGCTATGATATTTCGAAAGATATGGGCGAAAAACGGTATGAGTCCAAATCCGGGCCCGTTTTGCTCTAGGAGGCCCAGGAGCCGAGAAAAACGCGAAAAACCAAAAAAATCGACAGTAGAAAATTCTTGGAGCCGTAGAAAAATCGGGAATCGACTCACGAATGCAATGGCGCTAGCCAAATTGTCCTAGCTATGATGTTTCCAAAAATTTGGGCGAAAAACGGTATGAGTCCAAATCCGGGCCCGTTTTGCTCTAGGAGGCCCAGGAGCCGAGAAAAACGCGAAAAACTAAAAAAATCGATTTTAGAAAATTCCCGGACCCCTAGAAAAATCGGAAATCGTCTCACGAATCCAATGGCGCCAGCTAAATTGTCCTAGCTATGATATTTCCAAAGATTTGGGCGAAGCACGGTATGAGCCCAAATCCGGGCCCGTTTTGCTCTAGGAGGCCCAGGAGCAGAGAAAAACGCGAAAAATTAAAAAAATCGACTTTAGAAAATTCCTGAAGCCGTAGAAAAATCGGAAATCGTCTCACGAATCCAATGGCGCCGTCAAAATTGTCCTAGCTATGATATTTCCAAAGATAGAGGGGACAAACGGTGTGATCCCAAATCCGGGCCCGTTTAGCTCTAGGAGGCCCAGGAGCCGAGAAAAACGCGAAAAACTAAAAAAATCGACTTTAGACAATTCCCGGACCCCTAGAAAAATCGGAAATCGTCTCACGAATAGGATCGCACCAGCCAAATTGTCCTAGCTATGATATTTCCAAAGTAATGGGCGAAAAACGGTATGAGTCCGAATCCGGGCCCGTTTTGCTCTGGGAGGCCCAGGAGCCGAGAAAAACGCGAAAAACGGAAAAATTGACCTTAGAAAATTCCCGGACCACTAGCAAAATCGGAAATCGTCTCACGAATCCAATGGCGCCAGCCAAATTGTCCTGGCTATGATATTTCGAAAGATATGGGCGAAAAACGGTATGAGTCCAAATCCGGGCCCGTTTTGCTCTAGGAGGCCCAGGAGCCGAGAAAAACGCGCAAAACCAAAAAAATCGACTGTAGAAAATTCCTGGAGCCGTAGAAAAATCGGGAATCGACTCACGAATGCAATGGCGCTAGCCAAATTGTCCTAGCTATGACGTTTCCAAAAATTTGGGCGAAAAACGGTATGAGTCCAAATCCGGGCCCGTTTTGCTCTAGGAGGCCCAGGAGCCAAGAAAAACGCGAAAAACTAAGAAAGTCGATTTTAGAAAATTCCCGGACCCCTAGAAAAATCGGAAATCGTCTCACGAATAGAATGGCACCAGCCAAATTGTCCTAGCTATGATATTTCCAAAGATATCGACGGAAAACGGTGTGATCCCAAATCCGGGCCTTTTTTGATCTAGGAGGCCCAGGAGCCGAGAAAAACGCGAAAAACTAAAAAAATCGACTTTAGAAAATTCCCGGACCCCTAGAAAAATCGGAAATCGTCTCACGAATCCAATGGCGCCAGCCAAATTGTCCTAGCTATGATATTTCCAAAGATATCGACGGAAAACGGTGTGATCCCAAATCCGGGCCTTTTTTGCTCTCGGAGCCATAGGAGTTGGACTGATGCGCAGGTGCAGGGGAGTCGGACTGATGCGCAGGCGCAGGGGAGTCGGACTGATGCGCATGCGCATAAGAATCTGACTGATGCGCATGCGCAGGAAAATCGCACTGATGCGCATGCGCAGAAGACTCGGACTGATGCGCAGGCGCAGGGGAGTCGGGCTGATGCGCATGCGCAGAAGCATCGGAATGATGCGCAGGCGCAGAGGAGTGGAACTGATGCGCAGGAGCAGGAGGTTCCTACTAACGCGCACGCGCAGAGGCATCGGACTGATGCGCATGCGCAGAGGAATCGGACTGATGCGCAGGCGCAGAGGAGTGGTATTGATGCGCAGCAGCCGAAGAATCGGACTGATGCGCATGCGCAGAGCCATCGGACTGATGCGCATGGTCAGAAGATTCGGACTGACTGACGAAAAACGGTGTGATCCCAAATCCGGGCCCGTTTTGCTCTGGGAGGCCCAGGAGCCGAGAAAAACGCGAAAAACGGAAAAATCGACGTTAGAAAATTCCCGGACCCCTAGCAAAATCGGAAATCGTCTCACGAATCCAATGGCGCCAGCCAAATTGTCCTGGCTATGATATTTCGAAAGATATGGGCGAAAAACGGTATGAGTCCAAATCCGGGCCCGTTTTGCTCTAGGAGGCCCAGGAGCCGAGAAAAACGCGAAAAACGGAAAAATCGACCTTAGAAAATTCCCGGACCCCTAGCAAAATCGGAAATCGTCTCACGAATCCAATGGCGCCAGCCAAATTGTCCTAGCTATGATATTTCCAAAGCTATCGACGGAAAACGGTGTGATCCCAAATCCGGGCCTTTTTTGCTCTCGGAGCCATAGGAGTTGGACTGATGTGCAGGCGGAGAGCAATCGAACTGATGCGCATGCGCAGAAGAATCCGACTGACGCGTAGGCGCAGAAAAGCCGGACTGATGCGCAGGCGCAGGGGAGTCGGGCTGATGCGCATGTGCAGAAGCGTCGGACTGATGCGCAGTAGCAGGAGGATCGGACTGAGGCACATGCCCAGAAGATTCGGACTGCTGCGCAGCCGCAGGGGAGTCGGACTGATGCGCATGCGCAGAAGAATCGGCCTGATGCGCAGGCGCAGAAGCATCGGACTGATGCGCAGGAGCAGGAGGATCCTACTGACGCGCACGCGCAGAGGCACCGGACTGATGCGCATGCGCAGAGGAATCGGACTGATGCGCAGGCGCAGAGGAGTGGTATTGATGCGCAGGCGCAGAAGAATCTGACTGATGCGCAGGCGCAGAAGAATCGGCCTGATGCGCAGGCGCAGAAGCATCGGACTGATGCGCAGGCGCAGAAGAATCGGACTGACTGACGAAAAACGGTGTGATCCCAAATCCGGGCCCGTTTTGCTCTGGGCGGCCCAGGAGCCGAGAAAAACGCGAAAAACGGAAAAATCGACCTTAGAAAATTCCCGCACCCCTAGCAAAATCGGAAATCGTATCACGAATAGAATGGCACCAGCCAAATTGTCCTAGCTATGATATTTCCAAAGATATCGACGGAAAACGGTGTGATCTCAAATCCCTGCCTTTTTTGCTCTCGGAGCCATAGGAGTTGGACTGATGTGCAGGCGGAGAGCAATCGAACTGATGCGCATGCGCAGAAGAATCCGACTGACGCGTAGGCGCAGAAGAGCCGGACTGATCCGCAGGCGCAGGGGAGTCTGGCTGATGCGCAGGCGCAGGGGAGTCGGACTGATGCGCAGGCGGAGAGCAATCGGACTGATGTGCATGAGCAAGATGGTCGGATTGACGCGCACGCGCAGAGGCATCGGACTGATGCGCTGGCGGAGGGGAGTCAGACTGATGGGCATGCGCAGAGGAATCGGACTGATGTGCAGGAGCAGGAGGGTCGGACTGACGCGCATGCGCAGAAGAATCGGACTGATGCGCAGTCGCAGGAAAATTGCACTGATGCGCATGCGCAGAAGCATCGGAATGATGCGCAGGCGCAGAGGAGTGGAACTGATGCGCAGGAGCTGGAGGTTCCTACTAACGCGCACGCGCAGAGGCATCGGACTGATGCGCATGCGCAGAGGAATCGGACTGATGCGCAGCAGCAGAAGAATCGGACTGATGCGCATGCGCAGAGCCATCGGACTGATGCGCATGGTCAGAAGATTCGGACTGACTGACGAAAAACGGTGTGATCCCAAATCCGGGCCCGTTTTGCTCTGGGAGGCCCAGGAGCCGAGAAAAACGCGAAAAACCAAAAAAATCGACTGTAGAAAATTCCTGGAGCCGTAGAAAAATGGGGAATCGACTCACGAATGCAATGGCGCTAGCCAAATTGTCCTAGCTATGTTTCCAAAAATTTGGGCGAAAAACGGTATGAGTCCAAATCCGGGCCCGTTTTGCTCTAGGAGGCCCAGGAGCTGAGAAAAACGCGAAAAACTAAAAAAATCGATTTTAGAAAATTCCCGGACCCCTAGAAAAATCGGAAATCGTCTCACGAATCCAATGGCGCCAGCCAAATTGTCCTAGCTATGATATTTCCAAAGATTTGGGCGAAGCACGGTATGAGCCCAAATCCGGGCCCGTTTTGCTCTAGGAGGCCCAGGAGCGGAGAAAAACGCGAAAAACAAAAAAAATCGACTTTAGAAAATTCCTGGAGCCGTAGAAAAATCGGAAATCGTCTCACGAATCCAATGGCGCCGTCAAAATTGTCCTAGCTATGATATTTCCAAAGATAGAGGCGACAAACGGTGTGATCCCAAATCCGGGCCCGTTTAGCTCTAGGAGGCCCAGGAGCCGAGAAAAACGCGAAAAACTAAAAAAATCGACTTTAGACAATTCCCGGACCCCTAGAAAAATCGGAAATCGTCTCACGAATAGGATGGCACCAGCCAAATTGTCCTAGCTATGATATTTCCAAAGTAATGGGCGAAAAACGGTATGAGTCCGAATCCGGGCCCGTTTTGCTCTAGGAGGCCCAGGAGCCGAGAAAAACGCGAAAAACCAAAAAAATCGACTTTAGAAAATTCCCGGACCCATAGAAAAATCGGAAATCGTCTTACGAATCCAATGGCGCTAGCCAAATTGTCCTAGCTATGATATTTCCAAAGATATGGGCGAATAACGGTATGAGTCCAAATCCGGGCCCGTTTCGCTCTAGGAGGCCCAGGAGCCGAGAAAAACGCGAAAAACTAAAAAAATCGACTTAAGACAATTCCCGGACCCCTAGACAAATCGGAAATCGTCTCACGTATAGAATGGCACCAGCCAAATTGTCCTAGCTATGACATTTCCAAAGATATCGACGGAATACGGTGTGATCCCAAATCCGGGCCTTTTTTGCTCTCGGAGCCATAGGAGTTGGACTGATGTGCAGGCGGAGAGCAATCGAACTCATGCGCATGCGCAGAAGAATCCGACTGACGCGTAGGCGCAGAAGAGCCGGACTGATGCGCAGGCGCAGGGGAGTCGGGCTGATGCGCAGGCGCAGGGGAGTCGGACTGATGCGCAGGCGCAGGGGAGTCGGACTGATGCGCAGGCGGAGGGGAGTCAGACTGATGCGCAGGCGCAGAGGAGTGGAACTGATGCGCAGGAGCAGGAGGATCCTACTGACGCGCACGCGCAGAGGCACCGGACTGATGCGCATGCGCAGAGGAATCGGACTGATGCGCAGGCGCAGAGGAGTGGTATTGATGCGCAGCAGCAGAAGAATCGGACTGTTGCGCATGCGCAGAGCAATCGGACTGATGCGCATGGGCAGAAGATTCGGACTGACTGACGAAAAACGGTGTGATCCCAAATCCGGGCCCGTTTTGCTCTGGGAGGTCCAGGAGCCGAGAAAATCGCGAAAAACGGAAAAATCGGCGATAGAAAATTCCCGGACCCCTAGCAAAATCGGAAGGCGTCTCACGAATCCAATGGCGCCAGCCAAATTGTCCTGGCTATGATATTTCGAAAGATATGGGCGAAAAACGGTATGAGTCCAAATCCGGGCCCGTTTTGCTCTAGGAGGCCCAGGAGCCGAGAAAAACGCGAAAAACTAAAAAAATCGATTTTAGAAAATTCCCGGACCCCTAGAAAAATCGGAAATCGTCTCACGAATCCAATGGCGCCAGCCAAATTGTCCTAGCTATGATATTTCCAAAGATTTGGGCGAAGCACGGTATGAGCCCAAATCCGGGCCCGTTTTGCTCTAGGAGGCCCAGGAGCAGAGAAAAACGCGAAAAATTGAAAAAATCGACTTTAGAAAATTCCTGAAGCCGTAGAAAAATCGGAAATCGTCTCTGGAATCCAATGGCGCCAGCCAAATTGTCCTAGCTATGATATTTCCAAAGATATGGGCGAAAAACGATACGAGCCCAAATCCGGGCCCGTTTAGCTCTAGGAGGTCCAGGACCCGAGAAAAACGCGAAAAACTAAAAAAATCCACTTTAGACAATTCCCGGACCCCTAGAAAAATCGGAAATCGTCTCACGAATAGAATGGCACCAGCCAAATTGTCCTAGCTATGATATTTCCAAAGATATCGACGGAAAACGGTGTGATCCCAAATCCGGGCCTTTTTTGTTCTAGGAGGCCCAGGAGCCGAGAAAAACGCGAAAAACTAAAAAAATCGACTTTAGAAAATTCCCGGACCCCTAGAAAAATCGGAAATCGTCTCACGAATCCAATGGCGCCAGCCAAATTGTCCTAGCTATGATATTTCCAAAGATATCGACGGAAAACGGTGTGATCCCAAATCCGGGCCTTTTTTGCTCTCGGAGCCATAGGAGTTGGACTGATGCGCAGGTGCAGGGGAGTCGGACTGATGCGCAGGCGCAGGGGAGTCGGACTGATGCGCATGCGCATAAGAATCTGACTGATGCGCATGCGCAGGAAAATCGCACTGATGCGCATGCGCAGAAGACTCGGACTGATGCGCAGGCGCAGGGGAGTAGGGATGATGCGCATGCGCAGAAGCATCGGAATGATGCGCAGGCGCAGAGGAGTGGAACTGATGCGCAGGAGGAGGAGGTTCCTACTAACGCGCACGCGCAGAGGCATCGGACTGATGCGCATGCGCAGAGGAATCGGACTGATGCGCAGGCGCAGAGGAGTGGTATTGATGCGCAGCAGCCGAAGAATCGGACTGATGCGCATGCGCAGAGCCATCGGACTGATGCGCATGGTCAGAAGATTCGGACTGACTGACGAAAAACGGTGTGATCCCAAATCCGGGCCCGTTTTCCTCTGGGAGGCCCAGGAGCCGAGAAAAACGCGAAAAACGGAAAAATCGACGTTAGAAAATTCCCGGACCCCTAGCAAAATCGGAAATCGTCTCACGAATCCAATGGCGCCAGCCAAATTGTCCTGGCTATGATATTTCGAAAGATATGGGCGAAAAACGGTATGAGTCCAAATCCGGGCCCGTTTTGCTCTAGGAGGCCCAGGAGCCGAGAAAAACGCGAAAAAATAAAAAAATCGACTTTAGAAAATTCCCGGACCCCTAGAGAAATGGGAAATCGTCTCACGAATCTAATGGCGCCAGCCAAATTGTCCTAGCTATGATATTTCCCAAGATATGGGCGAAAAACGGTATGAGCCCAAATCCGGGCCCGTTTTGCTCTAGGAGGCCCAGGAGCCGAGAAAAACGCGAAAAAATAAAAAAATCGACTTTAAAAAATTCCCGGACCCATAGAAAAATCGGAAATCGTCTTACGAATCCAATGGCGCTAGCCAAATTGTCCTAGCTATGATATTTCCAAAGATATGGGCGAATAACGGTATGAGTCCAAATCCGGGCCCGTTTCACTCTAGGAGGCCCAGGAGCCGAGAAAAACTAACAAAATCGACTTAAGACAATTCCCGGACCCCTAGAAAAATCGGAAATCGTCTCACGAATCCAATGGCGCCAGCCAAATTGTCCTAGCTATGATATTTCCAAAGATATCGACGGAAAACGGTGTGATCCCAAATCCGGGCCTTTTTTGCTCTCGGAGCCATAGGAGTTGGACTGATGTGCAGGCGGAGAGCAATCGAACTGATGCGCATGAGCAAGAGGGTCGGATTGACGCGCACGCGCAGAGGCATCGGTCTGATGCGCTGGCGGAGGGGAGTCAGACTGATGCGCAGGCGCAGAGGAATCGGACTGATGTGCAGGAGCAGGAGGGTCGGACTGACGCGCATGCCCAGAAGAATCGGACTGATGCGCAGTCGCAGGAAAATCGCACTGATGCGCATGCGCAGAGGAATCGGACTGATGCGCATGCGCAGAAGAATCGGACTGATGCGCATGCGCAGAAGAATCGCACTGATGCGCATGCGCAGAAGAATCGGACTGATGCGCAGGTGCAGGGGAGTCGGACTGATGCGCAGGCGCAGGGGAGTCGGACTGATGCGCATGCGCAGAAGAATCTGACTGATGCGCAGGCGCAGGAAAATCGCACTGATGCGCATGCGCAGAAGACTCGGACTGATGCGCAGGCGCAGGGGAGTCGGGCTGATGCGCATGCGCAGAAGCATCGGAATGATGCGCAGGCGCAGAGGAGTGGAACTGATGCGCAGGAGCAGGAGGTTCCTACTGACGCGCACGCGCAGAGGCATCGGACTGATGCGCATGCGCAGAGGAATCGGACTGATGCGCAGGCGCAGAGGAATCGGACTGATGCGCAGGCGCAGAGGAGTGGTATTGATGCGCAGCAACAGAAGAACCGGACTGTTGCCCATGCGCAGAGCCATCGGACTGATGCGCATGGGCAGAAGATTCGGACTGACTGACGAAAAACGGTGTGATACCAAATCCGGGCAGTTTTTGCTCTACGAGCCGCAGGAGACCTGAAAAACGCGAAAAACTAAAAAAATCGACTTTAGAAAATTCCCGGACCCCTAGAAAAATCGGAAATCGTCTCACGAATCCAATGGCGCTAGCCAAATACTCCTAGCTATGATATTTCCAAAGATATGGGCGAATAACGGTCTGAGTCCAAATCCGGGCCCGGTTTGCTCTAGGAGGCCCAGGAGCCGCGAAAAACGCGAAAAACTAAAAAAATCGACTTAAGACAATTCCCGGACCCCTAGAAAAATCGGAAATCGTCACACGAATAGAATGGCACCAGCCAAATTGTCCTAGCTATGATATTTCCAAAGATATCGACGGAAAACGGTGTGATCCCAAATCCGGGCCTTTTTTGCTCTAGGAGGCCCAGGAGCCGAGAAAAACGCGAAAAACTAAAAAAATCGACTTTAGAAAATTCCCGGACCCCTAGAAAAATCGGAAATCGTCTCACGAATCCAATGGCGCCAGCCAAATTGTCCTAGCTATGATATTTCCAAAGATATCGACGGAAAACGGTGTGATCCCAAATCCGGGCCTTTTTTGCTCTCGGAGCCATAGGAGTTGGACTGATGTGCAGGCGGAGAGCAATCGAACTGATGCGCATGAGCAAGAGGGTCGGATTGACGCGCACGCGCAGAGGCATCGGTCAGATGCGCTGGCGGAGGGGAGTCAGACTGATGCGCATGCGCAGAGGAATCGGACTGATGTGCAGGAGCAGGAGGGTCGGACTGACGCGCATGCCCAGAAGAATCGGACTGATGCGCAGTCGCAGGAAAATCGCACTGATGCGCATGCGCAGAAGAATCGGACTGATGCGCAGGTGCAGGGGAGTCGGACTGATGCGCAGGCGCAGGGGAGTCGGACTGATGCGCATGCGCAGAAGAATCTGACTGATGCGCAGGCGCAGGAAAATCGCACTGATGCGCATGCGCAGAAGACTCGGACTGATGCGCAGGCGCAGGGGAGTCGGGCTGATGCGCATGCGCAGAAGCATCGGAATGATGCGCAGGCGCAGAGGAGTGGAACTGATGCGCAGGAGCAGGAGGTTCCTACTGACGCGCACGCGCAGAGGCATCGGACTGATGCGCATGCGCAGAGGAATCGGACTGATGCGCAGGAGCAGAAGAATCGGACTGCTGCGTAGGCGCAGGGGAGTCGGACTGATGCGCATGTGCAGAAGCGTCGGACTGAGGCACATGCCCAAAAGATTCGGACTGCTGCGCAGCCGCAGGGGAGTTGGACCGATGCGCCTGCGCAGAAGACTCGGACTGATGCGCATGCGCAGAGGAATCGGACTGATGCGCAGGCGCAGAGGAGTGGTATTGATGCGCAGCAGCAGAAGAATCGAACTGATGCGCATGCGCAGAGCCATCGGACTGATGCGCATGGGCACAAGAATCGGACTGACTGACGAAAAACGGTGTGATACCAAATCCGGGCAGTTTTTGCTCTACGAGCCGCAGGAGACCTGAAAAACGCGAAAAACTAAAAAAATCGACTTTAGAAAATTCCCGGACCCCTAGAAAAATCGGAAATCGTCTCGCGAATCCAATGGCGCTAGCCAAATTGTCCTAGCTATGATATTTCCAAAGATATGGGCGAATAACCGTATGAGTCCAAATCCGGGCCCGGTTTGCTCTAGGAGGCCCAGGAGCCGAGAAAAACGCGAAAAACTAAAAAAATCGACTTAAGACAATTCTTGGACCCCTAGAAAAATCGTCTCACGTATAGAATGGCACCAGCCAAATTGTCCTAGCTATGATATTTCCAAAGATATCGACGGAAAACGGTGTGATCCCAAATCCGGGCCTTTTTTGCTCTCGCAGCCATAGGAGTTGGACTGATGTGCAGGCGGAGAGCAATCGAACTGATGCGCATGCGCAGAAGAATCCGACTGACGCGTAGGCGCAGAAGAGCCGGACTGATGCGCAGGCGCAGGGGAGTCGGGCTGATGCTCAGGCGCAGGGGAGTCCGACTGATGCGCAGGCGGAGAGCAATCGGACTGATGTGCATGAGCAAGAGGGTCGGACTGACGCGCACGCGCAGAGGCATCGGACTGATGCGCTGGCGGAGGGGAGTCAGACTGATGCGCATGCGCAGAGGAATCGGACTGATGTGCAGGAGCCGGAGGGTCGGACTGACGCGCATGCCCAGAAGAATCGGACTGATGCGCAGTCGCAGGAAAATCGCACTGATGCGCATGCGCAGAAGAATCGGACTGATGCGCATGCGCAGAAGAATCGGACTGATGAGCAGGTGCAGGGGAGTCGGACTGATGCGCAGGCGCCGGGGAGTCGGACTGATGCGCATGCGCAGAAGAATCTGACTGATGCGCAGGCGCAGGGGAGTCGGACTCCTGCGCAGGCGCAGGGGATTCGGACTGATGCGCTGGCGGAGGGGAGTCAGACTGATGCGCAGGCGCAGAGAAGTGGTATTGATGCGCAGCAGCAGAAGAATCGGACTGATGCGCAGTCACAGGGAAATCGCACTGATGCGCATGCGCAGAAGAATCGGACTGATGCGCATGCGCAGAAGAATCGGACTGATGCGCGGGTGCAGGAGAGTCGGACTGATGCGCAGGCGCAGGGGAGTCGGATTGATGCGCATGCGCAGAAGAATCGGACTGATGCGCAGGTGCAGGGGAGTCGGACTGATGCGCATGGGCAGAAGAATCGGACTGATGCGCATGGGCAGAAGAATCGGACTGATGCGCAGTCGCAGGAAAATCGCACTGATGCGCATGCGCAAAAGAGTCGGACTGATGCGCAGGCGCAGGGGAGTCGGACTGATGCTCATGCGCAGAAGAATCGGACTGATGCGCAGGAGCAGAAGAATCGGACTGCTGCGTAGGCGCAGGGGAGTCGGACTGATGCGCATGTGCAGAAGCGTCGGACTGAGGCACATGCCCAAAAGATTCGGACTGCTGCGCAGCCGCAGGGGAGTTGGACCGATGCACCTGCGCAGAAGACTCGGACTGATGCGCATGCGCAGAGGAATCGGACTGATGCGCAGGCGCAGAGGAGTGGTATTGATGCGCAGCAGCAGAAGAATCGGACTGATGCGCATGCGCAGAAGAATCGCACTGATGCGCATGCGCAGAAGAATCGGACTGATGCGCAGGTGCAGGGGAGTCGGACTGATGCGCAGGCGCAGGGGAGTCGGACTGATGCGCATGCGCAGAAGAATCTGACTGATGCGCAGGCGCAGGAAAATCGCACTGATGCGCATGCGCAGAAGACTCGGACTGATGCGCAGGCGCAGGGGAGTCGGGCTGATGCGCATGCGCAGAAGCATCGGAATGATGCGCAGGCGCAGAGGAGTGGAACTGATGCGCAGGAGCAGGAGGTTCCTACTGACGCGCACGCGCAGAGGCATCGGACTGATGCGCATGCGCAGAGGAATCGGACTGATGCGCAGGCGCAGAGGAATCGGACTGATGCGCAGGCGCAGAGGAGTGGTATTGATGCGCAGCAACAGAAGAACCGGACTGTTGCCCATGCGCAGAGCCATCGGACTGATGCGCATGGGCAGAAGATTCGGACTGACTGACGAAAAACGGTGTGATACCAAATCCGGGCAGTTTTTGCTCTACGAGCCGCAGGAGACCTGAAAAACGCGAAAAACTAAAAAAATCGACTTTAGAAAATTCCCGGACCCCTAGAAAAATCGGAAATCGTCTCACGGATCCAATGGCGCTAGCCAAATACTCCTAGCTATGATATTTCCAAAGATATGGGCGAATAACGGTATGAGTTCAAATCCGGGCCCGGTTTGCTCTAGGAGGCCCAGGAGCCGCGAAAAACGCGAAAAACTAAAAAAATCGACTTAAGACAATCCCGGACCCCTATAAAAATCGGAAATCGTCACACGAATAGAATGGCACCAGCCAAATTGTCCTAGCTATGATATTTCCAAAGATATCGACGGAAAACGGTGTGATCCCAAATCCGGGCCTTTTTTGCTCTAGGAGGCCCAGGAGCCGAGAAAAACGCGAAAAACTAAAAAAATCGACTTTAGAAAATTCCCGGACCCCTAGAAAAATCGGAAATCGTCTCACGAATCCAATGGCGCCAGCCAAATTGTCCTAGCTATGATATTTCCAAAGATATCGACGGAAAACGGTGTGATCCCAAATCCGGGCCTTTTTTGCTCTCGGAGCCATAGGAGTTGGACTGATGTGCAGGCGGAGAGCAATCGAACTGATGCGCATGAGCAAGAGGGTCGGATTGACGCGCACGCGCAGAGGCATCGGTCTGATGCGCTGGCGGAGGGGAGTCAGACTGATGCGCATGCGCAGAGGAATCGGACTGATGTGCAGGAGCAGGAGGGTCGGACTGACGCGCATGCCCAGAAGAATCGGACTGATGCGCAGTCGCAGGAAAATCGCACTGATGCGCATGCGCAGAAGAATCGGACTGATGCGCAGGTGCAGGGGAGTCGGACTGATGCGCAGGCGCAGGGGAGTCGGACTGATGCGCATGCGCAGAAGAATCTGACTGATGCGCAGGCGCAGGAAAATCGCACTGATGCGCATGCGCAGAAGACTCGGACTGATGCGCAGGCGCAGGGGAGTCGGGCTGATGCGCATGCGCAGAAGCATCGGAATGATGCGCAGGCCCAGAGGAGTGGAACTGATGCGCAGGAGCAGGAGGTTCCTACTGACGCGCACGCGCAGAGGCATCGGACTGATGCGCATGCGCAGAGGAATCGGACTGATGCGCAGGAGCAGAAGAATCGGACTGCTGCGTAGGCGCAGGGGAGTCGGACTGATGCGCATGTGCAGAAGCGTCGGACTGAGGCACATGCCCAAAAGATTCGGACTGCTGCGCAGCCGCAGGGGAGTTGGACCGATGCGCCTGCGCAGAAGACTCGGACTGATGCGCATGCGCAGAGGAATCGGACTGATGCGCAGGCGCAGAGGAGTGGTATTGATGCGCAGCAGCAGAAGAATCGAACTGATGCGCATGCGCAGAGCCATCGGACTGATGCGCATGGGCACAAGAATCGGACTGACTGACGAAAAACGGTGTGATACCAAATCCGGGCAGTTTTTGCTCTACGAGCCGCAGGAGACCTGAAAAACGCGAAAAACTAAAAAAATCGACTTTAGAAAATTCCCGGACCCCTAGAAAAATCGGAAATCGTCTCACGAATCCAATGGCGCTAGCCAAATACTCCTAGCTATGATATTTCCAAAGATATGGGCGAATAACGGTATGAGTCCAAATCCGGGCCCGGTTTGCTCTAGGAGGCCCAGGAGCCGAGAAAAACGCGAAAAACTAAAAAAATCGACTTAAGACAATTCCCGGACCCCTAGAAAAATCGGAAATCGTCACACGAATAGAATGGCACCAGCCAAATTGTCCTAGCTATGATATTTCCAAAGATATCGACGGAAAACGGTGTGATCCCAAATCCGGGCCTTTTTTGCTCTAGGAGGCCCAGGAGCCGAGAAAAACGCGAAAAACTAAAAAAATCGACTTTAGAAAATTCCCGGACCCCTAGAAAAATCGGAAATCGTCTCACGAATCCAATGGCGCCAGCCAAATTGTCCTAGCTATGATATTTCCAAAGATATCGACGGAAAACGGTGTGATCCCAAATCCGGGCCTTTTTTGCTCTCGGAGCCATAGGAGTTGGACTGATGTGCAGGCGGAGAGCAATCGAACTGATGCGCATGCGCAGAGCCATCGGACTGATGCGCATGGGCACAAGAATCGGACTGACTGACGAAAAACGGTGTGATACCAAATCCGGGCAGTTTTTGCTCTACGAGCCGCAGGAGACCTGAAAAACGCGAAAAACTAAAAAAATCGACTTTAGAAAATTCCCGGACCCCTAGAAAAATCGGAAATCGTCTCGCGAATCCAATGGCGCTAGCCAAATTGTCCTAGCTATGATATTTCCAAAGATATGGGCGAATAACCGTATGAGTCCAAATCCGGGCCCGGTTTGCTCTAGGAGGCCCAGGAGCCGAGAAAAACGCGAAAAACTAAAAAAATCGACTTAAGACAATTCTTGGACCCCTAGAAAAATCGTCTCACGTATAGAATGGCACCAGCCAAATTGTCCTAGCTATGATATTTCCAAAGATATCGACGGAAAACGGTGTGATCCCAAATCCGGGCCTTTTTTGCTCTCGCAGCCATAGGAGTTGGACTGATGTGCAGGCGGAGAGCAATCGAACTGATGCGCATGCGCAGAAGAATCCGACTGACGCGTAGGCGCAGAAGAGCCGGACTGATGCGCAGGCGCAGGGGAGTCGGGCTGATGCTCAGGCGCAGGGGAGTCCGACTGATGCGCAGGCGGAGAGCAATCGGACTGATGTGCATGAGCAAGAGGGTCGGACTGACGCGCACGCGCAGAGGCATCGGACTGATGCGCTGGCGGAGGGGAGTCAGACTGATGCGCATGCGCAGAGGAATCGGACTGATGTGCAGGAGCCGGAGGGTCGGACTGACGCGCATGCCCAGAAGAATCGGACTGATGCGCAGTCGCAGGAAAATCGCACTGATGCGCATGCGCAGAAGAATCGGACTGATGCGCATGCGCAGAAGAATCGGACTGATGAGCAGGTGCAGGGGAGTCGGACTGATGCGCAGGCGCCGGGGAGTCGGACTGATGCGCATGCGCAGAAGAATCTGACTGATGCGCAGGCGCAGGGGAGTCGGACTCCTGCGCAGGCGCAGGGGATTCGGACTGATGCGCTGGCGGAGGGGAGTCAGACTGATGCGCAGGCGCAGAGAAGTGGTATTGATGCGCAGCAGCAGAAGAATCGGACTGATGCGCAGTCACAGGGAAATCGCACTGATGCGCATGCGCAGAAGAATCGGACTGATGCGCATGCGCAGAAGAATCGGACTGATGCGCGGGTGCAGGGGAGTCGGACTGATGCGCAGGCGCAGGGGAGTCGGATTGATGCGCATGCGCAGAAGAATCGGACTGATGCGCAGGTGCAGGGGAGTCGGACTGATGCGCATGGGCAGAAGAATCGGACTGATGCGCATGGGCAGAAGAATCGGACTGATGCGCAGTCGCAGGAAAATCGCACTGATGCGCATGCGCAAAAGAGTCGGACTGATGCGCAGGCGCAGGGGAGTCGGACTGATGCTCATGCGCAGAAGAATCGGACTGATGCGCAGGAGCAGAAGAATCGGACTGCTGCGTAGGCGCAGGGGAGTCGGACTGATGCGCATGTGCAGAAGCGTCGGACTGAGGCACATGCCCAAAAGATTCGGACTGCTGCGCAGCCGCAGGGGAGTTGGACCGATGCACCTGCGCAGAAGACTCGGACTGATGCGCATGCGCAGAGGAATCGGACTGATGCGCAGGCGCAGAGGAGTGGTATTGATGCGCAGCAGCAGAAGAATCGGACTGATGCGCATGCGCAGAAGAATCGCACTGATGCGCATGCGCAGAAGAATCGGACTGATGCGCAGGTGCAGGGGAGTCGGACTGATGCGCAGGCGCAGGGGAGTCGGACTGATGCGCATGCGCAGAAGAATCTGACTGATGCGCAGGCGCAGGAAAATCGCACTGATGCGCATGCGCAGAAGACTCGGACTGATGCGCAGGCGCAGGGGAGTCGGGCTGATGCGCATGCGCAGAAGCATCGGAATGATGCGCAGGCGCAGAGGAGTGGAACTGATGCGCAGGAGCAGGAGGTTCCGACTGACGCGCACGCGCAGAGGCATCGGACTGATGCGCATGCGCAGAGGAATCGGACTGATGCGCAGGCGCAGAGGAATCGGACTGATGCGCAGGCGCAGAGGAGTGGTATTGATGCGCAGCAACAGAAGAACCGGACTGTTGCCCATGCGCAGAGCCATCGGACTGATGCGCATGGGCAGAAGATTCGGACTGACTGACGAAAAACGGTGTGATACCAAATCCGGGCAGTTTTTGCTCTACGAGCCGCAGGAGACCTGAAAAACGCGAAAAACTAAAAAAATCGACTTTAGAAAATTCCCGGACCCCTAGAAAAATCGGAAATCGTCTCACGGATCCAATGGCGCTAGCCAAATACTCCTAGCTATGATATTTCCAAAGATATGGGCGAATAACGGTATGAGTTCAAATCCGGGCCCGGTTTGCTCTAGGAGGCCCAGGAGCCGCGAAAAACGCGAAAAACTAAAAAAATCGACTTAAGACAATCCCGGACCCCTATAAAAATCGGAAATCGTCACACGAATAGAATGGCACCAGCCAAATTGTCCTAGCTATGATATTTCCAAAGATATCGACGGAAAACGGTGTGATCCCAAATCCGGGCCTTTTTTGCTCTCGGAGCCATAGGAGTTGGACTGATGTGCAGGCGGAGAGCAATCGAACTGATGCGCATGAGCAAGAGGGTCGGATTGACGCGCACGCGCAGAGGCATCGGTCTGATGCGCTGGCGGAGGGGAGTCAGACTGATGCGCATGCGCAGAGGAATCGGACTGATGTGCAGGAGCAGGAGGGTCGGACTGACGCGCATGCCCAGAAGAATCGGACTGATGCGCAGTCGCAGGAAAATCGCACTGATGCGCATGCGCAGAAGAATCGGACTGATGCGCAGGTGCAGGGGAGTCGGACTGATGCGCAGGCGCAGGGGAGTCGGACTGATGCGCATGCGCAGAAGAATCTGACTGATGCGCAGGCGCAGGAAAATCGCACTGATGCGCATGCGCAGAAGACTCGGACTGATGCGCAGGCGCAGGGGAGTCGGGCTGATGCGCATGCGCAGAAGCATCGGAATGATGCGCAGGCGCAGAGGAGTGGAACTGATGCGCAGGAGCAGGAGGTTCCTACTGACGCGCACGCGCAGAGGCATCGGACTGATGCGCATGCGCAGAGGAATCGGACTGATGCGCAGGAGCAGAAGAATCGGACTGCTGCGTAGGCGCAGGGGAGTCGGACTGATGCGCATGTGCAGAAGCGTCGGACTGAGGCACATGCCCAAAAGATTCGGACTGCTGCGCAGCCGCAGGGGAGTTGGACCGATGCGCCTGCGCAGAAGACTCGGACTGATGCGCATGCGCAGAGGAATCGGACTGATGCGCAGGCGCAGAGGAGTGGTATTGATGCGCAGCAGCAGAAGAATCGAACTGATGCGCATGCGCAGAGCCATCGGACTGATGCGCATGGGCACAAGAATCGGACTGACTGACGAAAAACGGTGTGATACCAAATCCGGGCAGTTTTTGCTCTACGAGCCGCAGGAGACCTGAAAAACGCGAAAAACTAAAAAAATCGACTTTAGAAAATTCCCGGACCCCTAGAAAAATCGGAAATCGTCTCACGAATCCAATGGCGCTAGCCAAATACTCCTAGCTATGATATTTCCAAAGATATGGGCGAATAACGGTATGAGTCCAAATCCGGGCCCGGTTTGCTCTAGGAGGCCCAGGAGCCGAGAAAAACGCGAAAAACTAAAAAAATCGACTTAAGACAATTCCCGGACCCCTAGAAAAATCGGAAATCGTCACACGAATAGAATGGCACCAGCCAAATTGTCCTAGCTATGATATTTCCAAAGATATCGACGGAAAACGGTGTGATCCCAAATCCGGGCCTTTTTTGCTCTAGGAGGCCCAGGAGCCGAGAAAAACGCGAAAAACTAAAAAAATCGACTTTAGAAAATTCCCGGACCCCTAGAAAAATCGGAAATCGTCTCACGAATCCAATGGCGCCAGCCAAATTGTCCTAGCTATGATATTTCCAAAGATATCGACGGAAAACGGTGTGATCCCAAATCCGGGCCTTTTTTGCTCTCGGAGCCATAGGAGTTGGACTGATGTGCAGGCGGAGAGCAATCGAACTGATGCGCATGCGCAGAGCCATCGGACTGATGCGCATGGGCACAAGAATCGGACTGACTGACGAAAAACGGTGTGATACCAAATCCGGGCAGTTTTTGCTCTACGAGCCGCAGGAGACCTGAAAAACGCGAAAAACTAAAAAAATCGACTTTAGAAAATTCCCGGACCCCTAGAAAAATCGGAAATCGTCTCGCGAATCCAATGGCGCTAGCCAAATTGTCCTAGCTATGATATTTCCAAAGATATGAGCGAATAACCGTATGAGTCCAAATCCGGGCCCGGTTTGCTCTAGGAGGCCCAGGAGCCGAGAAAAACGCGAAAAACTAAAAAAATCGACTTAAGACAATTCTTGGACCCCTAGAAAAATCGTCTCACGTATAGAATGGCACCAGCCAAATTGTCCTAGCTATGATATTTCCAAAGATATCGACGGAAAACGGTGTGATCCCAAATCCGGGCCTTTTTTGCTCTCGCAGCCATAGGAGTTGGACTGATGTGCAGGCGGAGAGCAATCGAACTGATGCGCATGCGCAGAAGAATCCGACTGACGCGTAGGCGCAGAAGAGCCGGACTGATGCGCAGGCGCAGGGGAGTCGGGCTGATGCGCAGGCGCAGGGGAGTCCGACTGATGCGCAGGCGGAGAGCAATCGGACTGATGTGCATGAGCAAGAGGGTCGGACTGACGCGCACGCGCAGAGGCATCGGACTGATGCGCTGGCGGAGGGGAGTCAGACTGATGCGCATGCGCACAAGAATCGGACTGACTGACGAAAAACGGTGTGATACCAAATCCGGGCAGTTTTTGCTCTACGAGCCGCAGGAGACCTGAAAAACGCGAAAAACTAAAAAAATCGACTTTAGAAAATTCCCGGACCCCTAGAAAAATCGGAAATCGTCTCACGAATCCAATGGCGCTAGCCAAATACTCCTAGCTATGATATTTCCAAAGATATGGGCGAATAACGGTATGAGTCCAAATCCGGGCCCGGTTTGCTCTAGGAGGCCCAGGAGCCGAGAAAAACGCGAAAAACTAAAAAAATCGACTTAAGACAATTCCCGGACCCCTAGAAAAATCGGAAATCGTCACACGAATAGAATGGCACCAGCCAAATTGTCCTAGCTATGATATTTCCAAAGATATCGACGGAAAACGGTGTGATCCCAAATCCGGGCCTTTTTTGCTCTAGGAGGCCCAGGAGCCGAGAAAAACGCGAAAAACTAAAAAAATCGACTTTAGAAAATTCCCGGACCCCTAGAAAAATCGGAAATCGTCTCACGAATCCAATGGCGCCAGCCAAATTGTCCTAGCTATGATATTTCCAAAGATTTGGGCGAAGCACGGTATGAGCCCAAATCCGGGCCCGTTTTGCTCTAGGAGGCCCAGGAGCAAAGAAAAACGCGCAAAACTAAAAAAATCGACTTTAGAAAATTCCTGGAGCCGTAGAAAAATCGGAAATCGTCTCACGAATCCAATGGCGCCGTCAAAATTGTCCTAGCTATGATATTTCCAAAGATAGAGGCGACAAACGGTGTGATCCCAAATCCGGGCCCGTCTAGCTCTAGGAGGCCCAGGACCCGAGAAAAACGCGAAAAACCTAAAAAATCGACTTTAGAAAATTCCCGGAGCCGTAGAAAAATCGGAAATCGTCTCACGAATCCAATGGCGCCAGCCAAATTGTCCTAGCTATGATATTTCCAAAGATATGGGCGAAAAACGCTACGAGCCCAAATCCGGGCCCGTTTTGCTCTAGGAGGCCCAGGAGCCGAGAAAAACGCGAAAAACTAAAAAAATCGACTTAAGACAATTCTTGGACCCCTAGAAAAATCGTCTCACGTATAGAATGGCACCAGCCAAATTGTCCTAGCTATGATATTTCCAAAGATATCGACGGAAAACGGTGTGATCCCAAATCCGGGCCTTTTTTGCTCTCGGAGCCATAGGAGTTGGACTGATGTGCAGGCGGAGAGCAATCGAACTGATGCGCATGAGCAAGAGGGTCGGATTGATGCAGAGGCGCAGAGGAGTGGTATTGATGCGCAGCAGCACAAGAATCGGACTGATGCGCAGTCACAGGGAAATCGCACTGATGCGCATGCGCAGAAGAATCGGACTGATGCGCATGCGCAGAAGAATCGGACTGATGCGCAGGTGCAGGGGAGTCGGACTGACGCGCATGCCCAGAAGAATCGGACTGATGCGCAGGCGCAGAGGAGTGGTATTGATGCGCAGCAGCAGAAGAATCGAACTGATGCGCATGCGCGGAAGAATCGAACTGATGCGCATGGGCACAAGAATCGGACTGACTGACGAAAAACGGTGTGATACCAAATCTGGGCAGTTTTTGCTCTACGAGCCGCAGGAGACCTGAAAAACGCGAAAAACTAAAAAAATCGACTTTAGAAAATTCCCGGACCCCTAGAAAAATCGGAAATCGTCTCGCGAATCCAATGGCGCTAGCCAAATTGTCCTAGCTATGATATTTCCAAAGATATGGGCGAATAATCGTATGAGTCCAAATCCGGGCCCGGTTTGCTCTAGGAGGCCCAGGAGCCGAGAAAAACGCGAAAAATTAAAAAAATCGACTTAAGACAATTCTTGGACCCCTAGAAAAATCGTCTCGTGTATAGAATGGCACCAGCCAAATTGTCCTAGCTATGATATTTCCAAAGATATCGACGGAAAACGGTGTGATCCCAAATCCGGGCCTTTTTTGCTCTCGCAGCCATAGGAGTTGGACTGATGTGCAGGCGGAGAGCAATCGAACTGATGCGCATGCGCAGAAGAATCCGACTGACGCGTAGGCGCAGAAGAGCCGGACTGATGCGCAGGCGCAGGGGAGTCGGGCTGATGCGCAGGCGCAGGGGAGTCCGACTGATGCGCAGGCGGAGAGCAATCGGACTGATGTGCATGAGCAAGAGGGTCGGACTGACGCGCACGCGCAGAGGCATCGGACTGATGCGCAGGTGCAGGGGAGTCGGACTGATGCGCAGGCGCAGGGGAGTCGGACTGATGCGCATGCGCAGAAGAATCTGACTGATGCGCAGGCGCAGGAAAATCGCACTGATGCGCATGCGCAGAAGACTCGGACTGATGCGCAGGCGCAGGGGAGTCGGGCTGATGCGCATGCGCAGAAGCATCGGAATGATGCGCAGGCGCAGAGGAGTGGAACTGATGCGCAGGAGCAGGAGGTTCCTACTGACGCGCACGCGCAGAGGCATCGGACTGATGCGCACGCGCAGAGGCATCGGACTGATGCGCATGCGCAGAGGAATCGGACTGATGCGCAGCAGCAGAAGAATCGGACTGATGCGCATGCGCAGAGCCATCGGACTGATGCGCATGGTCAGAAGATTCGGACTGACTGACGAAAAACGGTGTGATCCCAAATCCGGGCCCGTTTTGCTCTGGGAGGCCCAGGAGCCGAGAAAAACGCGAAAAACCAAAAAAATCGACTGTAGAAAATTCCTGGAGCCGTAGAAAAATGGGGAATCGACTCACGAATGCAATGGCGCTAGCCAAATTGTCCTAGCTATGTTTCCAAAAATTTGGGCGAAAAACGGTATGAGTCCAAATCCGGGCCCGTTTTGCTCTAGGAGGCCCAGGAGCTGAGAAAAACGCGAAAAACTAAAAAAATCGATTTTAGAAAATTCCCGGACCCCTAGAAAAATCGGAAATCGTCTCACGAATCCAATGGCGCCAGCCAAATTGTCCTAGCTATGATATTTCCAAAGATTTGGGCGAAGCACGGTATGAGCCCAAATCCGGGCCCGTTTTGCTCTAGGAGGCCCAGGAGCGGAGAAAAACGCGAAAAACAAAAAAAATCGACTTTAGAAAATTCCTGGAGCCGTAGAAAAATCGGAAATCGTCTCACGAATCCAATGGCGCCGTCAAAATTGTCCTAGCTATGATATTTCCAAAGATAGAGGCGACAAACGGTGTGATCCCAAATCCGGGCCCGTTTAGCTCTAGGAGGCCCAGGAGCCGAGAAAAACGCGAAAAACTAAAAAAATCGACTTTAGACAATTCCCGGACCCCTAGAAAAATCGGAAATCGTCTCACGAATAGGATGGCACCAGCCAAATTGTCCTAGCTATGATATTTCCAAAGTAATGGGCGAAAAACGGTATGAGTCCGAATCCGGGCCCGTTTTGCTCTAGGAGGCCCAGGAGCCGAGAAAAACGCGAAAAACCAAAAAAATCGACTTTAGAAAATTCCCGGACCCATAGAAAAATCGGAAATCGTCTTACGAATCCAATGGCGCTAGCCAAATTGTCCTAGCTATGATATTTCCAAAGATATGGGCGAATAACGGTATGAGTCCAAATCCGGGCCCGTTTCGCTCTAGGAGGCCCAGGAGCCGAGAAAAACGCGAAAAACTAAAAAAATCGACTTAAGACAATTCCCGGACCCCTAGACAAATCGGAAATCGTCTCACGTATAGAATGGCACCAGCCAAATTGTCCTAGCTATGACATTTCCAAAGATATCGACGGAATACGGTGTGATCCCAAATCCGGGCCTTTTTTGCTCTCGGAGCCATAGGAGTTGGACTGATGTGCAGGCGGAGAGCAATCGAACTCATGCGCATGCGCAGAAGAATCCGACTGACGCGTAGGCGCAGAAGAGCCGGACTGATGCGCAGGCGCAGGGGAGTCGGGCTGATGCGCAGGCGCAGGGGAGTCGGACTGATGCGCAGGCGCAGGGGAGTCGGACTGATGCGCAGGCGGAGGGGAGTCAGACTGATGCGCATGCGCAGAGGAATCGGACTGATGTGCAGGAGCAGGAGGGTCGGACTGACGCGCATGCGCAGAAGAATCGGACTGATGCGCAGGCGCAGAGGAGTGGAACTGATGCGCAGGAGCAGGAGGATCCTACTGACGCGCACGCGCAGAGGCACCGGACTGATGCGCAGGCGCAGAAGAATGTGACTGATGCGCAGGCGCAGGGGAGTCGGACTGATGCGCAGGCGCAGAGGAGTGGAACTGATGCGCAGGAGCAGGAGGATCCTACTGACGCGCAGGCGCAGAGGCACCGGACTGATGCGCATGCGCAGAGGAATCGGACTGATGCGCAGGCGCAGAGGAGTGGTATTGATGCGCAGCAGAAGAAGAATCGGACTGTTGCGCATGCGCAGAGCAATCGGACTGATGCGCATGGGCAGAAGATTCGGACTGACTGACGAAAAACGGTGTGATCCCAAATCCGGGCCCGTTTTGCTCTGGGAGGTCCAGGAGCCGAGAAAATCGCGAAAAACGGAAAAATCGGCGATAGAAAATTCCCGGACCCCTAGCAAAATCGGAAATCGTCTCACGAATCCAATGGCGCCAGCCAAATTGTCCTGGCTATGATATTTCGAAAGATATGGGCGAAAAACGGTATGAGTCCAAATCCGGGCCCGTTTTGCTCTAGGAGGCCCAGGAGCCGAGAAAAACGCGAAAAACTAAAAAAATCGATTTTAGAAAATTCCCGGACCCCTAGAAAAATCGGAAATCGTCTCACGAATCCAATGGCGCCAGCCAAATTGTCCTAGCTATGATATTTCCAAAGATTTGGGCGAAGCACGGTATGAGCCCAAATCCGGGCCCGTTTTGCTCTAGGAGGCCCAGGAGCAGAGAAAAACGCGAAAAATTGAAAAAATCGACTTTAGAAAATTCCTGAAGCCGTAGAAAAATCGGAAATCGTCTCTGGAATCCAATGGCGCCAGCCAAATTGTCCTAGCTATGATATTTCCAAAGATATGGGCGAAAAACGATACGAGCCCAAATCCGGGCCCGTTTAGCTCTAGGAGGTCCAGGACCCGAGAAAAACGCGAAAAACTAAAAAAATCCACTTTAGACAATTCCCGGACCCCTAGAAAAATCGGAAATCGTCTCACGAATAGAATGGCACCAGCCAAATTGTCCTAGCTATGATATTTCCAAAGATATCGACGGAAAACGGTGTGATCCCAAATCCGGGCCTTTTTTGTTCTAGGAGGCCCAGGAGCCGAGAAAAACGCGAAAAACTAAAAAAATCGACTTTAGAAAATTCCCGGACCCCTAGAAAAATCGGAAATCGTCTCACGAATCCAATGGCGCCAGCCAAATTGTCCTAGCTATGATATTTCCAAAGATATCGACGGAAAACGGTGTGATCCCAAATCCGGGCCTTTTTTGCTCTCGGAGCCATAGGAGTTGGACTGATGCGCAGGTGCAGGGGAGTCGGACTGATGCGCAGGCGCAGGGGAGTCGGACTGATGCGCATGCGCATAAGAATCTGACTGATGCGCATGCGCAGGAAAATCGCACTGATGCGCATGCGCAGAAGACTCGGACTGATGCGCAGGCGCAGGGGAGTCGGGATGATGCGCATGCGCAGAAGCATCGGAATGATGCGCAGGCGCAGAGGAGTGGAACTGATGCGCAGGAGGAGGAGGTTCCTACTAACGCGCACGCGCAGAGGCATCGGACTGATGCGCATGCGCAGAGGAATCGGACTGATGCGCAGGCGCAGAGGAGTGGTATTGATGCGCAGCAGCCGAAGAATCGGACTGATGCGCATGCGCAGAGCCATCGGACTGATGCGCATGGTCAGAAGATTCGGACTGACTGACGAAAAACGGTGTGATCCCAAATCCGGGCCCGTTTTCCTCTGGGAGGCCCAGGAGCCGAGAAAAACGCGAAAAACGGAAAAATCGACGTTAGAAAATTCCCGGACCCCTAGCAAAATCGGAAATCGTCTCACGAATCCAATGGCGCCAGCCAAATTGTCCTGGCTATGATATTTCGAAAGATATGGGCGAAAAACGGTATGAGTCCAAATCCGGGCCCGTTTTGCTCTAGGAGGCCCAGGAGCCGAGAAAAACGCGAAAAAATAAAAAAATCGACTTTAGAAAATTCCCGGACCCCTAGAGAAATGGGAAATCGTCTCACGAATCTAATGGCGCCAGCCAAATTGTCCTAGCTATGATATTTCCCAAGATATGGGCGAAAAACGGTATGAGCCCAAATCCGGGCCCGTTTTGCTCTAGGAGGCCCAGGAGCCGAGAAAAACGCGAAAAAATAAAAAAATCGACTTTAAAAAATTCCCGGACCCATAGAAAAATCGGAAATCGTCTTACGAATCCAATGGCGCTAGCCAAATTGTCCTAGCTATGATATTTCCAAAGATATGGGCGAATAACGGTATGAGTCCAAATCCGGGCCCGTTTCACTCTAGGAGGCCCAGGAGCCGAGAAAAACTAACAAAATCGACTTAAGACAATTCCCGGACCCCTAGAAAAATCGGAAATCGTCTCACGAATCCAATGGCGCCAGCCAAATTGTCCTAGCTATGATATTTCCAAAGATATCGACGGAAAACGGTGTGATCCCAAATCCGGGCCTTTTTTGCTCTCGGAGCCATAGGAGTTGGACTGATGTGCAGGCGGAGAGCAATCGAACTGATGCGCATGAGCAAGAGGGTCGGATTGACGCGCACGCGCAGAGGCATCGGTCTGATGCGCTGGCGGAGGGGAGTCAGACTGATGCGCATGCGCAGAGGAATCGGACTGATGTGCAGGAGCAGGAGGGTCGGACTCACGCGCATGCCCAGAAGAATCGGACTGATGCGCATGCGCAGAAGAATCGGACTGATGCGCAGGTGCAGGGGAGTCGGACTGATGCGCAGGCGCAGGGGAGTCGGACTGATGCGCATGCGCATAAGAATCTGACTGATGCGCATGCGCAGGAAAATCGCACTGATGCGCATGCGCAGAAGACTCGGACTGATGCGCAGGCGCAGGGGAGTCGGGCTGATGCGCATGCGCAGAAGCATCGGAATGATGCGCAGGCGCAGAGGAGTGGAACTGATGCGCAGGAGCAGGAGGTTCCTACTAACGCGTACGCGCAGAGGCATCGGACTGATGCGCTGGCGTAGGCGAGTCAGACTGATGCGCATGCGCAGAGGAATCGGACTGATGCGCAGGCGCAGAGGAGTGGTATTGATGCGCAGCAGCAGAAGAATCGGACTGATGCGCATGCGCAGAGCCATCGGACCGATGCGCATGGGCAGAAGAATCGGACTGACTGACGAAAAACGGTGTGATACCAAATCCGGGCGGTTTTTGCTCTACGAGCCGCAGGAGACCTGAAAAACGCGAAAAACTAAAAAAATCGACTTTAGAAAATTCCCGGACCCCTAGAAAAATCGGAAATCGTCTCACGAATCCAATGGCGCCAGCCAAATTGTCCTAGCTATGATATTTCCAAAGATATCGACGGAAAACGGTGTGATCCCAAATCCGGGCCTTTGTTGATCTCGGAGCCATAGGAGTTGGACTGATGTGCAGGCGGAGAGCAATCGAACTGATGCGCATGCGCAGAAGAATCCGACTGACGCGTAGGCGCAGAAAAGCCGGACTGTTGCGCAGGCGCAGGGGAGTCGGGCTGATGCGCAGGCGCAGGGGAGTCGGACTGATGCGCAGGCGGAGAGCAATCGGACTGATGTGCATGAGCAAGAGGGTCGGACTGACGCGCACGCGCAGAGGCATCGGACTGATGCGCTGGCGGAGGGGAGTCAGACTGATGCGCATGCGCAGAGGAATCGGACTGATGTGCAGGAGCAGGAAGGTCGGACTGACGCGCATGCCCAGAAGAATCTGACTGATGCGCAGGCGCAGGGGAGTCGGACTCCTGCGCAGGCGCAGGGGATTCGGACTGATGCGCTGGCGGAGGGGAGTCAGACTGATGCGCATGCGCAGAGGAGTGGAACTGGTGCGCAGGAGCAGGAGGATCCTACTGACGCGCACGCGCAGAGGCATCGGACTGATGCGCATGCGCAGAGGAATCGGACTGATGCGCATGCGCAGAGGAATCGGACTGATGTGCAGGAGCAGGAGGGTCGGACTGACGCGCATGCCCAGAAGAATCGGACTGATGCGCAGGCGCAGAAGAATCTGACTGATGTGCAGGAGCCGGAGGGTCGGACTGACGCGCATGCCCAGACGAATCGGACTGATGCGCAGGCGCAGAAGAATCTGACTGATGCGCAGGCGCAGGGGAGTCGGACTGATGCGCAGGCGGAGAGCAATCGGATCGATGTGCATGAGCAAGAGGGTCGGACTGACGCGCACGCGCAGAGGCATCGGACTGATGCGCTGGCGGAGGGGAGTCAGACTGATGCGCATGCGCAGAGGAATCGGACTGATGTGCAGGAGCAGGAGGGTCGGACTGACGCGCATACCCAGACGAATCGGACTGATGCGCAGGCGCAGAAGAATCTGACTGATGCGCAGGCGCAGGGGAGTCGGACTGATGCGCATGCGCAGAGGAATCGGATTGATGCGCATGCGCAGAGGAATCGGACTGATGTGCATGAGCAGGAGGGTCGGACTGACGCGCATGCCCAGAAGAATCGGACTGATGCGCAGGCGCAGAAGAATCTGACTGATGTGCAGGAGCAGGAGGGTCGGACTGACGCGCATGCCCAGACGAATCGGACTGATGCGCAGGCGCAGAAGAATCGGACTGATGCGCAGGTGCAGGGGAGTCACACTGATGCGCAGGCGCAGGGGAGTCGGACTGATGCGCATGCGCAGAAGAATCTGACTGATGCGCAGGCGCAGGAAAATCGCACTGATGCGCATGCGCAGAAGACTCGGACTGATGCGCAGGCGCAGAGGAGTGGAACTGATGCGCAGGAGCAGGAGGATTCTACTGACGCGCACGCGCAGAGGCATCGGACTGATGCGCTGGCGGAGGCGCAGAGGGATCGGACTGATGCGCTGGCGTAGGCGAGTCAGACTGATGCGCATGCGCAGAGGAATCGGACTGATGCGCAGGCGCAGAGGAGTGGTATTGATGCGCAGCAGCAGAAGAATCGGACTGATGCGCATGCGCAGAGCCATCGGACTGATGCGCATGGGCAGAAGAATCGGACTGACTGACGAAAAACGGTGTGATACCAAATCCGGGCGGTTTTTGCTCTACGAGCCGCAGGAGACCTGAAAAACGCGAAAAACTAAAAAAATCGACTTTAGAAAATTCCCGGACCCCTAGAAAAATCGGAAATCGTCTCACGAATCCAATGGCGCCAGCCAAATTGTCCTAGCTATGATATTTCCAAAGATATCGACGGAAAACGGTGTGATCCCAAATCCGGGCCTTTTTTGATCTCGGAGCCATAGAAGTTGGACTGATGTGCAGGCGGAGAGCAATCGAACTGATGCGCATGCGCAGAAGAATCCGACTGACGCGTAGGCGCAGAAAAGCCGGACTGTTGCGCAGGCGCAGGGGAGTCGGGCTGATGCGCAGGCGCAGGGGAGTCGGACTGATGCGCAGGCGGAGAGCAATCGGACTGATGTGCATGAGCAAGAGGGTCGGACTGACGCGCACGCGCAGAGCCATCGGACTGATGCGCATGGTCAGAAGATTCGGACTGACTGACGAAAAACGGTGTGATCCCAAATCCGGGCCCGTTTTGCTCTGGGAGGCCCAGGAGCCGGGAAAAACGCGAAAAACGGAAAAATCGACGTTAGAAAATTCCCGGACCCCTAGCAAAATCGGAAATCGTCTCACGAATCCAATGGCGCCAGCCAAATTATCCTGGCTATGATATTTCGAAAGATATGGGCGAAAAACGGTATGAGTCCAAATCCGGGCCCGTTTTGCTCTAGGAGGCCCAGGAGCCGAGAAAAACGCGAAAAACCAAAAAAATCGACTGTAGAAAATTCCTGGAGCCGTAGAAAAATCGGGAATCGACTCACGAATGCAATGGCGCTAGCCAAATTGTCCTAGCTATGATGTTTCCAAAAATTTGGGCGAAAAACGGTATGAGTCCAAATCCGGGCCCGTTTTGCTCTAGGAGGCCCAGGAGCCGAGAAAAACGCGAAAAACTAAAAAAATCGATTTTAGAAAATTCCCGGACCCCTAGAAAAATCGGAAATCGTCTCACGAATAGGATGGCACCAGCCAAATTGTCCTAGCTATGATATTTCCAAAGATATCGTCGGAAAACGGTGTGATCCCAAATCCGGGCCTTTTTTGCTCTAGGAGGCCCAGGAGCCGAGAAAAACGCGAAAAACTAAAAAAATCGACTTTAGAAAATTCCCGGACCCCTAGAAAAATCGGAAATCGTCTCACGAATCCAATGGCGCCAGCCAAATTGTCCTAGCTATGATATTTCCAAAGATATCGACGGAAAACGGTGTGATCCCAAATCCGGGCCTTTTTTGCTCTCGGAGCCATAGGAGTTGGACTGATGTGCAGGCGGAGAGCAATCGAACTGATGCGCAGGCGCAGGAAAATCGCACTGATGCGCATGCGCAGAAGACTCGGACTGATACGCAGGCGCAGGGGAGTCGGACTGACGCGCACGCGCAGAGCCATCGGACTGATGCGCATGGGCAGAAGATTCGGACTGACTGACGAAAAACGGTGTGATCCCAAATCCGGGCCCGTTTTGCTCTGGGAGGCCCAGGAGCCGAGAAAAACGCGAAAAACCAAAAAAATCGACTGTAGAAAATTCCTGGAGCCGTAGAAAAATCGGGAATCGACTCACGAATGCAATGGCGCTAGCCAAATTGTCCTAGCTATGATGTTTCCAAAAATTTAGGCGAAAAACGGTATGAGTCCAAATCCGGGCCCGTTTTGCTCTAGGAGGCCCAGGAGCCGAGAAAAACGCGAAAAACTAAAAAAATCGATTTTAGAAAATTCCCGGACCCCTAGAAAAATCGGAAATCGTCTCACGAATCCAATGGCGCCAGCCAAATTGTCCTAGCTATGATATTTCCAAAGATTTGGGCGAAGCACGGTATGAGCCCAAATCCGGGCCCGTTTTGCTCTAGGAGGCCCAGGAGCAGAGAAAAACGCGAAAAACTAAAAAAATCGACTTTAGAAAATTCCTGGAGCCGTAGAAAAATCGGAAATCTTCTCACGAATCCAATGGCGCCGTCAAAATTGTCCTAGCTATGATATTTCCAAAGATAGAGGCGACAAACGGTGTGATCCCAAATCCGGGCCCGTTTAGCTCTAGGAGGCCCAGGAGCCGAGAAAAACGCGAAAAACCAAAAAAATCGACTTTAGAAAATTCCCGCGCCCCTAGAAAAATTGGGAATCGACTCACGAATGCAATGGCGCTAGCCAAATTGTCCTAGCTATGATGTTTCCAAAAATTTGGGCGAAAAACGGTATGAGTCCAAATCCGGGCCCGTTTTGCTCTAGGAGGCCCAGGAGCCGAGAAAAACGCGAAAAACTAAAAAAATCGATTTTAGAAAATTCCCGGACCCCTAGAAAAATCGGAAATCGTCACACGAATAGAATGGCACCAGCCAAATTGTCCTAGCTATGATATTTCCAAAGATATCGACGGAAAACGGTGTGATCCCAAATCCGGGCCTTTTTTGCTCTCGCAGCCATAGGAGTTGGACTGATGTGCAGGCGGAGAGCAATCGAACTGATGCGCATGCCCAGAAGAATCCGACTGACGCGTAGGCGCAGAAGAGCCGGACTGATGCGCAGGCGCAGGGGAGTCGGGCTGATGCGCAGGCGCAGGGGAGTCGGACTGATGCGCAGGCGGAGAGCAATCGGACTGATGTGCATGAGCAAGAGGGTCGGACTGACGCGCACGCGCAGAGGCATCGGACTGATGCGCTGGCGGAGGGGAGTCAGACTGATGCGCATGCCCAGAAGAATCGGACTGATGCGCAGTCGCAGGAAAATCGCACTGATGCGCATGCGCAGAAGAATCGGACTGATGCGCATGCGCAGAAGAATCGGACTGATGAGCAGGTGCAGGGGAGTCGGACTGATGCGCAGGCGCAGGGGAGTCGGACTGATGCGCATGCGCAGAAGAATCTGACTGATGCGCAGGCGCAGGGGAGTCGGACTCCTGCGCAGGCGCAGGGGAGTCGGACTGATGCGCATGTGCAGAAGCGTCGGACTGATGCGCATTCGCATAAGAATCGGACTGATGCGCAGGCGCAGAAGAATCGGCCTGATGCGCAGGCGCAGAAGCATCGGACTGATGCGCAGGCGCAGAGGAGTGGAACTGATGCGCAGGAGCAGGAGGATCCTACTGACGCGCACGCGCAGAGGCATCGGACTGATGCGCTGGCGGAGGCGCAGAGGCATCGGACTGATGCGCTGGCGTAGGCGAGTCAGACTAATGCGCATGCGCAGAGGAATCGGACTGATGCGCAGGCGCAGAGGAGTGGTATTGATGCGCAGCAGCAGAAGAATCGGACTGATGCGCATGCGCAGAGCCATCGGACTGATGCGCATGGGCACAAGAATCGGACTGACTGACGAAAAACGGTGTGATACCAAATCCGGGCAGTTTTTGCTCTACGAGCCGCAGGAGACCTGAAAAACGCGAAAAACTAAAAAAATCGACTTTAGAAAATTTTCGGACCCCTAGAAAAATCGGAAATCGTCTCGCGAATCCAATGGCGCTAGCCAAATTGTCCTAGCTATGATATTTCCAAAGATATGGGCGAATAACCGTATGAGTCCAAATCCGGGCCCGGTTTGCTCTAGGAGGCCCAGGAGCCGAGAAAAACGCGAAAAACTAAAAAAATCGACTTAAGACAATTCTTGGACCCCTAGAAAAATCGTCTCACGTATAGAATGGCACCAGCCAAATTGTCCTAGCTATGATATTTCCAAAGATATCGACGGAAAACGGTGTGATCCCAAATCCGGGCCTTTTTTGCTCTCGCAGCCATAGGAGTTGGACTGATGTGCAGGCGGAGAGCAATCGAACTGATGCGCATGCGCAGAAGAATCCGACTGACGCGTAGGCGCAGAAGAGGCGGACTGATGCGCAGGCGCAGGGGAGTCGGGCTGATGCGCAGGCGCAGGGGAGTCCGACTGATGCGCAGGCGGAGAGCAATCGGACTGATGTGCATGAGCAAGAGGGTCGGACTGACGCGCACGCGCAGAGGCATCGGACTGATGCGCTGGCGGAGGGGAGTCAGACTGATGCGCATGCGCAGAGGAATCGGACTGATGTGCAGGAGCCGGAGGGTCGGACTGACGCGCATGCCCAGAAGAATCGGACTGATGCGCAGTCGCAGGAAAATCGCACTGATGCGCATGCGCAGAAGAATCGGACTGATGCGCATGCGCAGAAGAATCGGACTGATGAGAAGGTGCAGGGGAGTCGGACTGATGCGCTGGCGGAGGGGAGTCAGAGTGATGCGCATGCGCAGAGGAATCGGACTGATGTGCAGGAGCAGGAGGGTCGGACTGACGCGCATGCCCAGAAGAATCGGACTGATGCGCATTCGCAGGAAAATCGAACTGGTGCGCATGCGCAGAAGAATCCGACTGACGCTTAGGCGCAGAAAAGCCGGACTGATGCGCAGGCGCAGGGGAGTCGGGCTGATGCGCAGGCGCAGGGGAGTCGGACTGATGCGCAGGCGGAGAGCAATCGGACTGATGTGCATGAGCAAGAGGGTCGGACTGACGCGCACGCGCAGAGGCATCGGACTGATGCGCTGGCGGAGGGGAGTCAGACTGATGCGCATGCGCAGAGGAATCGGACTGATGTGCAGGAGCAGGAGGGTCGGACTGACGCGCATGCCCAGAAGAATCGGACTGATGCGCAGTCGCAGGAAAATCGCACTGATGCGCATGCGCACAAGAATCGGACTGACTGACGAAAAACGGTGTGATACCAAATCCGGGCAGTTTTTGCTCTACGAGCCGCAGGAGACCTGAAAAACGCGAAAAACTAAAAAAATCGACTTTAGAAAATTCCCGGACCCCTAGAAAAATCGGAAATCGTCTCACGAATCCAATGGCGCTAGCCAAATACTCCTAGCTATGATATTTCCAAAGATATGGGCGAATAACGGTATGAGTCCAAATCCGGGCCCGGTTTGCTCTAGGAGGCCCAGGAGCCGAGAAAAACGCGAAAAACTAAAAAAATCGACTTAAGACAATTCCCGGACCCCTAGAAAAATCGGAAATCGTCACACGAATAGAATGGCACCAGCCAAATTGTCCTAGCTATGATATTTCCAAAGATATCGACGGAAAACGGTGTGATCCCAAATCCGGGCCTTTTTTGCTCTAGGAGGCCCAGGAGCCGAGAAAAACGCGAAAAACTAAAAAAATCGACTTTAGAAAATTCCCGGACCCCTAGAAAAATCGGAAATCGTCTCACGAATCCAATGGCGCCAGCCAAATTGTCCTAGCTATGATATTTCCAAAGATTTGGGCGAAGCACGGTATGAGCCCAAATCCGGGCCCGTTTTGCTCTAGGAGGCCCAGGAGCAAAGAAAAACGCGCAAAACTAAAAAAATCGACTTTAGAAAATTCCTGGAGCCGTAGAAAAATCGGAAATCGTCTCACGAATCCAATGGCGCCGTCAAAATTGTCCTAGCTATGATATTTCCAAAGATAGAGGCGACAAACGGTGTGATCCCAAATCCGGGCCCGTCTAGCTCTAGGAGGCCCAGGACCCGAGAAAAACGCGAAAAACCTAAAAAATCGACTTTAGAAAATTCCCGGAGCCGTAGAAAAATCGGAAATCGTCTCACGAATCCAATGGCGCCAGCCAAATTGTCCTAGCTATGATATTTCCAAAGATATGGGCGAAAAACGCTACGAGCCCAAATCCGGGCCCGTTTTGCTCTAGGAGGCCCAGGAGCCGAGAAAAACGCGAAAAACTAAAAAAATCGACTTAAGACAATTCTTGGACCCCTAGAAAAATCGTCTCACGTATAGAATGGCACCAGCCAAATTGTCCTAGCTATGATATTTCCAAAGATATCGACGGAAAACGGTGTGATCCCAAATCCGGGCCTTTTTTGCTCTCGGAGCCATAGGAGTTGGACTGATGTGCAGGCGGAGAGCAATCGAACTGATGCGCATGAGCAAGAGGGTCGGATTGATGCAGAGGCGCAGAGGAGTGGTATTGATGCGCAGCAGCACAAGAATCGGACTGATGCGCAGTCACAGGGAAATCGCACTGATGCGCATGCGCAGAAGAATCGGACTGATGCGCATGCGCAGAAGAATCGGACTGATGCGCAGGTGCAGGGGAGTCGGACTGACGCGCATGCCCAGAAGAATCGGACTGATGCGCAGGCGCAGAGGAGTGGTATTGATGCGCAGCAGCAGAAGAATCGAACTGATGCGCATGCGCGGAAGAATCGAACTGATGCGCATGGGCACAAGAATCGGACTGACTGACGAAAAACGGTGTGATACCAAATCTGGGCAGTTTTTGCTCTACGAGCCGCAGGAGACCTGAAAAACGCGAAAAACTAAAAAAATCGACTTTAGAAAATTCCCGGACCCCTAGAAAAATCGGAAATCGTCTCGCGAATCCAATGGCGCTAGCCAAATTGTCCTAGCTATGATATTTCCAAAGATATGGGCGAATAATCGTATGAGTCCAAATCCGGGCCCGGTTTGCTCTAGGAGGCCCAGGAGCCGAGAAAAACGCGAAAAATTAAAAAAATCGACTTAAGACAATTCTTGGACCCCTAGAAAAATCGTCTCGTGTATAGAATGGCACCAGCCAAATTGTCCTAGCTATGATATTTCCAAAGATATCGACGGAAAACGGTGTGATCCCAAATCCGGGCCTTTTTTGCTCTCGCAGCCATAGGAGTTGGACTGATGTGCAGGCGGAGAGCAATCGAACTGATGCGCATGCGCAGAAGAATCCGACTGACGCGTAGGCGCAGAAGAGCCGGACTGATGCGCAGGCGCAGGGGAGTCGGGCTGATGCGCAGGCGCAGGGGAGTCCGACTGATGCGCAGGCGGAGAGCAATCGGACTGATGTGCATGAGCAAGAGGGTCGGACTGACGCGCACGCGCAGAGGCATCGGACTGATGCGCAGGTGCAGGGGAGTCGGACTGATGCGCAGGCGCAGGGGAGTCGGACTGATGCGCATGCGCAGAAGAATCTGACTGATGCGCAGGCGCAGGAAAATCGCACTGATGCGCATGCGCAGAAGACTCGGACTGATGCGCAGGCGCAGGGGAGTCGGGCTGATGCGCATGCGCAGAAGCATCGGAATGATGCGCAGGCGCAGAGGAGTGGAACTGATGCGCAGGAGCAGGAGGTTCCTACTGACGCGCACGCGCAGAGGCATCGGACTGATGCGCACGCGCAGAGGCATCGGACTGATGCGCATGCGCAGAGGAATCGGACTGATGCGCAGCAGCAGAAGAATCGGACTGATGCGCATGCGCAGAGCCATCGGACTGATGCGCATGGTCAGAAGATTCGGACTGACTGACGAAAAACGGTGTGATCCCAAATCCGGGCCCGTTTTGCTCTGGGAGGCCCAGGAGCCGAGAAAAACGCGAAAAACCAAAAAAATCGACTGTAGAAAATTCCTGGAGCCGTAGAAAAATGGGGAATCGACTCACGAATGCAATGGCGCTAGCCAAATTGTCCTAGCTATGTTTCCAAAAATTTGGGCGAAAAACGGTATGAGTCCAAATCCGGGCCCGTTTTGCTCTAGGAGGCCCAGGAGCTGAGAAAAACGCGAAAAACTAAAAAAATCGATTTTAGAAAATTCCCGGACCCCTAGAAAAATCGGAAATCGTCTCACGAATCCAATGGCGCCAGCCAAATTGTCCTAGCTATGATATTTCCAAAGATTTGGGCGAAGCACGGTATGAGCCCAAATCCGGGCCCGTTTTGCTCTAGGAGGCCCAGGAGCGGAGAAAAACGCGAAAAACAAAAAAAATCGACTTTAGAAAATTCCTGGAGCCGTAGAAAAATCGGAAATCGTCTCACGAATCCAATGGCGCCGTCAAAATTGTCCTAGCTATGATATTTCCAAAGATAGAGGCGACAAACGGTGTGATCCCAAATCCGGGCCCGTTTAGCTCTAGGAGGCCCAGGAGCCGAGAAAAACGCGAAAAACTAAAAAAATCGACTTTAGACAATTCCCGGACCCCTAGAAAAATCGGAAATCGTCTCACGAATAGGATGGCACCAGCCAAATTGTCCTAGCTATGATATTTCCAAAGTAATGGGCGAAAAACGGTATGAGTCCGAATCCGGGCCCGTTTTGCTCTAGGAGGCCCAGGAGCCGAGAAAAACGCGAAAAACCAAAAAAATCGACTTTAGAAAATTCCCGGACCCATAGAAAAATCGGAAATCGTCTTACGAATCCAATGGCGCTAGCCAAATTGTCCTAGCTATGATATTTCCAAAGATATGGGCGAATAACGGTATGAGTCCAAATCCGGGCCCGTTTCGCTCTAGGAGGCCCAGGAGCCGAGAAAAACGCGAAAAACTAAAAAAATCGACTTAAGACAATTCCCGGACCCCTAGACAAATCGGAAATCGTCTCACGTATAGAATGGCACCAGCCAAATTGTCCTAGCTATGACATTTCCAAAGATATCGACGGAATACGGTGTGATCCCAAATCCGGGCCTTTTTTGCTCTCGGAGCCATAGGAGTTGGACTGATGTGCAGGCGGAGAGCAATCGAACTCATGCGCATGCGCAGAAGAATCCGACTGACGCGTAGGCGCAGAAGAGCCGGACTGATGCGCAGGCGCAGGGGAGTCGGGCTGATGCGCAGGCGCAGGGGAGTCGGACTGATGCGCAGGCGCAGGGGAGTCGGACTGATGCGCAGGCGGAGGGGAGTCAGACTGATGCGCATGCGCAGAGGAATCGGACTGATGTGCAGGAGCAGGAGGGTCGGACTGACGCGCATGCGCAGAAGAATCGGACTGATGCGCAGGCGCAGAGGAGTGGAACTGATGCGCAGGAGCAGGAGGATCCTACTGACGCGCACGCGCAGAGGCACCGGACTGATGCGCAGGCGCAGAAGAATGTGACTGATGCGCAGGCGCAGGGGAGTCGGACTGATGCGCAGGCGCAGAGGAGTGGAACTGATGCGCAGGAGCAGGAGGATCCTACTGACGCGCAGGCGCAGAGGCACCGGACTGATGCGCATGCGCAGAGGAATCGGACTGATGCGCAGGCGCAGAGGAGTGGTATTGATGCGCAGCAGAAGAAGAATCGGACTGTTGCGCATGCGCAGAGCAATCGGACTGATGCGCATGGGCAGAAGATTCGGACTGACTGACGAAAAACGGTGTGATCCCAAATCCGGGCCCGTTTTGCTCTGGGAGGTCCAGGAGCCGAGAAAATCGCGAAAAACGGAAAAATCGGCGATAGAAAATTCCCGGACCCCTAGCAAAATCGGAAATCGTCTCACGAATCCAATGGCGCCAGCCAAATTGTCCTGGCTATGATATTTCGAAAGATATGGGCGAAAAACGGTATGAGTCCAAATCCGGGCCCGTTTTGCTCTAGGAGGCCCAGGAGCCGAGAAAAACGCGAAAAACTAAAAAAATCGATTTTAGAAAATTCCCGGACCCCTAGAAAAATCGGAAATCGTCTCACGAATCCAATGGCGCCAGCCAAATTGTCCTAGCTATGATATTTCCAAAGATTTGGGCGAAGCACGGTATGAGCCCAAATCCGGGCCCGTTTTGCTCTAGGAGGCCCAGGAGCAGAGAAAAACGCGAAAAATTGAAAAAATCGACTTTAGAAAATTCCTGAAGCCGTAGAAAAATCGGAAATCGTCTCTGGAATCCAATGGCGCCAGCCAAATTGTCCTAGCTATGATATTTCCAAAGATATGGGCGAAAAACGATACGAGCCCAAATCCGGGCCCGTTTAGCTCTAGGAGGTCCAGGACCCGAGAAAAACGCGAAAAACTAAAAAAATCCACTTTAGACAATTCCCGGACCCCTAGAAAAATCGGAAATCGTCTCACGAATAGAATGGCACCAGCCAAATTGTCCTAGCTATGATATTTCCAAAGATATCGACGGAAAACGGTGTGATCCCAAATCCGGGCCTTTTTTGTTCTAGGAGGCCCAGGAGCCGAGAAAAACGCGAAAAACTAAAAAAATCGACTTTAGAAAATTCCCGGACCCCTAGAAAAATCGGAAATCGTCTCACGAATCCAATGGCGCCAGCCAAATTGTCCTAGCTATGATATTTCCAAAGATATCGACGGAAAACGGTGTGATCCCAAATCCGGGCCTTTTTTGCTCTCGGAGCCATAGGAGTTGGACTGATGCGCAGGTGCAGGGGAGTCGGACTGATGCGCAGGCGCAGGGGAGTCGGACTGATGCGCATGCGCATAAGAATCTGACTGATGCGCATGCGCAGGAAAATCGCACTGATGCGCATGCGCAGAAGACTCGGACTGATGCGCAGGCGCAGGGGAGTCGGGATGATGCGCATGCGCAGAAGCATCGGAATGATGCGCAGGCGCAGAGGAGTGGAACTGATGCGCAGGAGGAGGAGGTTCCTACTAACGCGCACGCGCAGAGGCATCGGACTGATGCGCATGCGCAGAGGAATCGGACTGATGCGCAGGCGCAGAGGAGTGGTATTGATGCGCAGCAGCCGAAGAATCGGACTGATGCGCATGCGCAGAGCCATCGGACTGATGCGCATGGTCAGAAGATTCGGACTGACTGACGAAAAACGGTGTGATCCCAAATCCGGGCCCGTTTTCCTCTGGGAGGCCCAGGAGCCGAGAAAAACGCGAAAAACGGAAAAATCGACGTTAGAAAATTCCCGGACCCCTAGCAAAATCGGAAATCGTCTCACGAATCCAATGGCGCCAGCCAAATTGTCCTGGCTATGATATTTCGAAAGATATGGGCGAAAAACGGTATGAGTCCAAATCCGGGCCCGTTTTGCTCTAGGAGGCCCAGGAGCCGAGAAAAACGCGAAAAAATAAAAAAATCGACTTTAGAAAATTCCCGGACCCCTAGAGAAATGGGAAATCGTCTCACGAATCTAATGGCGCCAGCCAAATTGTCCTAGCTATGATATTTCCCAAGATATGGGCGAAAAACGGTATGAGCCCAAATCCGGGCCCGTTTTGCTCTAGGAGGCCCAGGAGCCGAGAAAAACGCGAAAAAATAAAAAAATCGACTTTAAAAAATTCCCGGACCCATAGAAAAATCGGAAATCGTCTTACGAATCCAATGGCGCTAGCCAAATTGTCCTAGCTATGATATTTCCAAAGATATGGGCGAATAACGGTATGAGTCCAAATCCGGGCCCGTTTCACTCTAGGAGGCCCAGGAGCCGAGAAAAACTAACAAAATCGACTTAAGACAATTCCCGGACCCCTAGAAAAATCGGAAATCGTCTCACGAATCCAATGGCGCCAGCCAAATTGTCCTAGCTATGATATTTCCAAAGATATCGACGGAAAACGGTGTGATCCCAAATCCGGGCCTTTTTTGCTCTCGGAGCCATAGGAGTTGGACTGATGTGCAGGCGGAGAGCAATCGAACTGATGCGCATGAGCAAGAGGGTCGGATTGACGCGCACGCGCAGAGGCATCGGTCTGATGCGCTGGCGGAGGGGAGTCAGACTGATGCGCATGCGCAGAGGAATCGGACTGATGTGCAGGAGCAGGAGGGTCGGACTCACGCGCATGCCCAGAAGAATCGGACTGATGCGCATGCGCAGAAGAATCGGACTGATGCGCAGGTGCAGGGGAGTCGGACTGATGCGCAGGCGCAGGGGAGTCGGACTGATGCGCATGCGCATAAGAATCTGACTGATGCGCATGCGCAGGAAAATCGCACTGATGCGCATGCGCAGAAGACTCGGACTGATGCGCAGGCGCAGGGGAGTCGGGCTGATGCGCATGCGCAGAAGCATCGGAATGATGCGCAGGCGCAGAGGAGTGGAACTGATGCGCAGGAGCAGGAGGTTCCTACTAACGCGTACGCGCAGAGGCATCGGACTGATGCGCTGGCGTAGGCGAGTCAGACTGATGCGCATGCGCAGAGGAATCGGACTGATGCGCAGGCGCAGAGGAGTGGTATTGATGCGCAGCAGCAGAAGAATCGGACTGATGCGCATGCGCAGAGCCATCGGACCGATGCGCATGGGCAGAAGAATCGGACTGACTGACGAAAAACGGTGTGATACCAAATCCGGGCGGTTTTTGCTCTACGAGCCGCAGGAGACCTGAAAAACGCGAAAAACTAAAAAAATCGACTTTAGAAAATTCCCGGACCCCTAGAAAAATCGGAAATCGTCTCACGAATCCAATGGCGCCAGCCAAATTGTCCTAGCTATGATATTTCCAAAGATATCGACGGAAAACGGTGTGATCCCAAATCCGGGCCTTTGTTGATCTCGGAGCCATAGGAGTTGGACTGATGTGCAGGCGGAGAGCAATCGAACTGATGCGCATGCGCAGAAGAATCCGACTGACGCGTAGGCGCAGAAAAGCCGGACTGTTGCGCAGGCGCAGGGGAGTCGGGCTGATGCGCAGGCGCAGGGGAGTCGGACTGATGCGCAGGCGGAGAGCAATCGGACTGATGTGCATGAGCAAGAGGGTCGGACTGACGCGCACGCGCAGAGGCATCGGACTGATGCGCTGGCGGAGGGGAGTCAGACTGATGCGCATGCGCAGAGGAATCGGACTGATGTGCAGGAGCAGGAAGGTCGGACTGACGCGCATGCCCAGAAGAATCTGACTGATGCGCAGGCGCAGGGGAGTCGGACTCCTGCGCAGGCGCAGGGGATTCGGACTGATGCGCTGGCGGAGGGGAGTCAGACTGATGCGCATGCGCAGAGGAGTGGAACTGGTGCGCAGGAGCAGGAGGATCCTACTGACGCGCACGCGCAGAGGCATCGGACTGATGCGCATGCGCAGAGGAATCGGACTGATGCGCATGCGCAGAGGAATCGGACTGATGTGCAGGAGCAGGAGGGTCGGACTGACGCGCATGCCCAGAAGAATCGGACTGATGCGCAGGCGCAGAAGAATCTGACTGATGTGCAGGAGCCGGAGGGTCGGACTGACGCGCATGCCCAGACGAATCGGACTGATGCGCAGGCGCAGAAGAATCTGACTGATGCGCAGGCGCAGGGGAGTCGGACTGATGCGCAGGCGGAGAGCAATCGGATCGATGTGCATGAGCAAGAGGGTCGGACTGACGCGCACGCGCAGAGGCATCGGACTGATGCGCTGGCGGAGGGGAGTCAGACTGATGCGCATGCGCAGAGGAATCGGACTGATGTGCAGGAGCAGGAGGGTCGGACTGACGCGCATACCCAGACGAATCGGACTGATGCGCAGGCGCAGAAGAATCTGACTGATGCGCAGGCGCAGGGGAGTCGGACTGATGCGCATGCGCAGAGGAATCGGATTGATGCGCATGCGCAGAGGAATCGGACTGATGTGCATGAGCAGGAGGGTCGGACTGACGCGCATGCCCAGAAGAATCGGACTGATGCGCAGGCGCAGAAGAATCTGACTGATGTGCAGGAGCAGGAGGGTCGGACTGACGCGCATGCCCAGACGAATCGGACTGATGCGCAGGCGCAGAAGAATCGGACTGATGCGCAGGTGCAGGGGAGTCACACTGATGCGCAGGCGCAGGGGAGTCGGACTGATGCGCATGCGCAGAAGAATCTGACTGATGCGCAGGCGCAGGAAAATCGCACTGATGCGCATGCGCAGAAGACTCGGACTGATGCGCAGGCGCAGAGGAGTGGAACTGATGCGCAGGAGCAGGAGGATTCTACTGACGCGCACGCGCAGAGGCATCGGACTGATGCGCTGGCGGAGGCGCAGAGGGATCGGACTGATGCGCTGGCGTAGGCGAGTCAGACTGATGCGCATGCGCAGAGGAATCGGACTGATGCGCAGGCGCAGAGGAGTGGTATTGATGCGCAGCAGCAGAAGAATCGGACTGATGCGCATGCGCAGAGCCATCGGACTGATGCGCATGGGCAGAAGAATCGGACTGACTGACGAAAAACGGTGTGATACCAAATCCGGGCGGTTTTTGCTCTACGAGCCGCAGGAGACCTGAAAAACGCGAAAAACTAAAAAAATCGACTTTAGAAAATTCCCGGACCCCTAGAAAAATCGGAAATCGTCTCACGAATCCAATGGCGCCAGCCAAATTGTCCTAGCTATGATATTTCCAAAGATATCGACGGAAAACGGTGTGATCCCAAATCCGGGCCTTTTTTGATCTCGGAGCCATAGAAGTTGGACTGATGTGCAGGCGGAGAGCAATCGAACTGATGCGCATGCGCAGAAGAATCCGACTGACGCGTAGGCGCAGAAAAGCCGGACTGTTGCGCAGGCGCAGGGGAGTCGGGCTGATGCGCAGGCGCAGGGGAGTCGGACTGATGCGCAGGCGGAGAGCAATCGGACTGATGTGCATGAGCAAGAGGGTCGGACTGACGCGCACGCGCAGAGCCATCGGACTGATGCGCATGGTCAGAAGATTCGGACTGACTGACGAAAAACGGTGTGATCCCAAATCCGGGCCCGTTTTGCTCTGGGAGGCCCAGGAGCCGGGAAAAACGCGAAAAACGGAAAAATCGACGTTAGAAAATTCCCGGACCCCTAGCAAAATCGGAAATCGTCTCACGAATCCAATGGCGCCAGCCAAATTATCCTGGCTATGATATTTCGAAAGATATGGGCGAAAAACGGTATGAGTCCAAATCCGGGCCCGTTTTGCTCTAGGAGGCCCAGGAGCCGAGAAAAACGCGAAAAACCAAAAAAATCGACTGTAGAAAATTCCTGGAGCCGTAGAAAAATCGGGAATCGACTCACGAATGCAATGGCGCTAGCCAAATTGTCCTAGCTATGATGTTTCCAAAAATTTGGGCGAAAAACGGTATGAGTCCAAATCCGGGCCCGTTTTGCTCTAGGAGGCCCAGGAGCCGAGAAAAACGCGAAAAACTAAAAAAATCGATTTTAGAAAATTCCCGGACCCCTAGAAAAATCGGAAATCGTCTCACGAATAGGATGGCACCAGCCAAATTGTCCTAGCTATGATATTTCCAAAGATATCGTCGGAAAACGGTGTGATCCCAAATCCGGGCCTTTTTTGCTCTAGGAGGCCCAGGAGCCGAGAAAAACGCGAAAAACTAAAAAAATCGACTTTAGAAAATTCCCGGACCCCTAGAAAAATCGGAAATCGTCTCACGAATCCAATGGCGCCAGCCAAATTGTCCTAGCTATGATATTTCCAAAGATATCGACGGAAAACGGTGTGATCCCAAATCCGGGCCTTTTTTGCTCTCGGAGCCATAGGAGTTGGACTGATGTGCAGGCGGAGAGCAATCGAACTGATGCGCAGGCGCAGGAAAATCGCACTGATGCGCATGCGCAGAAGACTCGGACTGATACGCAGGCGCAGGGGAGTCGGACTGACGCGCACGCGCAGAGCCATCGGACTGATGCGCATGGGCAGAAGATTCGGACTGACTGACGAAAAACGGTGTGATCCCAAATCCGGGCCCGTTTTGCTCTGGGAGGCCCAGGAGCCGAGAAAAACGCGAAAAACCAAAAAAATCGACTGTAGAAAATTCCTGGAGCCGTAGAAAAATCGGGAATCGACTCACGAATGCAATGGCGCTAGCCAAATTGTCCTAGCTATGATGTTTCCAAAAATTTAGGCGAAAAACGGTATGAGTCCAAATCCGGGCCCGTTTTGCTCTAGGAGGCCCAGGAGCCGAGAAAAACGCGAAAAACTAAAAAAATCGATTTTAGAAAATTCCCGGACCCCTAGAAAAATCGGAAATCGTCTCACGAATCCAATGGCGCCAGCCAAATTGTCCTAGCTATGATATTTCCAAAGATTTGGGCGAAGCACGGTATGAGCCCAAATCCGGGCCCGTTTTGCTCTAGGAGGCCCAGGAGCAGAGAAAAACGCGAAAAACTAAAAAAATCGACTTTAGAAAATTCCTGGAGCCGTAGAAAAATCGGAAATCTTCTCACGAATCCAATGGCGCCGTCAAAATTGTCCTAGCTATGATATTTCCAAAGATAGAGGCGACAAACGGTGTGATCCCAAATCCGGGCCCGTTTAGCTCTAGGAGGCCCAGGAGCCGAGAAAAACGCGAAAAACCAAAAAAATCGACTTTAGAAAATTCCCGCGCCCCTAGAAAAATTGGGAATCGACTCACGAATGCAATGGCGCTAGCCAAATTGTCCTAGCTATGATGTTTCCAAAAATTTGGGCGAAAAACGGTATGAGTCCAAATCCGGGCCCGTTTTGCTCTAGGAGGCCCAGGAGCCGAGAAAAACGCGAAAAACTAAAAAAATCGATTTTAGAAAATTCCCGGACCCCTAGAAAAATCGGAAATCGTCACACGAATAGAATGGCACCAGCCAAATTGTCCTAGCTATGATATTTCCAAAGATATCGACGGAAAACGGTGTGATCCCAAATCCGGGCCTTTTTTGCTCTCGCAGCCATAGGAGTTGGACTGATGTGCAGGCGGAGAGCAATCGAACTGATGCGCATGCCCAGAAGAATCCGACTGACGCGTAGGCGCAGAAGAGCCGGACTGATGCGCAGGCGCAGGGGAGTCGGGCTGATGCGCAGGCGCAGGGGAGTCGGACTGATGCGCAGGCGGAGAGCAATCGGACTGATGTGCATGAGCAAGAGGGTCGGACTGACGCGCACGCGCAGAGGCATCGGACTGATGCGCTGGCGGAGGGGAGTCAGACTGATGCGCATGCCCAGAAGAATCGGACTGATGCGCAGTCGCAGGAAAATCGCACTGATGCGCATGCGCAGAAGAATCGGACTGATGCGCATGCGCAGAAGAATCGGACTGATGAGCAGGTGCAGGGGAGTCGGACTGATGCGCAGGCGCAGGGGAGTCGGACTGATGCGCATGCGCAGAAGAATCTGACTGATGCGCAGGCGCAGGGGAGTCGGACTCCTGCGCAGGCGCAGGGGAGTCGGACTGATGCGCATGTGCAGAAGCGTCGGACTGATGCGCATTCGCATAAGAATCGGACTGATGCGCAGGCGCAGAAGAATCGGCCTGATGCGCAGGCGCAGAAGCATCGGACTGATGCGCAGGCGCAGAGGAGTGGAACTGATGCGCAGGAGCAGGAGGATCCTACTGACGCGCACGCGCAGAGGCATCGGACTGATGCGCTGGCGGAGGCGCAGAGGCATCGGACTGATGCGCTGGCGTAGGCGAGTCAGACTAATGCGCATGCGCAGAGGAATCGGACTGATGCGCAGGCGCAGAGGAGTGGTATTGATGCGCAGCAGCAGAAGAATCGGACTGATGCGCATGCGCAGAGCCATCGGACTGATGCGCATGGGCACAAGAATCGGACTGACTGACGAAAAACGGTGTGATACCAAATCCGGGCAGTTTTTGCTCTACGAGCCGCAGGAGACCTGAAAAACGCGAAAAACTAAAAAAATCGACTTTAGAAAATTTTCGGACCCCTAGAAAAATCGGAAATCGTCTCGCGAATCCAATGGCGCTAGCCAAATTGTCCTAGCTATGATATTTCCAAAGATATGGGCGAATAACCGTATGAGTCCAAATCCGGGCCCGGTTTGCTCTAGGAGGCCCAGGAGCCGAGAAAAACGCGAAAAACTAAAAAAATCGACTTAAGACAATTCTTGGACCCCTAGAAAAATCGTCTCACGTATAGAATGGCACCAGCCAAATTGTCCTAGCTATGATATTTCCAAAGATATCGACGGAAAACGGTGTGATCCCAAATCCGGGCCTTTTTTGCTCTCGCAGCCATAGGAGTTGGACTGATGTGCAGGCGGAGAGCAATCGAACTGATGCGCATGCGCAGAAGAATCCGACTGACGCGTAGGCGCAGAAGAGGCGGACTGATGCGCAGGCGCAGGGGAGTCGGGCTGATGCGCAGGCGCAGGGGAGTCCGACTGATGCGCAGGCGGAGAGCAATCGGACTGATGTGCATGAGCAAGAGGGTCGGACTGACGCGCACGCGCAGAGGCATCGGACTGATGCGCTGGCGGAGGGGAGTCAGACTGATGCGCATGCGCAGAGGAATCGGACTGATGTGCAGGAGCCGGAGGGTCGGACTGACGCGCATGCCCAGAAGAATCGGACTGATGCGCAGTCGCAGGAAAATCGCACTGATGCGCATGCGCAGAAGAATCGGACTGATGCGCATGCGCAGAAGAATCGGACTGATGAGAAGGTGCAGGGGAGTCGGACTGATGCGCTGGCGGAGGGGAGTCAGAGTGATGCGCATGCGCAGAGGAATCGGACTGATGTGCAGGAGCAGGAGGGTCGGACTGACGCGCATGCCCAGAAGAATCGGACTGATGCGCATTCGCAGGAAAATCGAACTGGTGCGCATGCGCAGAAGAATCCGACTGACGCTTAGGCGCAGAAAAGCCGGACTGATGCGCAGGCGCAGGGGAGTCGGGCTGATGCGCAGGCGCAGGGGAGTCGGACTGATGCGCAGGCGGAGAGCAATCGGACTGATGTGCATGAGCAAGAGGGTCGGACTGACGCGCACGCGCAGAGGCATCGGACTGATGCGCTGGCGGAGGGGAGTCAGACTGATGCGCATGCGCAGAGGAATCGGACTGATGTGCAGGAGCAGGAGGGTCGGACTGACGCGCATGCCCAGAAGAATCGGACTGATGCGCAGTCGCAGGAAAATCGCACTGATGCGCATGCGCACAAGAATCGGACTGACTGACGAAAAACGGTGTGATACCAAATCCGGGCAGTTTTTGCTCTACGAGCCGCAGGAGACCTGAAAAACGCGAAAAACTAAAAAAATCGACTTTAGAAAATTCCCGGACCCCTAGAAAAATCGGAAATCGTCTCACGAATCCAATGGCGCTAGCCAAATACTCCTAGCTATGATATTTCCAAAGATATGGGCGAATAACGGTATGAGTCCAAATCCGGGCCCGGTTTGCTCTAGGAGGCCCAGGAGCCGAGAAAAACGCGAAAAACTAAAAAAATCGACTTAAGACAATTCCCGGACCCCTAGAAAAATCGGAAATCGTCACACGAATAGAATGGCACCAGCCAAATTGTCCTAGCTATGATATTTCCAAAGATATCGACGGAAAACGGTGTGATCCCAAATCCGGGCCTTTTTTGCTCTAGGAGGCCCAGGAGCCGAGAAAAACGCGAAAAACTAAAAAAATCGACTTTAGAAAATTCCCGGACCCCTAGAAAAATCGGAAATCGTCTCACGAATCCAATGGCGCCAGCCAAATTGTCCTAGCTATGATATTTCCAAAGATTTGGGCGAAGCACGGTATGAGCCCAAATCCGGGCCCGTTTTGCTCTAGGAGGCCCAGGAGCAAAGAAAAACGCGCAAAACTAAAAAAATCGACTTTAGAAAATTCCTGGAGCCGTAGAAAAATCGGAAATCGTCTCACGAATCCAATGGCGCCGTCAAAATTGTCCTAGCTATGATATTTCCAAAGATAGAGGCGACAAACGGTGTGATCCCAAATCCGGGCCCGTCTAGCTCTAGGAGGCCCAGGACCCGAGAAAAACGCGAAAAACCTAAAAAATCGACTTTAGAAAATTCCCGGAGCCGTAGAAAAATCGGAAATCGTCTCACGAATCCAATGGCGCCAGCCAAATTGTCCTAGCTATGATATTTCCAAAGATATGGGCGAAAAACGCTACGAGCCCAAATCCGGGCCCGTTTTGCTCTAGGAGGCCCAGGAGCCGAGAAAAACGCGAAAAACTAAAAAAATCGACTTAAGACAATTCTTGGACCCCTAGAAAAATCGTCTCACGTATAGAATGGCACCAGCCAAATTGTCCTAGCTATGATATTTCCAAAGATATCGACGGAAAACGGTGTGATCCCAAATCCGGGCCTTTTTTGCTCTCGGAGCCATAGGAGTTGGACTGATGTGCAGGCGGAGAGCAATCGAACTGATGCGCATGAGCAAGAGGGTCGGATTGATGCAGAGGCGCAGAGGAGTGGTATTGATGCGCAGCAGCACAAGAATCGGACTGATGCGCAGTCACAGGGAAATCGCACTGATGCGCATGCGCAGAAGAATCGGACTGATGCGCATGCGCAGAAGAATCGGACTGATGCGCAGGTGCAGGGGAGTCGGACTGACGCGCATGCCCAGAAGAATCGGACTGATGCGCAGGCGCAGAGGAGTGGTATTGATGCGCAGCAGCAGAAGAATCGAACTGATGCGCATGCGCGGAAGAATCGAACTGATGCGCATGGGCACAAGAATCGGACTGACTGACGAAAAACGGTGTGATACCAAATCTGGGCAGTTTTTGCTCTACGAGCCGCAGGAGACCTGAAAAACGCGAAAAACTAAAAAAATCGACTTTAGAAAATTCCCGGACCCCTAGAAAAATCGGAAATCGTCTCGCGAATCCAATGGCGCTAGCCAAATTGTCCTAGCTATGATATTTCCAAAGATATGGGCGAATAATCGTATGAGTCCAAATCCGGGCCCGGTTTGCTCTAGGAGGCCCAGGAGCCGAGAAAAACGCGAAAAATTAAAAAAATCGACTTAAGACAATTCTTGGACCCCTAGAAAAATCGTCTCGTGTATAGAATGGCACCAGCCAAATTGTCCTAGCTATGATATTTCCAAAGATATCGACGGAAAACGGTGTGATCCCAAATCCGGGCCTTTTTTGCTCTCGCAGCCATAGGAGTTGGACTGATGTGCAGGCGGAGAGCAATCGAACTGATGCGCATGCGCAGAAGAATCCGACTGACGCGTAGGCGCAGAAGAGCCGGACTGATGCGCAGGCGCAGGGGAGTCGGGCTGATGCGCAGGCGCAGGGGAGTCCGACTGATGCGCAGGCGGAGAGCAATCGGACTGATGTGCATGAGCAAGAGGGTCGGACTGACGCGCACGCGCAGAGGCATCGGACTGATGCGCAGGTGCAGGGGAGTCGGACTGATGCGCAGGCGCAGGGGAGTCGGACTGATGCGCATGCGCAGAAGAATCTGACTGATGCGCAGGCGCAGGAAAATCGCACTGATGCGCATGCGCAGAAGACTCGGACTGATGCGCAGGCGCAGGGGAGTCGGGCTGATGCGCATGCGCAGAAGCATCGGAATGATGCGCAGGCGCAGAGGAGTGGAACTGATGCGCAGGAGCAGGAGGTTCCTACTGACGCGCACGCGCAGAGGCATCGGACTGATGCGCACGCGCAGAGGCATCGGACTGATGCGCATGCGCAGAGGAATCGGACTGATGCGCAGCAGCAGAAGAATCGGACTGATGCGCATGCGCAGAGCCATCGGACTGATGCGCATGGTCAGAAGATTCGGACTGACTGACGAAAAACGGTGTGATCCCAAATCCGGGCCCGTTTTGCTCTGGGAGGCCCAGGAGCCGAGAAAAACGCGAAAAACCAAAAAAATCGACTGTAGAAAATTCCTGGAGCCGTAGAAAAATGGGGAATCGACTCACGAATGCAATGGCGCTAGCCAAATTGTCCTAGCTATGTTTCCAAAAATTTGGGCGAAAAACGGTATGAGTCCAAATCCGGGCCCGTTTTGCTCTAGGAGGCCCAGGAGCTGAGAAAAACGCGAAAAACTAAAAAAATCGATTTTAGAAAATTCCCGGACCCCTAGAAAAATCGGAAATCGTCTCACGAATCCAATGGCGCCAGCCAAATTGTCCTAGCTATGATATTTCCAAAGATTTGGGCGAAGCACGGTATGAGCCCAAATCCGGGCCCGTTTTGCTCTAGGAGGCCCAGGAGCGGAGAAAAACGCGAAAAACAAAAAAAATCGACTTTAGAAAATTCCTGGAGCCGTAGAAAAATCGGAAATCGTCTCACGAATCCAATGGCGCCGTCAAAATTGTCCTAGCTATGATATTTCCAAAGATAGAGGCGACAAACGGTGTGATCCCAAATCCGGGCCCGTTTAGCTCTAGGAGGCCCAGGAGCCGAGAAAAACGCGAAAAACTAAAAAAATCGACTTTAGACAATTCCCGGACCCCTAGAAAAATCGGAAATCGTCTCACGAATAGGATGGCACCAGCCAAATTGTCCTAGCTATGATATTTCCAAAGTAATGGGCGAAAAACGGTATGAGTCCGAATCCGGGCCCGTTTTGCTCTAGGAGGCCCAGGAGCCGAGAAAAACGCGAAAAACCAAAAAAATCGACTTTAGAAAATTCCCGGACCCATAGAAAAATCGGAAATCGTCTTACGAATCCAATGGCGCTAGCCAAATTGTCCTAGCTATGATATTTCCAAAGATATGGGCGAATAACGGTATGAGTCCAAATCCGGGCCCGTTTCGCTCTAGGAGGCCCAGGAGCCGAGAAAAACGCGAAAAACTAAAAAAATCGACTTAAGACAATTCCCGGACCCCTAGACAAATCGGAAATCGTCTCACGTATAGAATGGCACCAGCCAAATTGTCCTAGCTATGACATTTCCAAAGATATCGACGGAATACGGTGTGATCCCAAATCCGGGCCTTTTTTGCTCTCGGAGCCATAGGAGTTGGACTGATGTGCAGGCGGAGAGCAATCGAACTCATGCGCATGCGCAGAAGAATCCGACTGACGCGTAGGCGCAGAAGAGCCGGACTGATGCGCAGGCGCAGGGGAGTCGGGCTGATGCGCAGGCGCAGGGGAGTCGGACTGATGCGCAGGCGCAGGGGAGTCGGACTGATGCGCAGGCGGAGGGGAGTCAGACTGATGCGCATGCGCAGAGGAATCGGACTGATGTGCAGGAGCAGGAGGGTCGGACTGACGCGCATGCGCAGAAGAATCGGACTGATGCGCAGGCGCAGAGGAGTGGAACTGATGCGCAGGAGCAGGAGGATCCTACTGACGCGCACGCGCAGAGGCACCGGACTGATGCGCAGGCGCAGAAGAATGTGACTGATGCGCAGGCGCAGGGGAGTCGGACTGATGCGCAGGCGCAGAGGAGTGGAACTGATGCGCAGGAGCAGGAGGATCCTACTGACGCGCACGCGCAGAGGCACCGGACTGATGCGCATGCGCAGAGGAATCGGACTGATGCGCAGGCGCAGAGGAGTGGTATTGATGCGCAGCAGCAGAAGAATCGGACTGTTGCGCATGCGCAGAGCAATCGGACTGATGCGCATGGGCAGAAGATTCGGACTGACTGACGAAAAACGGTGTGATCCCAAATCCGGGCCCGTTTTGCTCTGGGAGGTCCAGGAGCCGAGAAAATCGCGAAAAACGGAAAAATCGGCGATAGAAAATTCCCGGACCCCTAGCAAAATCGGAAATCGTCTCACGAATCCAATGGCGCCAGCCAAATTGTCCTGGCTATGATATTTCGAAAGATATGGGCGAAAAACGGTATGAGTCCAAATCCGGGCCCGTTTTGCTCTAGGAGGCCCAGGAGCCGAGAAAAACGCGAAAAACTAAAAAAATCGATTTTAGAAAATTCCCGGACCCCTAGAAAAATCGGAAATCGTCTCACGAATCCAATGGCGCCAGCCAAATTGTCCTAGCTATGATATTTCCAAAGATTTGGGCGAAGCACGGTATGAGCCCAAATCCGGGCCCGTTTTGCTCTAGGAGGCCCAGGAGCAGAGAAAAACGCGAAAAATTGAAAAAATCGACTTTAGAAAATTCCTGAAGCCGTAGAAAAATCGGAAATCGTCTCTGGAATCCAATGGCGCCAGCCAAATTGTCCTAGCTATGATATTTCCAAAGATATGGGCGAAAAACGATACGAGCCCAAATCCGGGCCCGTTTAGCTCTAGGAGGTCCAGGACCCGAGAAAAACGCGAAAAACTAAAAAAATCCACTTTAGACAATTCCCGGACCCCTAGAAAAATCGGAAATCGTCTCACGAATAGAATGGCACCAGCCAAATTGTCCTAGCTATGATATTTCCAAAGATATCGACGGAAAACGGTGTGATCCCAAATCCGGGCCTTTTTTGTTCTAGGAGGCCCAGGAGCCGAGAAAAACGCGAAAAACTAAAAAAATCGACTTTAGAAAATTCCCGGACCCCTAGAAAAATCGGAAATCGTCTCACGAATCCAATGGCGCCAGCCAAATTGTCCTAGCTATGATATTTCCAAAGATATCGACGGAAAACGGTGTGATCCCAAATCCGGGCCTTTTTTGCTCTCGGAGCCATAGGAGTTGGACTGATGCGCAGGTGCAGGGGAGTCGGACTGATGCGCAGGCGCAGGGGAGTCGGACTGATGCGCATGCGCATAAGAATCTGACTGATGCGCATGCGCAGGAAAATCGCACTGATGCGCATGCGCAGAAGACTCGGACTGATGCGCAGGCGCAGGGGAGTCGGGATGATGCGCATGCGCAGAAGCATCGGAATGATGCGCAGGCGCAGAGGAGTGGAACTGATGCGCAGGAGGAGGAGGTTCCTACTAACGCGCACGCGCAGAGGCATCGGACTGATGCGCATGCGCAGAGGAATCGGACTGATGCGCAGGCGCAGAGGAGTGGTATTGATGCGCAGCAGCCGAAGAATCGGACTGATGCGCATGCGCAGAGCCATCGGACTGATGCGCATGGTCAGAAGATTCGGACTGACTGACGAAAAACGGTGTGATCCCAAATCCGGGCCCGTTTTCCTCTGGGAGGCCCAGGAGCCGAGAAAAACGCGAAAAACGGAAAAATCGACGTTAGAAAATTCCCGGACCCCTAGCAAAATCGGAAATCGTCTCACGAATCCAATGGCGCCAGCCAAATTGTCCTGGCTATGATATTTCGAAAGATATGGGCGAAAAACGGTATGAGTCCAAATCCGGGCCCGTTTTGCTCTAGGAGGCCCAGGAGCCGAGAAAAACGCGAAAAAATAAAAAAATCGACTTTAGAAAATTCCCGGACCCCTAGAGAAATGGGAAATCGTCTCACGAATCTAATGGCGCCAGCCAAATTGTCCTAGCTATGATATTTCCCAAGATATGGGCGAAAAACGGTATGAGCCCAAATCCGGGCCCGTTTTGCTCTAGGAGGCCCAGGAGCCGAGAAAAACGCGAAAAAATAAAAAAATCGACTTTAAAAAATTCCCGGACCCATAGAAAAATCGGAAATCGTCTTACGAATCCAATGGCGCTAGCCAAATTGTCCTAGCTATGATATTTCCAAAGATATGGGCGAATAACGGTATGAGTCCAAATCCGGGCCCGTTTCACTCTAGGAGGCCCAGGAGCCGAGAAAAACTAACAAAATCGACTTAAGACAATTCCCGGACCCCTAGAAAAATCGGAAATCGTCTCACGAATCCAATGGCGCCAGCCAAATTGTCCTAGCTATGATATTTCCAAAGATATCGACGGAAAACGGTGTGATCCCAAATCCGGGCCTTTTTTGCTCTCGGAGCCATAGGAGTTGGACTGATGTGCAGGCGGAGAGCAATCGAACTGATGCGCATGAGCAAGAGGGTCGGATTGACGCGCACGCGCAGAGGCATCGGTCTGATGCGCTGGCGGAGGGGAGTCAGACTGATGCGCATGCGCAGAGGAATCGGACTGATGTGCAGGAGCAGGAGGGTCGGACTCACGCGCATGCCCAGAAGAATCGGACTGATGCGCAGTCGCAGGAAAATCGCACTGATGCGCATGCGCAGAAGAATCGGACTGATGCGCATGCGCAGAAGAATCGGACTGATGCGCAGGTGCAGGGGAGTCGGACTGATGCGCAGGCGCAGGGGAGTCGGACTGATGCGCATGCGCATAAGAATCTGACTGATGCGCATGCGCAGGAAAATCGCACTGATGCGCATGCGCAGAAGACTCGGACTGATGCGCAGGCGCAGGGGAGTCGGGCTGATGCGCATGCGCAGAAGCATCGGAATGATGCGCAGGCGCAGAGGAGTGGAACTGATGCGCAGGAGCAGGAGGTTCCTACTAACGCGTACGCGCAGAGGCATCGGACTGATGCGCTGGCGTAGGCGAGTCAGACTGATGCGCATGCGCAGAGGAATCGGACTGATGCGCAGGCGCAGAGGAGTGGTATTGATGCGCAGCAGCAGAAGAATCGGACTGATGCGCATGCGCAGAGCCATCGGACCGATGCGCATGGGCAGAAGAATCGGACTGACTGACGAAAAACGGTGTGATACCAAATCCGGGCGGTTTTTGCTCTACGAGCCGCAGGAGACCTGAAAAACGCGAAAAACTAAAAAAATCGACTTTAGAAAATTCCCGGACCCCTAGAAAAATCGGAAATCGTCTCACGAATCCAATGGCGCCAGCCAAATTGTCCTAGCTATGATATTTCCAAAGATATCGACGGAAAACGGTGTGATCCCAAATCCGGGCCTTTTTTGATCTCGGAGCCATAGGAGTTGGACTGATGTGCAGGCGGAGAGCAATCGAACTGATGCGCATGCGCAGAAGAATCCGACTGACGCGTAGGCGCAGAAAAGCCGGACTGTTGCGCAGGCGCAGGGGAGTCGGGCTGATGCGCAGGCGCAGGGGAGTCGGACTGATGCGCAGGCGGAGAGCAATCGGACTGATGTGCATGAGCAAGAGGGTCGGACTGACGCGCACGCGCAGAGGCATCGGACTGATGCGCTGGCGGAGGGGAGTCAGACTGATGCGCATGCGCAGAGGAATCGGACTGATGTGCAGGAGCAGGAAGGTCGGACTGACGCGCATGCCCAGAAGAATCTGACTGATGCGCAGGCGCAGGGGAGTCGGACTCCTGCGCAGGCGCAGGGGATTCGGACTGATGCGCTGGCGGAGGGGAGTCAGACTGATGCGCATGCGCAGAGGAGTGGAACTGGTGCGCAGGAGCAGGAGGATCCTACTGACGCGCACGCGCAGAGGCATCGGACTGATGCGCATGCGCAGAGGAATCGGACTGATGCGCATGCGCAGAGGAATCGGACTGATGTGCAGGAGCAGGAGGGTCGGACTGACGCGCATGCCCAGAAGAATCGGACTGATGCGCAGGCGCAGAAGAATCTGACTGATGTGCAGGAGCCGGAGGGTCGGACTGACGCGCATGCCCAGACGAATCGGACTGATGCGCAGGCGCAGAAGAATCTGACTGATGCGCAGGCGCAGGGGAGTCGGACTGATGCGCAGGCGGAGAGCAATCGGATCGATGTGCATGAGCAAGAGGGTCGGACTGACGCGCACGCGCAGAGGCATCGGACTGATGCGCTGGCGGAGGGGAGTCAGACTGATGCGCATGCGCAGAGGAATCGGACTGATGTGCAGGAGCAGGAGGGTCGGACTGACGCGCATACCCAGACGAATCGGACTGATGCGCAGGCGCAGAAGAATCTGACTGATGCGCAGGCGCAGGGGAGTCGGACTGATGCGCATGCGCAGAGGAATCGGATTGATGCGCATGCGCAGAGGAATCGGACTGATGTGCAGGAGCAGGAGGGTCGGACTGACGCGCATGCCCAGAAGAATCGGACTGATGCGCAGGCGCAGAAGAATCTGACTGATGTGCAGGAGCAGGAGGGTCGGACTGACGCGCATGCCCAGACGAATCGGACTGATGCGCAGGCGCAGAAGAATCGGACTGATGCGCAGGTGCAGGGGAGTCACACTGATGCGCAGGCGCAGGGGAGTCGGACTGATGCGCATGCGCAGAAGAATCTGACTGATGCGCAGGCGCAGGAAAATCGCACTGATGCGCATGCGCAGAAGACTCGGACTGATGCGCAGGCGCAGAGGAGTGGAACTGATGCGCAGGAGCAGGAGGATTCTACTGACGCGCACGCGCAGAGGCATCGGACTGATGCGCTGGCGGAGGCGCAGAGGGATCGGACTGATGCGCTGGCGTAGGCGAGTCAGACTGATGCGCATGCGCAGAGGAATCGGACTGATGCGCAGGCGCAGAGGAGTGGTATTGATGCGCAGCAGCAGAAGAATCGGACTGATGCGCATGCGCAGAGCCATCGGACTGATGCGCATGGGCAGAAGAATCGGACTGACTGACGAAAAACGGTGTGATACCAAATCCGGGCGGTTTTTGCTCTACGAGCCGCAGGAGACCTGAAAAACGCGAAAAACTAAAAAAATCGACTTTAGAAAATTCCCGGACCCCTAGAAAAATCGGAAATCGTCTCACGAATCCAATGGCGCCAGCCAAATTGTCCTAGCTATGATATTTCCAAAGATATCGACGGAAAACGGTGTGATCCCAAATCCGGGCCTTTTTTGCTCTCGGAGCCATAGGAGTTGGACTGATGTGCAGGCGGAGAGCAATCGAACTGATGCGCAGGCGCAGGAAAATCGCACTGATGCGCATGCGCAGAAGACTCGGACTGATACGCAGGCGCAGGGGAGTCGGACTGACGCGCACGCGCAGAGCCATCGGACTGATGCGCATGGGCAGAAGATTCGGACTGACTGACGAAAAACGGTGTGATCCCAAATCCGGGCCCGTTTTGCTCTGGGAGGCCCAGGAGCCGAGAAAAACGCGAAAAACCAAAAAAATCGACTGTAGAAAATTCCTGGAGCCGTAGAAAAATCGGGAATCGACTCACGAATGCAATGGCGCTAGCCAAATTGTCCTAGCTATGATGTTTCCAAAAATTTAGGCGAAAAACGGTATGAGTCCAAATCCGGGCCCGTTTTGCTCTAGGAGGCCCAGGAGCCGAGAAAAACGCGAAAAACTAAAAAAATCGATTTTAGAAAATTCCCGGACCCCTAGAAAAATCGGAAATCGTCTCACGAATCCAATGGCGCCAGCCAAATTGTCCTAGCTATGATATTTCCAAAGATTTGGGCGAAGCACGGTATGAGCCCAAATCCGGGCCCGTTTTGCTCTAGGAGGCCCAGGAGCAGAGAAAAACGCGAAAAACTAAAAAAATCGACTTTAGAAAATTCCTGGAGCCGTAGAAAAATCGGAAATCTTCTCACGAATCCAATGGCGCCGTCAAAATTGTCCTAGCTATGATATTTCCAAAGATAGAGGCGACAAACGGTGTGATCCCAAATCCGGGCCCGTTTAGCTCTAGGAGGCCCAGGAGCCGAGAAAAACGCGAAAAACCAAAAAAATCGACTTTAGAAAATTCCCGCGCCCCTAGAAAAATTGGGAATCGACTCACGAATGCAATGGCGCTAGCCAAATTGTCCTAGCTATGATGTTTCCAAAAATTTGGGCGAAAAACGGTATGAGTCCAAATCCGGGCCCGTTTTGCTCTAGGAGGCCCAGGAGCCGAGAAAAACGCGAAAAACTAAAAAAATCGATTTTAGAAAATTCCCGGACCCCTAGAAAAATCGGAAATCGTCACACGAATAGAATGGCACCAGCCAAATTGTCCTAGCTATGATATTTCCAAAGATATCGACGGAAAACGGTGTGATCCCAAATCCGGGCCTTTTTTGCTCTCGCAGCCATAGGAGTTGGACTGATGTGCAGGCGGAGAGCAATCGAACTGATGCGCATGCCCAGAAGAATCCGACTGACGCGTCGGCGCAGAAGAGCCGGACTGATGCGCAGGCGCAGGGGAGTCGGGCTGATGCGCAGGCGCAGGGGAGTCGGACTGATGCGCAGGCGGAGAGCAATCGGACTGATGTGCATGAGCAAGAGGGTCGGACTGACGCGCACGCGCAGAGGCATCGGACTGATGCGCTGGCGGAGGGGAGTCAGACTGATGCGCATGCCCAGAAGAATCGGACTGATGCGCAGTCGCAGGAAAATCGCACTGATGCGCATGCGCAGAAGAATCGGACTGATGCGCATGCGCAGAAGAATCGGACTGATGAGCAGGTGCAGGGGAGTCGGACTGATGCGCAGGCGCAGGGGAGTCGGACTGATGCGCATGCGCAGAAGAATCTGACTGATGCGCAGGCGCAGGGGAGTCGGACTCCTGCGCAGGCGCAGGGGAGTCGGACTGATGCGCATGTGCAGAAGCGTCGGACTGATGCGCATTCGCATAAGAATCGGACTGATGCGCAGGCGCAGAAGAATCGGCCTGATGCGCAGGCGCAGAAGCATCGGACTGATGCGCAGGCGCAGAGGAGTGGAACTGATGCGCAGGAGCAGGAGGATCCTACTGACGCGCACGCGCAGAGGCATCGGACTGATGCGCTGGCGGAGGCGCAGAGGCATCGGACTGATGCGCTGGCGTAGGCGAGTCAGACTAATGCGCATGCGCAGAGGAATCGGACTGATGCGCAGGCGCAGAGGAGTGGTATTGATGCGCAGCAGCAGAAGAATCGGACTGATGCGCATGCGCAGAGCCATCGGACTGATGCGCATGGGCACAAGAATCGGACTGACTGACGAAAAACGGTGTGATACCAAATCCGGGCAGTTTTTGCTCTACGAGCCGCAGGAGACCTGAAAAACGCGAAAAACTAAAAAAATCGACTTTAGAAAATTTTCGGACCCCTAGAAAAATCGGAAATCGTCTCGCGAATCCAATGGCGCTAGCCAAATTGTCCTAGCTATGATATTTCCAAAGATATGGGCGAATAACCGTATGAGTCCAAATCCGGGCCCGGTTTGCTCTAGGAGGCCCAGGAGCCGAGAAAAACGCGAAAAACTAAAAAAATCGACTTAAGACAATTCTTGGACCCCTAGAAAAATCGTCTCACGTATAGAATGGCACCAGCCAAATTGTCCTAGCTATGATATTTCCAAAGATATCGACGGAAAACGGTGTGATCCCAAATCCGGGCCTTTTTTGCTCTCGCAGCCATAGGAGTTGGACTGATGTGCAGGCGGAGAGCAATCGAACTGATGCGCATGCGCAGAAGAATCCGACTGACGCGTAGGCGCAGAAGAGGCGGACTGATGCGCAGGCGCAGGGGAGTCGGGCTGATGCGCAGGCGCAGGGGAGTCCGACTGATGCGCAGGCGGAGAGCAATCGGACTGATGTGCATGAGCAAGAGGGTCGGACTGACGCGCACGCGCAGAGGCATCGGACTGATGCGCTGGCGGAGGGGAGTCAGACTGATGCGCATGCGCAGAGGAATCGGACTGATGTGCAGGAGCCGGAGGGTCGGACTGACGCGCATGCCCAGAAGAATCGGACTGATGCGCAGTCGCAGGAAAATCGCACTGATGCGCATGCGCAGAAGAATCGGACTGATGCGCATGCGCAGAAGAATCGGACTGATGAGAAGGTGCAGGGGAGTCGGACTGATGCGCTGGCGGAGGGGAGTCAGAGTGATGCGCATGCGCAGAGGAATCGGACTGATGTGCAGGAGCAGGAGGGTCGGACTGACGCGCATGCCCAGAAGAATCGGACTGATGCGCATTCGCAGGAAAATCGAACTGGTGCGCATGCGCAGAAGAATCCGACTGACGCTTAGGCGCAGAAAAGCCGGACTGATGCGCAGGCGCAGGGGAGTCGGGCTGATGCGCAGGCGCAGGGGAGTCGGACTGATGCGCAGGCGGAGAGCAATCGGACTGATGTGCATGAGCAAGAGGGTCGGACTGACGCGCACGCGCAGAGGCATCGGACTGATGCGCTGGCGGAGGGGAGTCAGACTGATGCGCATGCGCAGAGGAATCGGACTGATGTGCAGGAGCAGGAGGGTCGGACTGACGCGCATGCCCAGAAGAATCGGACTGATGCGCAGTCGCAGGAAAATCGCACTGATGCGCATGCGCAGAAGAATCGGACTGATGCGCAGGTGCAGGGGAGTCGGACTGATGCGCAGGCGCAGGGGAGTCGGACTGATGTGCAGGCGGAGAGCAATCGAACTGATGCGCATGCGCAGAAGAATCCGACTGACGCGTAGGCGCAGAAGAGCCGGACTGATGCGCAGGCGCAGGGGAGTCGGGCTGATGCGCAGGCGCAGGGGAGTCCGACTGATGCGCAGGCGGAGAGCAATCGGACTGATGTGCATGAGCAAGAGGGTCGGACTGACGCGCACGCGCAGAGCCATCGGACTGATGCGCTGGCGGAGGGGAGTCAGACTGATGCGCATGCGCAGAGGAATCGGACTGATGTGCAGGAGCCGGAGGGTCGGACTGACGCGCATGCCCAGAAGAATCGGACTGATGCGCAGTCGCAGGAAAATCGCACTGAGGCGCATGCGCAGAAGAATCGGACTGATGCGCATGCGCAGAAGAATCGGACTGATGAGCAGGTGCAGGGGAGTCGGACTGATGCGCTGGCGGAGGGGAGTCAGACTGATGCGCATGCGCAGAGGAATCGGACTGATGTGCAGGAGCAGGAGGGTCGGACTGACGCGCATGCCCAGAAGAATCGGACTGATGCGCATTCGCAGGAAAATCGAACTGGTGCGCATGCGCAGAAGAATCCGACTGACGCTTAGGCGCAGAAAAGCCGGACTGATGCGCAGGCGCAGGGGAGTCGGGCTGATGCGCAGGCGCAGGGGAGTCGGACTGATGCGCAGGCGGAGAGCAATCGGACTGATGTGCATGAGCAAGAGGGTCGGACTGACGCGCACGCGCAGAGGCATCGGACTGATGCGCTGGCGGAGGGGAGTCAGACTGATGCGCATGCGCAGAGGAATCGGACTGATGTGCAGGAGCAGGAGGGTCGGACTGACGCGCATGCCCAGAAGAATCGGACTGATGCGCAGTCGCAGGAAAATCGCACTGATGCGCATGCGCAGAAGAATCGGACTGATGCGCAGGTGCAGGGGAGTCGGACTGATGTGCAGGCGCAGGGGAGTCGGACTGATGCGCATGCGCAGAAGAATCTGACTGATGCGCAGGCGCAGGAAAATCGCACTGATGCGCATGCGCAGAAGACTCGGACTGATGCGCAGGCGCAGGGGAGTCGGGCTGATGCGCATGCGCAGAAGCATCGGAATGATGCGCAGGCGCAGAGGAGTGGAACTGATGCGCAGGAGCAGGAGGTTCCTACTGACGCGCACGCGCAGAGGCATCGGACTGATGCGCATGCGCAGAGGAATCGGACTGATGCGCATGCGCAGAAGAATCGCACTGATGCGCATGCGCAGAGGAATCGGACTGATGCGCATGCGCAGAAGAATCGGACTGATGCGCATGCGCAGAAGAATCGCACTGATGCGCATGCGCAGAAGAATCGGACTGATGTGCAGGAGCAGGAGGGTCGGACTGACGCGCATGCCCAGAAGAATCGGACTGATGCGCAGTCGCAGGAAAATCGCACTGATGCGCATGCGCAGAGGAATCGGACTGATGCGCATGCGCAGAAGAATCGGACTGATGCGCATGCGCAGAAGAATCGCACTGATGCGCATGCGCAGAAGAATCGGACTGATGCGCAGGTGCAGGGGAGTCGGACTGATGCGCAGGAGCAGGGGAGTCGGATTGATGCGCATGCGCAGAAGAATCTGACTGATGCGCAGGCGCAGGAAAATCGCACTGATGCGCATGCGCAGAAGACTCGGACTGATGCGCAGGCGCAGGGGAGTCGGGCTGATGCGCATGCGCAGAAGCATCGGAATGATGCGCAGGCGCAGAGGAGTGGTATTGATGCGCAGCAACAGAAGAACCGGACTGTTGCCCATGCGCAGAGCCATCGGACTGATGCGCATGGGCAGAAGATTCGGACTGACTGACGAAAAACGGTGTGATACCAAATCCGGGCAGTTTTTGCTCTACGAGCCGCAGGAGACCTGAAAAACGCGAAAAACTAAAAAAATCGACTTTAGAAAATTCCCGGACCCCTAGAAAAATCGGAAATCGTCTCACGAATCCAATGGCGCCAGCCAAATACTCCTAGCTATGATATTTCCAAAGATATGGGCGAATAACGGTATGAGTCCAAATCCGGGCCCGGTTTGCTCTAGGAGGCCCAGGAGCCGCGAAAAACGCGAAAAACTAAAAAAATCGACTTAAGACAATTCCCGGACCCCTAGAAAAATCGGAAATCGTCACACGAATAGAATGGCACCAGCCAAATTGTCCTAGCTATGATATTTCCAAAGATATCGACGGAAAACGGTGTGATCCCAAATCCGGGCCTTTTTTGCTCTAGGAGGCCCAGGAGCCGAGAAAAACGCGAAAAACTAAAAAAATCGACTTTAGAAAATTCCCGGACCCCTAGAAAAATCGGAAATCGTCTCACGAATCCAATGGCGCCAGCCAAATTGTCCTAGCTATGATATTTCCAAAGATATCGACGGAAAACGGTGTGATCCCAAATCCGGGCCTTTTTTGCTCTCGGAGCCATAGGAGTTGGACTGATGTGCAGGCGGAGAGCAATCGAACTGATGCGCATGAGCAAGAGGGTCGGATTGACGCGCACGCGCAGAGGCATCGGTCTGTTGCGCTGGCGGAGGGGAGTCAGACTGATGCGCATGCGCAGAGGAATCGGACTGATGTGCAGGAGCAGGAGGGTCGGACTGACGCGCATGCCCAGAAGAATCGGACTGATGCGCATGCGCAGAAGAATCGGACTGATGCGTAGGTGCAGGGGAGTCGGACTGATGCGCAGGCGCAGGGGAGTCGGACTGATGCGCATGCGCAGAAGAATCTGACTGATGCGCAGGCGCAGGAAAATCGCACTGATGCGCATGCGCAGAAGACTCGGACTGATGCGCAGGCGCAGGGGAGTCGGGCTGATGCGCATGCGCAGAAGCATCGGAATGATGCGCAGGCGCAGAGGAGTGGAACTGATGCGCAGGAGCAGGAGGTTCCTACTGACGCGCACGCGCAGAGGCATCGGACTGATGCGCATGCGCAGAGGAATCGGACTGATGCGCAGGAGCAGAAGAATCGGACTGCTGCGTAGGCGCAGGGGAGTCGGACTGATGCGCATGTGCAGAAGCGTCGGACTGAGGCACATGCCCAAAAGATTCGGACTGCTGCGCAGCCGCAGGGGAGTTGGACCGATGCGCCTGCGCAGAAGACTCGGACTGATGCGCATGCGCAGAGGAATCGGACTGATGCGCAGGCGCAGAGGAGTGGTATTGATGCGCAGCAGCAGAAGAATCGAACTGATGCGCATGCGCAGAGCCATCGGACTGATGCGCATGGGCACAAGAATCGGACTGACTGACGAAAAACGGTGTGATACCAAATCCGGGCAGTTTTTGCTCTACGAGCCGCAGGAGACCTGAAAAACGCGAAAAACTAAAAAAATCGTCTTTAGAAAATTCCCGGACCCCTAGAAAAATCGGAAATCGTCTCACGAATACAATGGCGCTAGCCAAATACTCCTAGCTATGATATTTCCAAATATATGGGCGAATAACGGTATGAGTCCAAATCCGGGCCCGGTTTGCTCTAGGAGGCCCAGGAGCCGAGAAAAACGCGAAAAACTAAAAAAATCGACTTAAGACAATTCCCGGACCCCTAGAAAAATCGGAAATCGTCACACGAATAGAATGGCACCAGCCAAATTGTCCTAGCTATGATATTTCCAAAGATATCGACGGAAAACGATGTGATCCCAAATCCGGGCCTTTTTTGCTCTAGGAGGCCCAGGAGCCGAGAAAAACGCGAAAAACTAAAAAAATCGACTTTAGAAAATTCCCGGACCCCTAGAAAAATCGGAAATCGTCTCACGAATCCAATGGCGCCAGCCAAATTGTCCTAGCTATGATATTTCCAAAGATATCGACGGAAAACGGTGTGATCCCAAATCCGGGCCTTTTTTGCTCTCGGAGCCATAGGAGTTGGACTGATGTGCAGGCGGAGAGCAATCGAACTGATGCGCATGAGCAAGAGGGTCGGATTGACGCGCACGCGCAGAGGCATCGGTCTGATGCGCTGGCGGAGGGGAGTCAGACTGATGCGCAGGCGCAGAGGAATCGGACTGATGTGCAGGAGCAGGAGGGTCGGACTGACGCGCATGCCCAGAAGAATCGGACTGATGCGCAGTCGCAGGAAAATCGCACTGATGCGCATGCGCAGAGGAATCGGACTGATGCGCATGCGCAGAAGAATCGGACTGATGCGCATGCGCAGAAGAATCGCACTGATGCGCATGCGCAGAAGAATCGGACTGATGCGCAGGTGCAGGGGAGTCGGACTGATGCGCAGGCGCAGGGGAGTCGGACTGATGCGCATGCGCAGAAGAATCTGACTGATGCGCAGGCGCAGGAAAATCGCACTGATGCGCATGCGCAGAAGACTCGGACTGATGCGCAGGCGCAGGGGAGTCGGGCTGATGCGCATGCGCAGAAGCATCGGAATGATGCGCAGGCGCAGAGGAGTGGAACTGATGCGCAGGAGCAGGAGGTTCCTACTGACGCGCACGCGCAGAGGCATCGGACTGATGCGCATGCGCAGAGGAATCGGACTGATGCGCAGGCGCAGAGGAATCGGACTGATGCGCAGGCGCAGAGGAGTGGTATTGATGCGCAGCAACAGAAGAACCGGACTGTTGCCCATGCGCAGAGCCATCGGACTGATGCGCATGGGCAGAAGATTCGGACTGACTGACGAAAAACGGTGTGATACCAAATCCGGGCAGTTTTTGCTCTACGAGCCGCAGGAGACCTGAAAAACGCGAAAAACTAAAAAAATCGACTTTAGAAAATTTCCGGACCCCTAGAAAAATCGGAAATCGTCTCACGAATCCAATGGCGCTAGCCAAATACTCCTAGCTATGATATTTCCAAAGATATGGGCGAATAACGGTCTGAGTCCAAATCCGGGCCCGGTTTGCTCTAGGAGGCCCAGGAGCCGCGAAAAACGCGAAAAACTAAAAAAATCGACTTAAGACAATTCCCGGACCCCTAGAAAAATCGGAAATCGTCACACGAATAGAATGGCACCAGCCAAATTGTCCTAGCTATGATATTTCCAAAGATATCGACGGAAAACGGTGTGATCCCAAATCCGGGCCTTTTTCGCTCTAGGAGGCCCAGGAGCCGAGAAAAACGCGAAAAACTAAAAAAATCGACTTTAGAAAATTCCCGGACCCCTAGAAAAATCGGAAATCGTCTCACGAATCCAATGGCGCCAGCCAAATTGTCCTAGCTATGATATTTCCAAAGATATCGACGGAAAACGGTGTGATCCCAAATCCGGGCCTTTTTTGCTCTCGGAGCCATAGGAGTTGGACTGATGTGCAGGCGGAGAGCAATCGAACTGATGCGCATGAGCAAGAGGGTCGGATTGACGCGCACGCGCAGAGGCATCGGTCTGATGCGCTGGCGGAGGGGAGTCAGACTGATGCGCATGCGCAGAGGAATCGGACTGATGTGCAGGAGCAGGAGGGTCGGACTGACGCGCATGCCCAGAAGAATCGGACTGATGCGCAGTCGCAGGAAAATCGCACTGATGCGCATGCGCAGAAGAATCAGACTGATGCGCAGGTGCAGGGGAGTCGGACTGATGCGCAGGCGCAGGGGAGTCGGACTGATGCGCATGCGCAGAAGAATCTGACTGATGCGCAGGCGCAGGAAAATCGCACTGATGCGCATGCGCAGAAGACTCGGACTGATGCGCAGGCGCAGGGGAGTCGGGCTGATGCGCATGCGCAGAAGCATCGGAATGATGCGCAGGCGCAGAGGAGTGGAACTGATGCGCAGGAGCAGGAGGTTCCTACTGACGCGCACGCGCAGAGGCATCGGACTGATGCGCATGCGCAGAGGAATCGGACTGATGCGCAGGAGCAGAAGAATCGGACTGCTGCGTAGGCGCAGGGGAGTCGGACTGATGCGCATGTGCAGAAGCGTCGGACTGAGGCACATGCCCAAAAGATTCGGACTGCTGCGCAGCCGCAGGGGAGTTGGACCGATGCGCCTGCGCAGAAGACTCGGACTGATGCGCATGCGCAGAGGAATCGGACTGATGCGCAGGCGCAGAGGAGTGGTATTGATGCGCAGCAGCAGAAGAATCGAACTGATGCGCATGCGCAGAGCCATCGGACTGATGCGCATGGGCACAAGAATCGGACTGACTGACGAAAAACGGTGTGATACCAAATCCGGGCAGTTTTTGCTCTACGAGCCGCAGGAGACCTGAAAAACGCGAAAAACTAAAAAAATCGACTTTAGAAAATTCCCGGACCCCTAGAAAAATCGGAAATCGTCTCGCGAATCCAATGGCGCTAGCCAAATTGTCCTAGCTATGATATTTCCAAAGATATGGGCGAATAACCGTATGAGTCCAAATCCGGGCCCGGTTTGCTCTAGGAGGCCCAGGAGCCGAGAAAAACGCGAAAAACTAAAAAAATCGACTTAAGACAATTCTTGGACCCCTAGAAAAATCGTCTCACGTATAGAATGGCACCAGCCAAATTGTCCTAGCTATGATATTTCCAAAGATATCGACGGAAAACGGTGTGATCCCAAATCCGGGCCTTTTTTGCTCTCGCAGCCATAGGAGTTGGACTGATGTGCAGGCGGAGAGCAATCGAACTGATGCGCATGCGCAGAAGAATCCGACTGACGCGTAGGCGCAGAAGAGCCGGACTGATGCGCAGGCGCAGGGGAGTCGGGCTGATGCTCAGGCGCAGGGGAGTCCGACTGATGCGCAGGCGGAGAGCAATCGGACTGATGTGCATGAGCAAGAGGGTCGGACTGACGCGCACGCGCAGAGGCATCGGACTGATGCGCTGGCGGAGGGGAGTCAGACTGATGCGCATGCGCAGAGGAATCGGACTGATGTGCAGGAGCCGGAGGGTCGGACTGACGCGCATGCCCAGAAGAATCGGACTGATGCGCAGTCGCAGGAAAATCGCACTGATGCGCATGCGCAGAAGAATCGGACTGATGCGCATGCGCAGAAGAATCGGACTGATGAGCAGGTGCAGGGGAGTCGGACTGATGCGCAGGCGCCGGGGAGTCGGACTGATGCGCATGCGCAGAAGAATCTGACTGATGCGCAGGCGCAGGGGAGTCGGACTCCTGCGCAGGCGCAGGGGATTCGGACTGATGCGCTGGCGGAGGGGAGTCAGACTGATGCGCAGGCGCAGAGAAGTGGTATTGATGCGCAGCAGCAGAAGAATCGGACTGATGCGCAGTCACAGGGAAATCGCACTGATGCGCATGCGCAGAAGAATCGGACTGATGCGCATGCGCAGAAGAATCGGACTGATGCGCGGGTGCAGGAGAGTCGGACTGATGCGCAGGCGCAGGGGAGTCGGATTGATGCGCATGCGCAGAAGAATCGGACTGATGCGCAGGTGCAGGGGAGTCGGACTGATGCGCATGGGCAGAAGAATCGGACTGATGCGCATGGGCAGAAGAATCGGACTGATGCGCAGTCGCAGGAAAATCGCACTGATGCGCATGCGCAAAAGAGTCGGACTGATGCGCAGGCGCAGGGGAGTCGGACTGATGCTCATGCGCAGAAGAATCGGACTGATGCGCAGGAGCAGAAGAATCGGACTGCTGCGTAGGCGCAGGGGAGTCGGACTGATGCGCATGTGCAGAAGCGTCGGACTGAGGCACATGCCCAAAAGATTCGGACTGCTGCGCAGCCGCAGGGGAGTTGGACCGATGCACCTGCGCAGAAGACTCGGACTGATGCGCATGCGCAGAGGAATCGGACTGATGCGCAGGCGCAGAGGAGTGGTATTGATGCGCAGCAGCAGAAGAATCGAACTGATGCGCATGCGCAGAGCCATCGGACTGATGCGCATGGGCACAAGAATCGGACTGACTGACGAAAAACGGTGTGATACCAAATCCGGGCAGTTTTTGCTCTACGAGCCGCAGGAGACCTGAAAAACGCGAAAAACTAAAAAAATCGACTTTAGAAAATTCCCGGACCCCTAGAAAAATCGGAAATCGTCTCACGAATCCAATGGCGCTAGCCAAATACTCCTAGCTATGATATTTCCAAAGATATGGGCGAATAACGGTATGAGTCCAAATCCGGGCCCGGTTTGCTCTAGGAGGCCCAGGAGCCGAGAAAAACGCGAAAAACTAAAAAAATCGACTTAAGACAATTCCCGGACCCCTAGAAAAATCGGAAATCGTCACACGAATAGAATGGCACCAGCCAAATTGTCCTAGCTATGATATTTCCAAAGATATCGACGGAAAACGGTGTGATCCCAAATCCGGGCCTTTTTTGCTCTAGGAGGCCCAGGAGCCGAGAAAAACGCGAAAAACTAAAAAAATCGACTTTAGAAAATTCCCGGACCCCTAGAAAAATCGGAAATCGTCTCACGAATCCAATGGCGCCAGCCAAATTGTCCTAGCTATGATATTTCCAAAGATATCGACGGAAAACGGTGTGATCCCAAATCCGGGCCTTTTTTGCTCTCGGAGCCATAGGAGTTGGACTGATGTGCAGGCGGAGAGCAATCGAACTGATGCGCATGCGCAGAGCCATCGGACTGATGCGCATGGGCACAAGAATCGGACTGACTGACGAAAAACGGTGTGATACCAAATCCGGGCAGTTTTTGCTCTACGAGCCGCAGGAGACCTGAAAAACGCGAAAAACTAAAAAAATCGACTTTAGAAAATTCCCGGACCCCTAGAAAAATCGGAAATCGTCTCGCGAATCCAATGGCGCTAGCCAAATTGTCCTAGCTATGATATTTCCAAAGATATGGGCGAATAACCGTATGAGTCCAAATCCGGGCCCGGTTTGCTCTAGGAGGCCCAGGAGCCGAGAAAAACGCGAAAAACTAAAAAAATCGACTTAAGACAATTCTTGGACCCCTAGAAAAATCGTCTCACGTATAGAATGGCACCAGCCAAATTGTCCTAGCTATGATATTTCCAAAGATATCGACGGAAAACGGTGTGATCCCAAATCCGGGCCTTTTTTGCTCTCGCAGCCATAGGAGTTGGACTGATGTGCAGGCGGAGAGCAATCGAACTGATGCGCATGCGCAGAAGAATCCGACTGACGCGTAGGCGCAGAAGAGCCGGACTGATGCGCAGGCGCAGGGGAGTCGGGCTGATGCTCAGGCGCAGGGGAGTCCGACTGATGCGCAGGCGGAGAGCAATCGGACTGATGTGCATGAGCAAGAGGGTCGGACTGACGCGCACGCGCAGAGGCATCGGACTGATGCGCTGGCGGAGGGGAGTCAGACTGATGCGCATGCGCAGAGGAATCGGACTGATGTGCAGGAGCCGGAGGGTCGGACTGACGCGCATGCCCAGAAGAATCGGACTGATGCGCAGTCGCAGGAAAATCGCACTGATGCGCATGCGCAGAAGAATCGGACTGATGCGCATGCGCAGAAGAATCGGACTGATGAGCAGGTGCAGGGGAGTCGGACTGATGCGCAGGCGCCGGGGAGTCGGACTGATGCGCATGCGCAGAAGAATCTGACTGATGCGCAGGCGCAGGGGAGTCGGACTCCTGCGCAGGCGCAGGGGATTCGGACTGATGCGCTGGCGGACGGGAGTCAGACTGATGCGCAGGCGCAGAGAAGTGGTATTGATGCGCAGCAGCAGAAGAATCGGACTGATGCGCAGTCACAGGGAAATCGCACTGATGCGCATGCGCAGAAGAATCGGACTGATGCGCATGCGCAGAAGAATCGGACTGATGCGCGGGTGCAGGGGAGTCGGACTGATGCGCAGGCGCAGGGGAGTCGGATTGATGCGCATGCGCAGAAGAATCGGACTGATGCGCAGGTGCAGGGGAGTCGGACTGATGCGCATGGGCAGAAGAATCGGACTGATGCGCATGGGCAGAAGAATCGGACTGATGCGCAGTCGCAGGAAAATCGCACTGATGCGCATGCGCAAAAGAGTCGGACTGATGCGCAGGCGCAGGGGAGTCGGACTGATGCTCATGCGCAGAAGAATCGGACTGATGCGCAGGAGCAGAAGAATCGGACTGCTGCGTAGGCGCAGGGGATTCGGACTGATGCGCATGTGCAGAAGCGTCGGACTGAGGCACATGCCCAAAAGATTCGGACTGCTGCGCAGCCGCAGGGGAGTTGGACCGATGCACCTGCGCAGAAGACTCGGACTGATGCGCATGCGCAGAGGAATCGGACTGATGCGCAGGCGCAGAGGAGTGGTATTGATGCGCAGCAGCAGAAGAATCGGACTGATGCGCATGCGCAGAAGAATCGCACTGATGCGCATGCGCAGAAGAATCGGACTGATGCGCAGGTGCAGGGGAGTCGGACTGATGCGCAGGCGCAGGGGAGTCGGACTGATGCGCATGCGCAGAAGAATCTGACTGATGCGCAGGCGCAGGAAAATCGCACTGATGCGCATGCGCAGAAGACTCGGACTGATGCGCAGGCGCAGGGGAGTCGGGCTGATGCGCATGCGCAGAAGCATCGGAATGATGCGCAGGCGCAGAGGAGTGGAACTGATGCGCAGGAGCAGGAGGTTCCGACTGACGCGCACGCGCAGAGGCATCGGACTGATGCGCATGCGCAGAGGAATCGGACTGATGCGCAGGCGCAGAGGAATCGGACTGATGCGCAGGCGCAGAGGAGTGGTATTGATGCGCAGCAACAGAAGAACCGGACTGTTGCCCATGCGCAGAGCCATCGGACTGATGCGCATGGGCAGAAGATTCGGACTGACTGACGAAAAACGGTGTGATACCAAATCCGGGCAGTTTTTGCTCTACGAGCCGCAGGAGACCTGAAAAACGCGAAAAACTAAAAAAATCGACTTTAGAAAATTCCCGGACCCCTAGAAAAATCGGAAATCGTCTCACGGATCCAATGGCGCTAGCCAAATACTCCTAGCTATGATATTTCCAAAGATATGGGCGAATAACGGTATGAGTTCAAATCCGGGCCCGGTTTGCTCTAGGAGGCCCAGGAGCCGCGAAAAACGCGAAAAACTAAAAAAATCGACTTAAGACAATCCCGGACCCCTATAAAAATCGGAAATCGTCACACGAATAGAATGGCACCAGCCAAATTGTCCTAGCTATGATATTTCCAAAGATATCGACGGAAAACGGTGTGATCCCAAATCCGGGCCTTTTTTGCTCTCGGAGCCATAGGAGTTGGACTGATGTGCAGGCGGAGAGCAATCGAACTGATGCGCATGAGCAAGAGGGTCGGATTGACGCGCACGCGCAGAGGCATCGGTCTGATGCGCTGGCGGAGGGGAGTCAGACTGATGCGCATGCGCAGAGGAATCGGACTGATGTGCAGGAGCAGGAGGGTCGGACTGACGCGCATGCCCAGAAGAATCGGACTGATGCGCAGTCGCAGGAAAATCGCACTGATGCGCATGCGCAGAAGAATCGGACTGATGCGCAGGTGCAGGGGAGTCGGACTGATGCGCAGGCGCAGGGGAGTCGGACTGATGCGCATGCGCAGAAGAATCTGACTGATGCGCAGGCGCAGGAAAATCGCACTGATGCGCATGCGCAGAAGACTCGGACTGATGCGCAGGCGCAGGGGAGTCGGGCTGATGCGCATGCGCAGAAGCATCGGAATGATGCGCAGGCGCAGAGGAGTGGAACTGATGCGCAGGAGCAGGAGGTTCCTACTGACGCGCACGCGCAGAGGCATCGGACTGATGCGCATGCGCAGAGGAATCGGACTGATGCGCAGGAGCAGAAGAATCGGACTGCTGCGTAGGCGCAGGGGAGTCGGACTGATGCGCATGTGCAGAAGCGTCGGACTGAGGCACATGCCCAAAAGATTCGGACTGCTGCGCAGCCGCAGGGGAGTTGGACCGATGCGCCTGCGCAGAAGACTCGGACTGATGCGCATGCGCAGAGGAATCGGACTGATGCGCAGGCGCAGAGGAGTGGTATTGATGCGCAGCAGCAGAAGAATCGAACTGATGCGCATGCGCAGAGCCATCGGACTGATGCGCATGGGCACAAGAATCGGACTGACTGACGAAAAACGGTGTGATACCAAATCCGGGCAGTTTTTGCTCTACGAGCCGCAGGAGACCTGAAAAACGCGAAAAACTAAAAAAATCGACTTTAGAAAATTCCCGGACCCCTAGAAAAATCGGAAATCGTCTCACGAATCCAATGGCGCTAGCCAAATACTCCTAGCTATGATATTTCCAAAGATATGGGCGAATAACGGTATGAGTCCAAATCCGGGCCCGGTTTGCTCTAGGAGGCCCAGGAGCCGAGAAAAACGCGAAAAACTAAAAAAATCGACTTAAGACAATTCGCGGACCCCTAGAAAAATCGGAAATCGTCACACGAATAGAATGGCACCAGCCAAATTGTCCTAGCTATGATATTTCCAAAGATATCGACGGAAAACGGTGTGATCCCAAATCCGGGCCTTTTTTGCTCTAGGAGGCCCAGGAGCCGAGAAAAACGCGAAAAACTAAAAAAATCGACTTTAGAAAATTCCCGGACCCCTAGAAAAATCGGAAATCGTCTCACGAATCCAATGGCGCCAGCCAAATTGTCCTAGCTATGATATTTCCAAAGATATCGACGGAAAACGGTGTGATCCCAAATCCGGGCCTTTTTTGCTCTAGGAGGCCCAGGAGCCGAGAAAAACGCGAAAAACTAAAAAAATCGACTTTAGAAAATTCCCGGACCCCTAGAAAAATCGGAAATCGTCTCACGAATCCAATGGCGCCAGCCAAATTGTCCTAGCTATGATATTTCCAAAGATTTGGGCGAAGCACGGTATGAGCCCAAATCCGGGCCCGTTTTGCTCTAGGAGGCCCAGGAGCAAAGAAAAACGCGAAAAACTAAAAAAATCGACTTTAGAAAATTCCTGGAGCCGTAGAAAAATCGGAAATCGTCTCACGAATCCAATGGCGCCGTCAAAATTGTCCTAGCTATGATATTTCCAAAGATAGAGGCGACAAACGGTGTGATCCCAAATCCGGGCCCGTCTAGCTCTAGGAGGCCCAGGACCCGAGAAAAACGCGAAAAACCTAAAAAATCGACTTTAGAAAATTCCCGGAGCCGTAGAAAAATCGGAAATCGTCTCACGAATCCAATGGCGCCAGCCAAATTGTCCTAGCTATGATATTTCCAAAGATATGGGCGAAAAACGCTACGAGCCCAAATCCGGGCCCGTTTTGCTCTAGGAGGCCCAGGAGCCGAGAAAAACGCGAAAAACTAAAAAAATCGACTTAAGACAATTCTTGGACCCCTAGAAAAATCGTCTCACGTATAGAATGGCACCAGCCAAATTGTCCTAGCTATGATATTTCCAAAGATATCGACGGAAAACGGTGTGATCCCAAATCCGGGCCTTTTTTGCTCTCGGAGCCATAGGAGTTGGACTGATGTGCAGGCGGAGAGCAATCGAACTGATGCGCATGAGCAAGAGGGTCGGATTGATGCAGAGGCGCAGAGGAGTGGTATTGATGCGCAGCAGCACAAGAATCGGACTGATGCGCAGTCACAGGGAAATCGCACTGATGCGCATGCGCAGAAGAATCGGACTGATGCGCATGCGCAGAAGAATCGGACTGATGCGCAGGTGCAGGGGAGTCGGACTGACGCGCATGCCCAGAAGAATCGGACTGATGCGCAGGCGCAGAGGAGTGGTATTGATGCGCAGCAGCAGAAGAATCGAACTGATGCGCATGCGCGGAAGAATCGAACTGATGCGCATGGGCACAAGAATCGGACTGACTGACGAAAAACGGTGTGATACCAAATCTGGGCAGTTTTTGCTCTACGAGCCGCAGGAGACCTGAAAAACGCGAAAAACTAAAAAAATCGACTTTAGAAAATTCCCGGACCCCTAGAAAAATCGGAAATCGTCTCGCGAATCCAATGGCGCTAGCCAAATTGTCCTAGCTATGATATTTCCAAAGATATGGGCGAATAATCGTATGAGTCCAAATCCGGGCCCGGTTTGCTCTAGGAGGCCCAGGAGCCGAGAAAAACGCGAAAAATTAAAAAAATCGACTTAAGACAATTCTTGGACCCCTAGAAAAATCGTCTCGTGTATAGAATGGCACCAGCCAAATTGTCCTAGCTATGATATTTCCAAAGATATCGACGGAAAACGGTGTGATCCCAAATCCGGGCCTTTTTTGCTCTCGCAGCCATAGGAGTTGGACTGATGTGCAGGCGGAGAGCAATCGAACTGATGCGCATGCGCAGAAGAATCCGACTGACGCGTAGGCGCAGAAGAGCCGGACTGATGCGCAGGCGCAGGGGAGTCGGGCTGATGCGCAGGCGCAGGGGAGTCCGACTGATGCGCAGGCGGAGAGCAATCGGACTGATGTGCATGAGCAAGAGGGTCGGACTGACGCGCACGCGCAGAGGCATCGGACTGATGCGCAGGTGCAGGGGAGTCGGACTGATGCGCAGGCGCAGGGGAGTCGGACTGATGCGCATGCGCAGAAGAATCTGACTGATGCGCAGGCGCAGGAAAATCGCACTGATGCGCATGCGCAGAAGACTCGGACTGATGCGCAGGCGCAGGGGAGTCGGGCTGATGCGCATGCGCAGAAGCATCGGAATGATGCGCAGGCGCAGAGGAGTGGAACTGATGCGCAGGAGCAGGAGGTTCCTACTGACGCGCACGCGCAGAGGCATCGGACTGATGCGCATGCGCAGGAAAATCGAACTGGTGCGCATGCGCAGAAGAATCCGACTGACGCTTAGGCGCAGAAAAGCCGGACTGATGCGCAGGCGCAGGGGAGTCGGGCTGATGCGCAGGCGCAGGGGAGTCGGACTGATGCGCAGGCGGAGAGCAATCGGACTGATGTGCATGAGCAAGAGGGTCGGACTGACGCGCACGCGCAGAGGCATCGGACTGATGCGCTGGCGGAGGGGAGTCAGACTGATGCGCATGCGCAGAGGAATCGGACTGATGTGCAGGAGCAGGAGGGTCGGACTGACGCGCATGCCCAGAAGAATCGGACTGATGCGCAGTCGCAGGAAAATCGCACTGATGCGCATGCGCAGAAGAATCGGACTGATGCGCAGGTGCAGGGGAGTCGGACTGATGCGCAGGCGCAGGGGAGTCGGACTGATGTGCAGGCGGAGAGCAATCGAACTGATGCGCATGCGCAGAAGAATCCGACTGACGCGTAGGCGCAGAAGAGCCGGACTGATGCGCAGGCGCAGGGGAGTCGGGCTGATGCGCAGGCGCAGGGGAGTCCGACTGATGCGCAGGCGGAGAGCAATCGGACTGATGTGCATGAGCAAGAGGGTCGGACTGACGCGCACGCGCAGAGCCATCGGACTGATGCGCTGGCGGAGGGGAGTCAGACTGATGCGCATGCGCAGAGGAATCGGACTGATGTGCAGGAGCCGGAGGGTCGGACTGACGCGCATGCCCAGAAGAATCGGACTGATGCGCAGTCGCAGGAAAATCGCACTGAGGCGCATGCGCAGAAGAATCGGACTGATGCGCATGCGCAGAAGAATCGGACTGATGAGCAGGTGCAGGGGAGTCGGACTGATGCGCTGGCGGAGGGGAGTCAGACTGATGCGCATGCGCAGAGGAATCGGACTGATGTGCAGGAGCAGGAGGGTCGGACTGACGCGCATGCCCAGAAGAATCGGACTGATGCGCATTCGCAGGAAAATCGAACTGGTGCGCATGCGCAGAAGAATCCGACTGACGCTTAGGCGCAGAAAAGCCGGACTGATGCGCAGGCGCAGGGGAGTCGGGCTGATGCGCAGGCGCAGGGGAGTCGGACTGATGCGCAGGCGGAGAGCAATCGGACTGATGTGCATGAGCAAGAGGGTCGGACTGACGCGCACGCGCAGAGGCATCGGACTGATGCGCTGGCGGAGGGGAGTCAGACTGATGCGCATGCGCAGAGGAATCGGACTGATGTGCAGGAGCAGGAGGGTCGGACTGACGCGCATGCCCAGAAGAATCGGACTGATGCGCAGTCGCAGGAAAATCGCACTGATGCGCATGCGCAGAAGAATCGGACTGATGCGCAGGTGCAGGGGAGTCGGACTGATGTGCAGGCGCAGGGGAGTCGGACTGATGCGCATGCGCAGAAGAATCTGACTGATGCGCAGGCGCAGGAAAATCGCACTGATGCGCATGCGCAGAAGACTCGGACTGATGCGCAGGCGCAGGGGAGTCGGGCTGATGCGCATGCGCAGAAGCATCGGAATGATGCGCAGGCGCAGAGGAGTGGAACTGATGCGCAGGAGCAGGAGGTTCCTACTGACGCGCACGCGCAGAGGCATCGGACTGATGCGCATGCGCAGAGGAATCGGACTGATGCGCATGCGCAGAAGAATCGCACTGATGCGCATGCGCAGAGGAATCGGACTGATGCGCATGCGCAGAAGAATCGGACTGATGCGCATGCGCAGAAGAATCGCACTGATGCGCATGCGCAGAAGAATCGGACTGATGTGCAGGAGCAGGAGGGTCGGACTGACGCGCATGCCCAGAAGAATCGGACTGATGCGCAGTCGCAGGAAAATCGCACTGATGCGCATGCGCAGAGGAATCGGACTGATGCGCATGCGCAGAAGAATCGGACTGATGCGCATGCGCAGAAGAATCGCACTGATGCGCATGCGCAGAAGAATCGGACTGATGCGCAGGTGCAGGGGAGTCGGACTGATGCGCAGGAGCAGGGGAGTCGGATTGATGCGCATGCGCAGAAGAATCTGACTGATGCGCAGGCGCAGGAAAATCGCACTGATGCGCATGCGCAGAAGACTCGGACTGATGCGCAGGCGCAGGGGAGTCGGGCTGATGCGCATGCGCAGAAGCATCGGAATGATGCGCAGGCGCAGAGGAGTGGAACTGATGCGCAGGAGCAGGAGGTTCCTACTGACGCGCACGCGCAGAGGCATCGGACTGATGCGCATGCGCAGAGGAATCGGACTGATGCGCAGGCGCAGAGGAATCGGACTGATGCGCAGGCGCAGAGGAGTGGTATTGATGCGCAGCAACAGAAGAACCGGACTGTTGCCCATGCGCAGAGCCATCGGACTGATGCGCATGGGCAGAAGATTCGGACTGACTGACGAAAAACGGTGTGATACCAAATCCGGGCAGTTTTTGCTCTACGAGCCGCAGGAGACCTGAAAAACGCGAAAAACTAAAAAAATCGACTTTAGAAAATTCCCGGACCCCTAGAAAAATCGGAAATCGTCTCACGAATCCAATGGCGCTAGCCAAATACTCCTAGCTATGATATTTCCAAAGATATGGGCGAATAACGGTATGAGTCCAAATCCGGGCCCGGTTTGCTCTAGGAGGCCCAGGAGCCGCGAAAAACGCGAAAAACTAAAAAAATCGACTTAAGACAATTCCCGGACCCCTAGAAAAATCGGAAATCGTCACACGAATAGAATGGCACCAGCCAAATTGTCCTAGCTATGATATTTCCAAAGATATCGACGGAAAACGGTGTGATCCCAAATCCGGGCCTTTTTTGCTCTAGGAGGCCCAGGAGCCGAGAAAAACGCGAAAAACTAAAAAAATCGACTTTAGAAAATTCCCGGACCCCTAGAAAAATCGGAAATCGTCTCACGAATCCAATGGCGCCAGCCAAATTGTCCTAGCTATGATATTTCCAAAGATATCGACGGAAAACGGTGTGATCCCAAATCCGGGCCTTTTTTGCTCTCGGAGCCATAGGAGTTGGACTGATGTGCAGGCGGAGAGCAATCGAACTGATGCGCATGAGCAAGAGGGTCGGATTGACGCGCACGCGCAGAGGCATCGGTCTGTTGCGCTGGCGGAGGGGAGTCAGACTGATGCGCATGCGCAGAGGAATCGGACTGATGTGCAGGAGCAGGAGGGTCGGACTGACGCGCATGCCCAGAAGAATCGGACTGATGCGCAGTCGCAGGAAAATCGCACTGATGCGCATGCGCAGAAGAATCGGACTGATGCGTAGGTGCAGGGGAGTCGGACTGATGCGCAGGCGCAGGGGAGTCGGACTGATGCGCATGCGCAGAAGAATCTGACTGATGCGCAGGCGCAGGAAAATCGCACTGATGCGCATGCGCAGAAGACTCGGACTGATGCGCAGGCGCAGGGGAGTCGGGCTGATGCGCATGCGCAGAAGCATCGGAATGATGCGCAGGCGCAGAGGAGTGGAACTGATGCGCAGGAGCAGGAGGTTCCTACTGACGCGCACGCGCAGAGGCATCGGACTGATGCGCATGCGCAGAGGAATCGGACTGATGCGCAGGAGCAGAAGAATCGGACTGCTGCGTAGGCGCAGGGGAGTCGGACTGATGCGCATGTGCAGAAGCGTCGGACTGAGGCACATGCCCAAAAGATTCGGACTGCTGCGCAGCCGCAGGGGAGTTGGACCGATGCGCCTGCGCAGAAGACTCGGACTGATGCGCATGCGCAGAGGAATCGGACTGATGCGCAGGCGCAGAGGAGTGGTATTGATGCGCAGCAGCAGAAGAATCGAACTGATGCGCATGCGCAGAGCCATCGGACTGATGCGCATGGGCACAAGAATCGGACTGACTGACGAAAAACGGTGTGATACCAAATCCGGGCAGTTTTTGCTCTACGAGCCGCAGGAGACCTGAAAAACGCGAAAAACTAAAAAAATCGTCTTTAGAAAATTCCCGGACCCCTAGAAAAATCGGAAATCGTCTCACGAATACAATGGCGCTAGCCAAATACTCCTAGCTATGATATTTCCAAATATATGGGCGAATAACGGTATGAGTCCAAATCCGGGCCCGGTTTGCTCTAGGAGGCCCAGGAGCCGAGAAAAACGCGAAAAACTAAAAAAATCGACTTAAGACAATTCCCGGACCCCTAGAAAAATCGGAAATCGTCACACGAATAGAATGGCACCAGCCAAATTGTCCTAGCTATGATATTTCCAAAGATATCGACGGAAAACGATGTGATCCCAAATCCGGGCCTTTTTTGCTCTAGGAGGCCCAGGAGCCGAGAAAAACGCGAAAAACTAAAAAAATCGACTTTAGAAAATTCCCGGACCCCTAGAAAAATCGGAAATCGTCTCACGAATCCAATGGCGCCAGCCAAATTGTCCTAGCTATGATATTTCCAAAGATATCGACGGAAAACGGTGTGATCCCAAATCCGGGCCTTTTTTGCTCTCGGAGCCATAGGAGTTGGACTGATGTGCAGGCGGAGAGCAATCGAACTGATGCGCATGAGCAAGAGGGTCGGATTGACGCGCACGCGCAGAGGCATCGGTCTGATGCGCTGGCGGAGGGGAGTCAGACTGATGCGCAGGCGCAGAGGAATCGGACTGATGTGCAGGAGCAGGAGGGTCGGACTGACGCGCATGCCCAGAAGAATCGGACTGATGCGCAGTCGCAGGAAAATCGCACTGATGCGCATGCGCAGAGGAATCGGACTGATGCGCATGCGCAGAAGAATCGGACTGATGCGCATGCGCAGAAGAATCGCACTGATGCGCATGCGCAGAAGAATCGGACTGATGCGCAGGTGCAGGGGAGTCGGACTGATGCGCAGGCGCAGGGGAGTCGGACTGATGCGCATGCGCAGAAGAATCTGACTGATGCGCAGGCGCAGGAAAATCGCACTGATGCGCATGCGCAGAAGACTCGGACTGATGCGCAGGCGCAGGGGAGTCGGGCTGATGCGCATGCGCAGAAGCATCGGAATGATGCGCAGGCGCAGAGGAGTGGAACTGATGCGCAGGAGCAGGAGGTTCCTACTGACGCGCACGCGCAGAGGCATCGGACTGATGCGCATGCGCAGAGGAATCGGACTGATGCGCAGGCGCAGAGGAATCGGACTGATGCGCAGGCGCAGAGGAGTGGTATTGATGCGCAGCAACAGAAGAACCGGACTGTTGCCCATGCGCAGAGCCATCGGACTGATGCGCATGGGCAGAAGATTCGGACTGACTGACGAAAAACGGTGTGATACCAAATCCGGGCAGTTTTTGCTCTACGAGCCGCAGGAGACCTGAAAAACGCGAAAAACTAAAAAAATCGACTTTAGAAAATTCCCGGACCCCTAGAAAAATCGGAAATCGTCTCACGAATCCAATGGCGCTAGCCAAATACTCCTAGCTATGATATTTCCAAAGATATGGGCGAATAACGGTCTGAGTCCAAATCCGGGCCCGGTTTGCTCTAGGAGGCCCAGGAGCCGCGAAAAACGCGAAAAACTAAAAAAATCGACTTAAGACAATCCCCGGACCCCTAGAAAAATCGGAAATCGTCACACGAATAGAATGGCACCAGCCAAATTGTCCTAGCTATGATATTTCCAAAGATATCGACGGAAAACGGTGTGATCCCAAATCCGGGCCTTTTTCGCTCTAGGAGGCCCAGGAGCCGAGAAAAACGCGAAAAACTAAAAAAATCGACTTTAGAAAATTCCCGGACCCCTAGAAAAATCGGAAATCGTCTCACGAATCCAATGGCGCCAGCCAAATTGTCCTAGCTATGATATTTCCAAAGATATCGACGGAAAACGGTGTGATCCCAAATCCGGGCCTTTTTTGCTCTCGGAGCCATAGGAGTTGGACTGATGTGCAGGCGGAGAGCAATCGAACTGATGCGCATGAGCAAGAGGGTCGGATTGACGCGCACGCGCAGAGGCATCGGTCTGATGCGCTGGCGGAGGGGAGTCAGACTGATGCGCATGCGCAGAGGAATCGGACTGATGTGCAGGAGCAGGAGGGTCGGACTGACGCGCATGCCCAGAAGAATCGGACTGATGCGCAGTCGCAGGAAAATCGCACTGATGCGCATGCGCAGAAGAATCAGACTGATGCGCAGGTGCAGGGGAGTCGGACTGATGCGCAGGCGCAGGGGAGTCGGACTGATGCGCATGCGCAGAAGAATCTGACTGATGCGCAGGCGCAGGAAAATCGCACTGATGCGCATGCGCAGAAGACTCGGACTGATGCGCAGGCGCAGGGGAGTCGGGCTGATGCGCATGCGCAGAAGCATCGGAATGATGCGCAGGCGCAGAGGAGTGGAACTGATGCGCAGGAGCAGGAGGTTCCTACTGACGCGCACGCGCAGAGGCATCGGACTGATGCGCATGCGCAGAGGAATCGGACTGATGCGCAGGAGCAGAAGAATCGGACTGCTGCGTAGGCGCAGAGGAGTCGGACTGATGCGCATGTGCAGAAGCGTCGGACTGAGGCACATGCCCAAAAGATTCGGACTGCTGCGCAGCCGCAGGGGAGTTGGACCGATGCGCCTGCGCAGAAGACTCGGACTGATGCGCATGCGCAGAGGAATCGGACTGATGCGCAGGCGCAGAGGAGTGGTATTGATGCGCAGCAGCAGAAGAATCGAACTGATGCGCATGCGCAGAGCCATCGGACTGATGCGCATGGGCACAAGAATCGGACTGACTGACGAAAAACGGTGTGATACCAAATCCGGGCAGTTTTTGCTCTACGAGCCGCAGGAGACCTGAAAAACGCGAAAAACTAAAAAAATCGACTTTAGAAAATTCCCGGACCCCTAGAAAAATCGGAAATCGTCTCGCGAATCCAATGGCGCTAGCCAAATTGTCCTAGCTATGATATTTCCAAAGATATGGGCGAATAACCGTATGAGTCCAAATCCGGGCCCGGTTTGCTCTAGGAGGCCCAGGAGCCGAGAAAAACGCGAAAAACTAAAAAAATCGACTTAAGACAATTCTTGGACCCCTAGAAAAATCGTCTCACGTATAGAATGGCACCAGCCAAATTGTCCTAGCTATGATATTTCCAAAGATATCGACGGAAAACGGTGTGATCCCAAATCCGGGCCTTTTTTGCTCTCGCAGCCATAGGAGTTGGACTGATGTGCAGGCGGAGAGCAATCGAACTGATGCGCATGCGCAGAAGAATCCGACTGACGCGTAGGCGCAGAAGAGCCGGACTGATGCGCAGGCGCAGGGGAGTCGGGCTGATGCTCAGGCGCAGGGGAGTCCGACTGATGCGCAGGCGGAGAGCAATCGGACTGATGTGCATGAGCAAGAGGGTCGGACTGACGCGCACGCGCAGAGGCATCGGACTGATGCGCTGGCGGAGGGGAGTCAGACTGATGCGCATGCGCAGAGGAATCGGACTGATGTGCAGGAGCCGGAGGGTCGGACTGACGCGCATGCCCAGAAGAATCGGACTGATGCGCAGTCGCAGGAAAATCGCACTGATGCGCATGCGCAGAAGAATCGGACTGATGCGCATGCGCAGAAGAATCGGACTGATGAGCAGGTGCAGGGGAGTCGGACTGATGCGCAGGCGCCGGGGAGTCGGACTGATGCGCATGCGCAGAAGAATCTGACTGATGCGCAGGCGCAGGGGAGTCGGACTCCTGCGCAGGCGCAGGGGATTCGGACTGATGCGCTGGCGGAGGGGAGTCAGACTGATGCGCAGGCGCAGAGAAGTGGTATTGATGCGCAGCAGCAGAAGAATCGGACTGATGCGCAGTCACAGGGAAATCGCACTGATGCGCATGCGCAGAAGAATCGGACTGATGCGCATGCGCAGAAGAATCGGACTGATGCGCGGGTGCAGGAGAGTCGGACTGATGCGCAGGCGCAGGGGAGTCGGATTGATGCGCATGCGCAGAAGAATCGGACTGATGCGCAGGTGCAGGGGAGTCGGACTGATGCGCATGGGCAGAAGAATCGGACTGATGCGCATGGGCAGAAGAATCGGACTGATGCGCAGTCGCAGGAAAATCGCACTGATGCGCATGCGCAAAAGAGTCGGACTGATGCGCAGGCGCAGGGGAGTCGGACTGATGCTCATGCGCAGAAGAATCGGACTGATGCGCAGGAGCAGAAGAATCGGACTGCTGCGTAGGCGCAGGGGAGTCGGACTGATGCGCATGTGCAGAAGCGTCGGACTGAGGCACATGCCCAAAAGATTCGGACTGCTGCGCAGCCGCAGGGGAGTTGGACCGATGCACCTGCGCAGAAGACTCGGACTGATGCGCATGCGCAGAGGAATCGGACTGATGCGCAGGCGCAGAGGAGTGGTATTGATGCGCAGCAGCAGAAGAATCGAACTGATGCGCATGCGCAGAGCCATCGGACTGATGCGCATGGGCACAAGAATCGGACTGACTGACGAAAAACGGTGTGATACCAAATCCGGGCAGTTTTTGCTCTACGAGCCGCAGGAGACCTGAAAAACGCGAAAAACTAAAAAAATCGACTTTAGAAAATTCCCGGACCCCTAGAAAAATCGGAAATCGTCTCACGAATCCAATGGCGCTAGCCAAATACTCCTAGCTATGATATTTCCAAAGATATGGGCGAATAACGGTATGAGTCCAAATCCGGGCCCGGTTTGCTCTAGGAGGCCCAGGAGCCGAGAAAAACGCGAAAAACTAAAAAAATCGACTTAAGACAATTCCCGGACCCCTAGAAAAATCGGAAATCGTCACACGAATAGAATGGCACCAGCCAAATTGTCCTAGCTATGATATTTCCAAAGATATCGACGGAAAACGGTGTGATCCCAAATCCGGGCCTTTTTTGCTCTAGGAGGCCCAGGAGCCGAGAAAAACGCGAAAAACGAAAAAAATCGACTTTAGAAAATTCCCGGACCCCTAGAAAAATCGGAAATCGTCTCACGAATCCAATGGCGCCAGCCAAATTGTCCTAGCTATGATATTTCCAAAGATATCGACGGAAAACGGTGTGATCCCAAATCCGGGCCTTTTTTGCTCTCGGAGCCATAGGAGTTGGACTGATGTGCAGGCGGAGAGCAATCGAACTGATGCGCATGCGCAGAGCCATCGGACTGATGCGCATGGGCACAAGAATCGGACTGACTGACGAAAAACGGTGTGATACCAAATCCGGGCAGTTTTTGCTCTACGAGCCGCAGGAGACCTGAAAAACGCGAAAAACTAAAAAAATCGACTTTAGAAAATTCCCGGACCCCTAGAAAAATCGGAAATCGTCTCGCGAATCCAATGGCGCTAGCCAAATTGTCCTAGCTATGATATTTCCAAAGATATGGGCGAATAACCGTATGAGTCCAAATCCGGGCCCGGTTTGCTCTAGGAGGCCCAGGAGCCGAGAAAAACGCGAAAAACTAAAAAAATCGACTTAAGACAATTCTTGGACCCCTAGAAAAATCGTCTCACGTATAGAATGGCACCAGCCAAATTGTCCTAGCTATGATATTTCCAAAGATATCGACGGAAAACGGTGTGATCCCAAATCCGGGCCTTTTTTGCTCTCGCAGCCATAGGAGTTGGACTGATGTGCAGGCGGAGAGCAATCGAACTGATGCGCATGCGCAGAAGAATCCGACTGACGCGTAGGCGCAGAAGAGCCGGACTGATGCGCAGGCGCAGGGGAGTCGGGCTGATGCTCAGGCGCAGGGGAGTCCGACTGATGCGCAGGCGGAGAGCAATCGGACTGATGTGCATGAGCAAGAGGGTCGGACTGACGCGCACGCGCAGAGGCATCGGACTGATGCGCTGGCGGAGGGGAGTCAGACTGATGCGCATGCGCAGAGGAATCGGACTGATGTGCAGGAGCCGGAGGGTCGGACTGACGCGCATGCCCAGAAGAATCGGACTGATGCGCAGTCGCAGGAAAATCGCACTGATGCGCATGCGCAGAAGAATCGGACTGATGCGCATGCGCAGAAGAATCGGACTGATGAGCAGGTGCAGGGGAGTCGGACTGATGCGCAGGCGCCGGGGAGTCGGACTGATGCGCATGCGCAGAAGAATCTGACTGATGCGCAGGCGCAGGGGAGTCGGACTCCTGCGCAGGCGCAGGGGATTCGGACTGATGCGCTGGCGGACGGGAGTCAGACTGATGCGCAGGCGCAGAGAAGTGGTATTGATGCGCAGCAGCAGAAGAATCGGACTGATGCGCAGTCACAGGGAAATCGCACTGATGCGCATGCGCAGAAGAATCGGACTGATGCGCATGCGCAGAAGAATCGGACTGATGCGCGGGTGCAGGGGAGTCGGACTGATGCGCAGGCGCAGGGGAGTCGGATTGATGCGCATGCGCAGAAGAATCGGACTGATGCGCAGGTGCAGGGGAGTCGGACTGATGCGCATGGGCAGAAGAATCGGACTGATGCGCATGGGCAGAAGAATCGGACTGATGCGCAGTCGCAGGAAAATCGCACTGATGCGCATGCGCAAAAGAGTCGGACTGATGCGCAGGCGCAGGGGAGTCGGACTGATGCTCATGCGCAGAAGAATCGGACTGATGCGCAGGAGCAGAAGAATCGGACTGCTGCGTAGGCGCAGGGGATTCGGACTGATGCGCATGTGCAGAAGCGTCGGACTGAGGCACATGCCCAAAAGATTCGGACTGCTGCGCAGCCGCAGGGGAGTTGGACCGATGCACCTGCGCAGAAGACTCGGACTGATGCGCATGCGCAGAGGAATCGGACTGATGCGCAGGCGCAGAGGAGTGGTATTGATGCGCAGCAGCAGAAGAATCGGACTGATGCGCATGCGCAGAAGAATCGCACTGATGCGCATGCGCAGAAGAATCGGACTGATGCGCAGGTGCAGGGGAGTCGGACTGATGCGCAGGCGCAGGGGAGTCGGACTGATGCGCATGCGCAGAAGAATCTGACTGATGCGCAGGCGCAGGAAAATCGCACTGATGCGCATGCGCAGAAGACTCGGACTGATGCGCAGGCGCAGGGGAGTCGGGCTGATGCGCATGCGCAGAAGCATCGGAATGATGCGCAGGCGCAGAGGAGTGGAACTGATGCGCAGGAGCAGGAGGTTCCGACTGACGCGCACGCGCAGAGGCATCGGACTGATGCGCATGCGCAGAGGAATCGGACTGATGCGCAGGCGCAGAGGAATCGGACTGATGCGCAGGCGCAGAGGAGTGGTATTGATGCGCAGCAACAGAAGAACCGGACTGTTGCCCATGCGCAGAGCCATCGGACTGATGCGCATGGGCAGAAGATTCGGACTGACTGACGAAAAACGGTGTGATACCAAATCCGGGCAGTTTTTGCTCTACGAGCCGCAGGAGACCTGAAAAACGCGAAAAACTAAAAAAATCGACTTTAGAAAATTCCCGGACCCCTAGAAAAATCGGAAATCGTCTCACGGATCCAATGGCGCTAGCCAAATACTCCTAGCTATGATATTTCCAAAGATATGGGCGAATAACGGTATGAGTTCAAATCCGGGCCCGGTTTGCTCTAGGAGGCCCAGGAGCCGCGAAAAACGCGAAAAACTAAAAAAATCGACTTAAGACAATCCCGGACCCCTATAAAAATCGGAAATCGTCACACGAATAGAATGGCACCAGCCAAATTGTCCTAGCTATGATATTTCCAAAGATATCGACGGAAAACGGTGTGATCCCAAATCCGGGCCTTTTTTGCTCTCGGAGCCATAGGAGTTGGACTGATGTGCAGGCGGAGAGCAATCGAACTGATGCGCATGAGCAAGAGGGTCGGATTGACGCGCACGCGCAGAGGCATCGGTCTGATGCGCTGGCGGAGGGGAGTCAGACTGATGCGCATGCGCAGAGGAATCGGACTGATGTGCAGGAGCAGGAGGGTCGGACTGACGCGCATGCCCAGAAGAATCGGACTGATGCGCAGTCGCAGGAAAATCGCACTGATGCGCATGCGCAGAAGAATCGGACTGATGCGCAGGTGCAGGGGAGTCGGACTGATGCGCAGGCGCAGGGGAGTCGGACTGATGCGCATGCGCAGAAGAATCTGACTGATGCGCAGGCGCAGGAAAATCGCACTGATGCGCATGCGCAGAAGACTCGGACTGATGCGCAGGCGCAGGGGAGTCGGGCTGATGCGCATGCGCAGAAGCATCGGAATGATGCGCAGGCGCAGAGGAGTGGAACTGATGCGCAGGAGCAGGAGGTTCCTACTGACGCGCACGCGCAGAGGCATCGGACTGATGCGCATGCGCAGAGGAATCGGACTGATGCGCAGGAGCAGAAGAATCGGACTGCTGCGTAGGCGCAGGGGAGTCGGACTGATGCGCATGTGCAGAAGCGTCGGACTGAGGCACATGCCCAAAAGATTCGGACTGCTGCGCAGCCGCAGGGGAGTTGGACCGATGCGCCTGCGCAGAAGACTCGGACTGATGCGCATGCGCAGAGGAATCGGACTGATGCGCAGGCGCAGAGGAGTGGTATTGATGCGCAGCAGCAGAAGAATCGAACTGATGCGCATGCGCAGAGCCATCGGACTGATGCGCATGGGCACAAGAATCGGACTGACTGACGAAAAACGGTGTGATACCAAATCCGGGCAGTTTTTGCTCTACGAGCCGCAGGAGACCTGAAAAACGCGAAAAACTAAAAAAATCGACTTTAGAAAATTCCCGGACCCCTAGAAAAATCGGAAATCGTCTCACGAATCCAATGGCGCTAGCCAAATACTCCTAGCTATGATATTTCCAAAGATATGGGCGAATAACGGTATGAGTCCAAATCCGGGCCCGGTTTGCTCTAGGAGGCCCAGGAGCCGAGAAAAACGCGAAAAACTAAAAAAATCGACTTAAGACAATTCGCGGACCCCTAGAAAAATCGGAAATCGTCACACGAATAGAATGGCACCAGCCAAATTGTCCTAGCTATGATATTTCCAAAGATATCGACGGAAAACGGTGTGATCCCAAATCCGGGCCTTTTTTGCTCTAGGAGGCCCAGGAGCCGAGAAAAACGCGAAAAACTAAAAAAATCGACTTTAGAAAATTCCCGGACCCCTAGAAAAATCGGAAATCGTCTCACGAATCCAATGGCGCCAGCCAAATTGTCCTAGCTATGATATTTCCAAAGATATCGACGGAAAACGGTGTGATCCCAAATCCGGGCCTTTTTTGCTCTCGGAGCCATAGGAGTTGGACTGATGTGCAGGCGGAGAGCAATCGAACTGATGCGCATGCGCAGAGCCATCGGACTGATGCGCATGGGCACAAGAATCGGACTGACTGACGAAAAACGGTGTGATACCAAATCCGGGCAGTTTTTGCTCTACGAGCCGCAGGAGACCTGAAAAACGCGAAAAACTAAAAAAATCGACTTTAGAAAATTCCCGGACCCCTAGAAAAATCGGAAATCGTCTCGCGAATCCAATGGCGCTAGCCAAATTGTCCTAGCTATGATATTTCCAAAGATATGAGCGAATAACCGTATGAGTCCAAATCCGGGCCCGGTTTGCTCTAGGAGGCCCAGGAGCCGAGAAAAACGCGAAAAACTAAAAAAATCGACTTAAGACAATTCTTGGACCCCTAGAAAAATCGTCTCACGTATAGAATGGCACCAGCCAAATTGTCCTAGCTATGATATTTCCAAAGATATCGACGGAAAACGGTGTGATCCCAAATCCGGGCCTTTTTTGCTCTCGCAGCCATAGGAGTTGGACTGATGTGCAGGCGGAGAGCAATCGAACTGATGCGCATGCGCAGAAGAATCCGACTGACGCGTAGGCGCAGAAGAGCCGGACTGATGCGCAGGCGCAGGGGAGTCGGGCTGATGCGCAGGCGCAGGGGAGTCCGACTGATGCGCAGGCGGAGAGCAATCGGACTGATGTGCATGAGCAAGAGGGTCGGACTGACGCGCACGCGCAGAGGCATCGGACTGATGCGCTGGCGGAGGGGAGTCAGACTGATGCGCATGCGCACAAGAATCGGACTGACTGACGAAAAACGGTGTGATACCAAATCCGGGCAGTTTTTGCTCTACGAGCCGCAGGAGACCTGAAAAACGCGAAAAACTAAAAAAATCGACTTTAGAAAATTCCCGGACCCCTAGAAAAATCGGAAATCGTCTCACGAATCCAATGGCGCTAGCCAAATACTCCTAGCTATGATATTTCCAAAGATATGGGCGAATAACGGTATGAGTCCAAATCCGGGCCCGGTTTGCTCTAGGAGGCCCAGGAGCCGAGAAAAACGCGAAAAACTAAAAAAATCGACTTAAGACAATTCCCGGACCCCTAGAAAAATCGGAAATCGTCACACGAATAGAATGGCACCAGCCAAATTGTCCTAGCTATGATATTTCCAAAGATATCGACGGAAAACGGTGTGATCCCAAATCCGGGCCTTTTTTGCTCTAGGAGGCCCAGGAGCCGAGAAAAACGCGAAAAACTAAAAAAATCGACTTTAGAAAATTCCCGGACCCCTAGAAAAATCGGAAATCGTCTCACGAATCCAATGGCGCCAGCCAAATTGTCCTAGCTATGATATTTCCAAAGATTTGGGCGAAGCACGGTATGAGCCCAAATCCGGGCCCGTTTTGCTCTAGGAGGCCCAGGAGCAAAGAAAAACGCGAAAAACTAAAAAAATCGACTTTAGAAAATTCCTGGAGCCGTAGAAAAATCGGAAATCGTCTCACGAATCCAATGGCGCCGTCAAAATTGTCCTAGCTATGATATTTCCAAAGATAGAGGCGACAAACGGTGTGATCCCAAATCCGGGCCCGTCTAGCTCTAGGAGGCCCAGGACCCGAGAAAAACGCGAAAAACCTAAAAAATCGACTTTAGAAAATTCCCGGAGCCGTAGAAAAATCGGAAATCGTCTCACGAATCCAATGGCGCCAGCCAAATTGTCCTAGCTATGATATTTCCAAAGATATGGGCGAATAACGGTATGAGTCCAAATCCGGGCCCGGTTTGCTCTAGGAGGCCCAGGAGCCGAGAAAAACGCGAAAAACTAAAAAAATCGACTTAAGACAATTCCCGGACCCCTAGAAAAATCGGAAATCGTCACACGAATAGAATGGCACCAGCCAAATTGTCCTAGCTATGATATTTCCAAAGATATCGACGGAAAACGGTGTGATCCCAAATCCGGGCCTTTTTTGCTCTAGGAGGCCCAGGAGCCGAGAAAAACGCGAAAAACTAAAAAAATCGACTTTAGAAAATTCCCGGACCCCTAGAAAAATCGGAAATCGTCTCACGAATCCAATGGCGCCAGCCAAATTGTCCTAGCTATGATATTTCCAAAGATTTGGGCGAAGCACGGTATGAGCCCAAATCCGGGCCCGTTTTGCTCTAGGAGGCCCAGGAGCAAAGAAAAACGCGAAAAACTAAAAAAATCGACTTTAGAAAATTCCTGGAGCCGTAGAAAAATCGGAAATCGTCTCACGAATCCAATGGCGCCGTCAAAATTGTCCTAGCTATGATATTTCCAAAGATAGAGGCGACAAACGGTGTGATCCCAAATCCGGGCCCGTCTAGCTCGAGGAGGCCCAGGACCCGAGAAAAACGCGAAAAACCTAAAAAATCGACTTTAGAAAATTCCCGGAGCCGTAGAAAAATCGGAAATCGTCTCACGAATCCAATGGCGCCAGCCAAATTGTCCTAGCTATGATATTTCCAAAGATATGGGCGAAAAACGCTACGAGCCCAAATCCGGGCCCGTTTTGCTCTAGGAGGCCCAGGAGCCGAGAAAAACGCGAAAAACTAAAAAAATCGACTTAAGACAATTCTTGGACCCCTAGAAAAATCGTCTCACGTATAGAATGGCACCAGCCAAATTGTCCTAGCTATGATATTTCCAAAGATATCGACGGAAAACGGTGTGATCCCAAATCCGGGCCTTTTTTGCTCTCGGAGCCATAGGAGTTGGACTGATGTGCAGGCGGAGAGCAATCGAACTGATGCGCATGAGCAAGAGGGTCGGATTGATGCAGAGGCGCAGAGGAGTGGTATTGATGCGCAGCAGCACAAGAATCGGACTGATGCGCAGTCACAGGGAAATCGCACTGATGCGCATGCGCAGAAGAATCGGACTGATGCGCATGCGCAGAAGAATCGGACTGATGCGCAGGTGCAGGGGAGTCGGACTGACGCGCATGCCCAGAAGAATCGGACTGATGCGCAGGCGCAGAGGAGTGGTATTGATGCGCAGCAGCAGAAGAATCGAACTGATGCGCATGCGCGGAAGAATCGAACTGATGCGCATGGGCACAAGAATCGGACTGACTGACGAAAAACGGTGTGATACCAAATCTGGGCAGTTTTTGCTCTACGAGCCGCAGGAGACCTGAAAAACGCGAAAAACTAAAAAAATCGACTTTAGAAAATTCCCGGACCCCTAGAAAAATCGGAAATCGTCTCGCGAATCCAATGGCGCTAGCCAAATTGTCCTAGCTATGATATTTCCAAAGATATGGGCGAATAATCGTATGAGTCCAAATCCGGGCCCGGTTTGCTCTAGGAGGCCCAGGAGCCGAGAAAAACGCGAAAAATTAAAAAAATCGACTTAAGACAATTCTTGGACCCCTAGAAAAATCGTCTCGTGTATAGAATGGCACCAGCCAAATTGTCCTAGCTATGATATTTCCAAAGATATCGACGGAAAACGGTGTGATCCCAAATCCGGGCCTTTTTTGCTCTCGCAGCCATAGGAGTTGGACTGATGTGCAGGCGGAGAGCAATCGAACTGATGCGCATGCGCAGAAGAATCCGACTGACGCGTAGGCGCAGAAGAGCCGGACTGATGCGCAGGCGCAGGGGAGTCGGGCTGATGCGCAGGCGCAGGGGAGTCCGACTGATGCGCAGGCGGAGAGCAATCGGACTGATGTGCATGAGCAAGAGGGTCGGACTGACGCGCACGCGCAGAGGCATCGGACTGATGCGCAGGTGCAGGGGAGTCGGACTGATGCGCAGGCGCAGGGGAGTCGGACTGATGCGCATGCGCAGAAGAATCTGACTGATGCGCAGGCGCAGGAAAATCGCACTGATGCGCATGCGCAGAAGACTCGGACTGATGCGCAGGCGCAGGGGAGTCGGGCTGATGCGCATGCGCAGAAGCATCGGAATGATGCGCAGGCGCAGAGGAGTGGAACTGATGCGCAGGAGCAGGAGGTTCCTACTGACGCGCACGCGCAGAGGCATCGGACTGATGCGCATGCGCAGAGGAATCGGACTGATGCGCAGGCGCAGAGGAGTGGTATTGATGCGCAGCAGCAGAAGAATCGGACTGATGCGCATGCGCAGAGCCATCGGACTGATGCGCATGGGCAGAAGATTCGGACTGACTGACGAAAAACGGTGTGATCCCAAATCCGGGCCCGTTTTGCTCTGGGAGGCCCAGGAGCCGAGGAAAACGCGAAAAACGGAAAAATCGACGTTAGAAAATTCCCGGACCCCTAGCAAAATCGGAAATCGTCTCACGAATCCAATGGCGCCAGCCAAATTGTCCTAGCTATGATATTTCCCAAGATATGGGCGAAAAACGGTATGAGTCCAAATCCGGGCCCGTTTTGCTCTAGGAGGCCCAGGAGCCGAGAAAAACGCGAAAAACCAAAAAAATCGACTGTAGAAAATTCCTGGAGCCGTAGAAAAATCGGGAATCGACTCACGAATGCAATGGCGCTAGCCAAATTGTCCTAGCTATGTTGTTTCCAAAAATTTGGGCGAAAAGCGGTATGAGTCCAAATCCGGGCCCGTTTTTCTCTAGGAGGCCCAGGAGCCGAAAAAAACGCGAAAAACTAAAAAAATCGATTTTAGAAAATTCCCGGACCCCTAGAAAAATCGGAAATCGTCTCACGAATCCTATGGCGCCAGCCAAATTGTCCTAGCTATGATATTTCCAAAGATTTGGGCGAAGCACGGTATGAGCCCAAATCCGGGCCCGTTTTGCTCTAGGAGGCCCAGGAGCAGAGAAAAACGCGAAAAACTCAAAAAAATCGACTTAAGACAATTCTTGGACCCCTAGAAAAATCGTCTCACGTATAGAATGGCACCAGCCAAATTGTCCTAGCTATGATATTTCCAAAGATATCGACGGAAAACGGTGTGATCCCAAATCCGGGCCTTTTTTGCTCTCGGAGCCATAGGAGTTGGACTGATGTGCAGGCGGAGAGCAATCGAACTGATGCGCATGAGCAAGAGGGTCGGATTGATGCACAGGCGCAGAGGAGTGATATTGATGCGCAGCAGCACAAGAATCGGACTGATGCGCAGTCACAGGGAAATCGCACTGATGCGCATGCGCAGAAGAATCGGACTGATGCGCATGCGCAGAAGAATCGGACTGATGCGCAGGTGCAGGGGAGTCGGACTGATGCGCATGGGCAGAAGAATCGGACTGATGCGCATGGGCAGAAGAATCGGACTGATGCGCATGCGCAGAAGAATCGGACTGATGCGCATGCGCAGAAGAATCGGACTGATGCGCATGCGCAGAAGAATCGGACTGATGCGCAGGTGCAGGGGAGTCGGACTGATGCGCAGGCGCAGGGGAGTCGGACTGATGCGAATGCACAGAAGAATCTGACTGATGCGCAGGCGCAGGGGAGTTGGACTCCTGCGCAGGCGCAGGGGAGTCGGACTGATGCGCTGGCGGAGGGGAGTCAGACTGATGCGCATGCGCAGAGGAATCGGACTGATGTGCAGGAGCAGGAGGGTCGGACTGACGCGCATGCCCAGAAGAATCGGACTGATGCGCAGTCGCAGGAAAATCGCACTGATGCGCATGCGCAGAAGAATCGGACTGATGCGCATGCGCAGACGAAAAATCGGAAATCGTCACACGAATAGAATGGCACCAGCCAAATTGTCCTAGCTATGATATTTCCAAAGATATCGACGGAAAACGGTGTAATCCCAAATCCGGGCCTTTTTTGCTCTAGGAGGCCCAGGAGCCGAGAAAAACGCGAAAAACTAAAAAAATCGACTTTAGAAAATTCCCGGACCCCTAGAAAAATCGGAAATCGTCTCACGAATCCAATGGCGCCAGCCAAATTGTCCTAGCTATGATATTTCCAAAGATATCGACGGAAAACGGTGTGATCCCAAATCCGGGCCTTTTTTGCTCTCGGAGCCATAGGAGTTGGACTGATGTGCAGGCGGAGAGCAATCGAACTGATGCGCATGAGCAAGAGGGTCGGATTGACGCGCACGCGCAGAGGCATCGGTCTGATGCGCTGGCGGAGGGGAGTCAGACTGATGCGCATGCGCAGAGGAATCGGACTGATGTGCAGGAGCAGGAGGGTCGGACTGACGCGCATGCCCAGACGAATCGGACTGATGCGCAGTCGCAGGAAAATCGCACTGATGCGCATGCGCAGAAGAATCGGACTGATGCGCAGGTGCAGGGGAGTCGGACTGATGCGCAGGCGCAGGGGAGTCGGACTGATGCGCATGCGCAGAAGAATCTGACTGATGCGCAGGCGCAGGAAAATCGCACTGATGCGCATGCGCAGAAGACTCGGACTGATGCGCAGGCGCAGGGGAGCGGAACTGATGCGCAGGAGCAGGAGGTTCCTACTGACGCGCACGCGCAGAGGCATCGGACTGATGCGCATGCGCAGAGGAATCGGACTGATGCGCAGGAGCAGAAGAATCGGACTGCTGCGTAGGCGCAGGGGAGTCGGACTGATGCGCATGTGCAGAAGCGTCGGACTGAGGCACATGCCCAAAAGATTCGGACTGCTGCGCAGCCGCAGGGGAGTTGGACCGATGCGCCTGCGCAGAAGACTCGGACTGATGCGCATGCGCAGAAGAATCGGACTGATGCGCAGGCGCAGAGGAGTGGAACTGATGCGCAGGAGCAGGAGGTTCCTACTGACGCGCACGCGCAGAGGCATCGGACTGATGCGCATGCACAGAGGAATCGGACTGATGCGCAGGAGCAGAAGAATCGGACTGCTGCGTAGACGCAGGGGAGTCGGACTGATGCGCATGTGCAGAAGCGTCGGACTGAGGCACATGCCCAAAAGATTCGGACTGCTGCGCAGCCGCAGGGGAGTTGGACCGATGCGCCTGCGCAGAAGACTCGGACTGATGCGCATGCGCAGAAGAATCGGACTGATGCGCAGGCGCAGAGGAGTGGTATTGATGCGCAGCAGCAGAAGAATCGAACTGATGCGCATGCGCAGAGCCATCGGACTGATGCGCATGGGCACAAGAATCGGACTGACTGACGAAAAACGGTGTGATACCAAATCCGGGCAGTTTTTGCTCTACGAGCCGCAGGAGACCTGAAAAACGCGAAAAACTAAAAAAATCGACTTTAGAAAATTCCCGGACCCCTAGAAAAATCGGAAATCGTCTCACGAATCCAATGGCGCTAGCCAAATACTCCTAGCTATGATATTTCCAAATATATGGGCGAATAACGGTATGAGTCCAAATCCGGGCCCGGTTTGCTCTAGGAGGCCCAGGAGCCGAGAAAAACGCGAAAAACTAAAAAAATCGACTTAAGACAATTCCCGGACCCCTAGAAAAATCGGAAATCGTCACACGAATAGAATGGCACCAGCCAAATTGTCCTAGCTATGATATTTCCAAAGATATCGACGGAAAACGGTGTGATCCCAAATCCGGGCCTTTTTTGCTCTAGGAGGCCCAGGAGCCGAGAAAAACGCGAAAAACTAAAAAAATCGACTTTAGAAAATTCCCGGACCCCTAGAAAAATCGGAAATCGTCTCACGAATCCAATGGCGCCAGCCAAATTGTCCTAGCTATGATATTTCCAAAGATATCGACGGAAAACGGTGTGATCCCAAATCCGGGCCTTTTTTGCTCTCGGAGCCATAGGAGTTGGACTGATGTGCAGGCGGAGAGCAATCGAACTGATGCGCATGAGCAAGAGGGTCGGATTGACGCGCACGCGCAGAGGCATCGGTCTGATGCGCTGGCGGAGGGAAGTCAGACTGATGCGCATGCGCAGAGGAATCGGACTGATGTGCAGGAGCAGGAGGGTCGGACTGACGCGCATGCCCAGAAGAATCGGACTGATGCGCAGTCGCAGGAAAATCGCACTGATGCGCATGCGCAGAGGAATCGGACTGATGCGCATGCGCAGAAGAATCGGACTGATGCGCATGCGCAGAAGAATCGCACTGATGCGCATGCGCAGAAGAATCGGACTGATGCGCAGGTGCAGGGGAGTCGGACTGATGCGCAGGCGCAGGGGAGTCGGACTGATGCGCATGCGCAGAAGAATCTGACTGATGCGCAGGCGCAGGAAAATCGCACTGATGCGCATGCGCAGAAGACTCGGACTGATGCGCAGGCGCAGGGGAGTCGGGCTGATGCGCATGCGCAGAAGCATCGGAATGATGCGCAGGCGCAGAGGAGTGGAACTGATGCGCAGGAGCAGGAGGTTCCTACTGACGCGCACGCGCAGAGGCATCGGACTGATGCGCATGCGCAGAGGAATCGGACTGATGCGCAGGCGCAGAGGAATCGGACTGATGCGCAGGCGCAGAGGAGTGGTATTGATGCGCAGCAACAGAAGAACCGGACTGTTGCGCATGCGCAGAGCCATCGGACTGATGCGCATGCGCAGAGGAATCGGACTGATGCGCAGGCGCAGAGGAGTGGTATTGATGCGCAGCAGCAGAAGAATCGGACTGATGCGCATGCGCAGAGCCATCGGACTGATGCGCATGGGCAGAAGATTCGGACTGACTGACGAAAAACGGTGTGATCCCAAATCCGGGCCCGTTTTGCTCTGGGAGGCCCAGGAGCCGAGAAAAACGCGAAAAACGGAAAAATCGACGTTAGAAAATTCCCGGACCCCTAGAAAAATCGGAAATCGTCTCACGAATCCAATGGCGCTAGCCAAATACTCCTAGCTATGATATTTCCAAATATATGGGCGAATAACGGTATGAGTCCAAATCCGGGCCCGGTTTGCTCTAGGAGGCCCAGGAGCCGAGAAAAACGCGAAAAACTAAAAAAATCGACTTAAGACAATTCCCGGACCCCTAGAAAAATCGGAAATCGTCACACGAATAGAATGGCACCAGCCAAATTGTCCTAGCTATGATATTTCCAAAGATATCGACGGAAAACGGTGTGATCCCAAATCCGGGCCTTTTTTGCTCTAGGAGGCCCAGGAGCCGAGAAAAACGCGAAAAACTAAAAAAATCGACTTTAGAAAATTCCCGGACCCCTAGAAAAATCGGAAATCGTCTCACGAATCCAATGGCGCCAGCCAAATTGTCCTAGCTATGATATTTCCAAAGATTTGGGCGAAGCACGGTATGAGCCCAAATCCGGGCCCGTTTTGCTCTAGGAGGCCCAGGAGCAGAGAAAAACGCGAAAAACTAAAAAAATCGACTTTAGAAAATTCCTGGAGCCGTAGAAAAATCGGGAATCGACTCACGAATGCAATGGCGCTAGCCAAATTGTCCTAGCTATGATGTTTCCAAAAATTTGGGCGAAAAACGGTATGAGTCCAAATCCGGGCCCGTTTTGCTCTAGGAGGCCCAGGAGCCGAGAAAAACGCGAAAAACTAAAAAAATCGATTTTAGAAAATTCCCGGAGCCGTAGAAAAATCGGAAATCGTCTCACGAATCCAATGGCGCCAGCCAAATTGTCCTAGCTATGATATTTCCAAAGATATGGGCGAAAAACGCTACGAGCCCAAATGCGGGCCCGTTTTGCTCTAGGAGGCCCAGGAGCCGAGAAAAACGCGAAAAACTAAAAAAATCGACTTTAGAAACTCCCGGACCCCTAGAGAAATCGGAAATCGTCTCACGAATCCAATGGCGCCAGCCAAATTGTCCTAGCTATGATATTTCCAAAGATATCGACGGAAAACGGTGTGATCCCAAATCCGGGCCTTTTTTGCTCTCGGAGCCATAGGAGTTGGACTGATGTGCAGGCGGAGAGCAATCGAACTGATGCGCATGAGCAAGAGGGTCGGATTGATGCACAGGCGCAGAGGAGTGATATTGATGCGCAGCAGCACAAGAATCGGACTGATGCGCAGTCACAGGGAAATCGCACTGATGCGCATGCACAGTAGAATCGGACTGATGCGCATGCGCAGAAGAATCGGACTGATGCGCAGGTGCAGGGGAGTCGGACTGATGCGCATGGGCAGAAGAATCGGACTGATGCGCATGGGCAGAAGAATCGGACTGATGCGCATGCGCAGAAGAATCGGACTGATGCGCATGCGCAGAAGAATCGGACTGATGCGCATGCGCAGAAGAATCGGACTGATGCGCAGGTGCAGGGGAGTCGGACTGATGCGCAGGCGCAGGGGAGTCGGACTGATGCGAATGCACAGAAGAATCTGACTGATGCGCAGGCGCAGGGGAGTCGGACTCCTGCGCAGGCGCAGGGGAGTCGGACTGATGCGCTGGCGGAGGGGAGTCAGACTGATGCGCATGCGCAGAGGAATCGGACTGATGTGCAGGAGCAGGAGGGTCGGACTGACGCGCATGCCCAGAAGAATCGGACTGATGCGCAGTCGCAGGAAAATCGCACTGATGCGCATGCGCAGAAGAATCGGACTGATGCGCATGCGCAGACGAATCGGACTGATGCGCAGGTGCAGGGGAGTCGGACTGATGCGCTGGCGGAGGGGAGTCAGACTGATGCGCATGCGCAGAGGAATCGGACTGATGTGCAGGAGCAGGGGGGTCGGACTGACGCGCATGCCCAGAGGAATCGGACTGATGCGCAGGCGCAGAGGAGTGGTATTGATGCGCAGCAGCAGAAGAATCGAACTGATGCGCATGCGCAGAAGAATCGAACTGATGCGCATGCGCAGAGCCATCGGACTGATGCGCATGGGCACAAGAATCGGACTGACTGACGAAAAACGGTGTGATACCAAATCCGGGCAGTTTTTGCTCTACGAGCCGCAGGAGACCTGAAAAACGCGAAAAACTAAAAAAATCGACTTTAGAAAATTCCCGGACCCCTAGAAAAATCGGAAATCGTCTCACGAATCCAATGGCGCTAGCCAAATACTCCTAGCTATGATATTTCCAAATATATGGGCGAATAACGGTATGAGTCCAAATCCGGGCCCGGTTTGCTCTAGGAGGCCCAGGAGCCGAGAAAAACGCGAAAAACTAAAAAAATCGACTTAAGACAATTCCCGGACCCCTAGAAAAATCGGAAATCGTCACACGAATAGAATGGCACCAGCCAAATTGTCCTAGCTATGATATTTCCAAAGATATCGACGGAAAACGGTGTGATCCCAAATCCGGGCCTTTTTTGCTCTAGGAGGCCCAGGAGCCGAGAAAAACGCGAAAAACTAAAAAAATCGACTTTAGAAAATTCCCGGACCCCTAGAAAAATCGGAAATCGTCTCACGAATCCAATGGCGCCAGCCAAATTGTCCTAGCTATGATATTTCCAAAGATATCGACGGAAAACGGTGTGATCCCAAATCCGGGCCTTTTTTGCTCTCGGAGCCATAGGAGTTGGACTGATGTGCAGGCGGAGAGCAATCGAACTGATGCGCATGAGCAAGAGGGTCGGATTGACGCGCACGCGCAGAGGCATCGGTCTGATGCGCTGGCGGAGGGGAGTCAGACTGATGCGCATGCGCAGAGGAATCGGACTGATGTGCAGGAGCAGGAGGGTCGGACTGACGCGCATGCCCAGAAGAATCGGACTGATGCGCAGTCGCAGGAAAATCGCACTGATGCGCATGCGCAGAGGAATCGGACTGATGCGCATGCGCAGAAGAATCGGACTGATGCGCATGCGCAGAAGAATCGCACTGATGCGCATGCGCAGAAGAATCGGACTGATGCGCAGGTGCAGGGGAGTCGGACTGATGCGCAGGCGCAGGGGAGTCGGACTGATGCGCATGCGCAGAAGAATCTGACTGATGCGCAGGCGCAGGAAAATCGCACTGATGCGCATGCGCAGAAGACTCGGACTGATGCGCAGGCGCAGGGGAGTCGGGCTGATGCGCATGCGCAGAAGCATCGGAATGATGCGCAGGCGCAGAGGAGTGGAACTGATGCGCAGGAGCAGGAGGTTCCTACTGACGCGCACGCGCAGAGGCATCGGACTGATGCGCATGCGCAGAGGAATCGGACTGATGCGCAGGCGCAGAGGAATCGGACTGATGCGCAGGCGCAGAGGAGTGGTATTGATGCGCAGCAACAGAAGAACCGGACTGTTGCGCATGCGCAGAGCCATCGGACTGATGCGCATGCGCAGAGGAATCGGACTGATGCGCAGGCGCAGAGGAGTGGTATTGATGCGCAGCAGCAGAAGAATCGGACTGTTGCGCATGCGCAGAGCCATCGGACTGATGCGCATGGGCAGAAGATTCGGACTGACTGACGAAAAACGGTGTGATCCCAAATCCGGGCCCGTTTTGCTCTGGGAGGCCCAGGAGCCGAGAAAAACGCGAAAAACGGAAAAATCGACGTTAGAAAATTCCCGGACCCCTAGAAAAATCGGAAATCGTCTCACGAATCCAATGGCGCTAGCCAAATACTCCTAGCTATGATATTTCCAAATATATGGGCGAATAACGGTATGAGTCCAAATCCGGGCCCGGTTTGCTCTAGGAGGCCCAGGAGCCGAGAAAAACGCGAAAAACTAAAAAAATCGACTTAAGACAATTCCCGGACCCCTAGAAAAATCGGAAATCGTCACACGAATAGAATGGCACCAGCCAAATTGTCCTAGCTATGATATTTCCAAAGATATCGACGGAAAACGGTGTGATCCCAAATCCGGGCCTTTTTTGCTCTAGGAGGCCCAGGAGCCGAGAAAAACGCGAAAAACTAAAAAAATCGACTTTAGAAAATTCCCGGACCCCTAGAAAAATCGGAAATCGTCACACGAATAGAATGGCACCAGCCAAATTGTCCTAGCTATGATATTTCCAAAGATATCGACGGAAAACGGTGTAATCCCAAATCCGGGCCTTTTTTGCTCTAGGAGGCCCAGGAGCCGAGAAAAACGCGAAAAACTAAAAAAATCGACTTTAGAAAATTCCCGGACCCCTAGAAAAATCGGAAATCGTCTCACGAATCCAATGGCGCCAGCCAAATTGTCCTAGCTATGATATTTCCAAAGATATCGACGGAAAACGGTGTGATCCCAAATCCGGGCCTTTTTTGCTCTCGGAGCCATAGGAGTTGGACTGATGTGCAGGCGGAGAGCAATCGAACTGATGCGCATGAGCAAGAGGGTCGGATTGACGCGCACGCGCAGAGGCATCGGTCTGATGCGCTGGCGGAGGGGAGTCAGACTGATGCGCATGCGCAGAGGAATCGGACTGATGTGCAGGAGCAGGAGGGTCGGACTGACGCGCATGCCCAGACGAATCGGACTGATGCGCAGTCGCAGGAAAATCGCACTGATGCGCATGCGCAGAAGAATCGGACTGATGCGCAGGTGCAGGGGAGTCGGACTGATGCGCAGGCGCAGGGGAGTCGGACTGATGCGCATGCGCAGAAGAATCTGACTGATGCGCAGGCGCAGGAAAATCGCACTGATGCGCATGCGCAGAAGACTCGGACTGATGCGCAGGCGCAGGGGAGTGGAACTGATGCGCAGGAGCAGGAGGTTCCTACTGACGCGCACGCGCAGAGGCATCGGACTGATGCGCATGCGCAGAGGAATCGGACTGATGCGCAGGAGCAGAAGAATCGGACTGCTGCGTAGGCGCAGGGGAGTCGGACTGATGCGCATGTGCAGAAGCGTCGGACTGAGGCACATGCCCAAAAGATTCGGACTGCTGCGCAGCCGCAGGGGAGTTGGACCGATGCGCCTGCGCAGAAGACTCGGACTGATGCGCATGCGCAGAAGAATCGGACTGATGCGCAGGCGCAGAGGAGTGGAACTGATGCGCAGGAGCAGGAGGTTCCTACTGACGCGCACGCGCAGAGGCATCGGACTGATGCGCATGCGCAGAGGAATCGGACTGATGCGCAGGAGCAGAAGAATCGGACTGCTGCGTAGGCGCAGGGGAGTCGGACTGACGCGCATGCCCAGACGAATCGGACTGATGCGCAGTCGCAGGAAAATCGCACTGATGCGCATGCGCAGAAGAATCGGACTGATGCGCAGGTGCAGGGGAGTCGGACTGATGCGCAGGCGCAGGGGAGTCGGACTGATGCGCATGCGCAGAAGAATCTGACTGATGCGCAGGCGCAGGAAAATCGCACTGATGCGCATGCGCAGAAGACTCGGACTGATGCGCAGGCGCAGGGGAGCGGAACTGATGCGCAGGAGCAGGAGGTTCCTACTGACGCGCACGCGCAGAGGCATCGGACTGATGCGCATGCGCAGAGGAATCGGACTGATGCGCAGGAGCAGAAGAATCGGACTGCTGCGTAGGCGCAGGGGAGTCGGACTGATGCGCATGTGCAGAAGCGTCGGACTGAGGCACATGCCCAAAAGATTCGGACTGCTGCGCAGCCGCAGGGGAGTTGGACCGATGCGCCTGCGCAGAAGACTCGGACTGATGCGCATGCGCAGAAGAATCGGACTGATGCGCAGGCGCAGAGGAGTGGAACTGATGCGCAGGAGCAGGAGGTTCCTACTGACGCGCACGCGCAGAGGCATCGGACTGATGCGCATGCACAGAGGAATCGGACTGATGCGCAGGAGCAGAAGAATCGGACTGCTGCGTAGGCGCAGGGGAGTCGGACTGATGCGCATGTGCAGAAGCGTCGGACTGAGGCACATGCCCAAAAGATTCGGACTGCTGCGCAGCCGCAGGGGAGTTGGACCGATGCGCCTGCGCAGAAGACTCGGACTGATGCGCATGCGCAGAAGAATCGGACTGATGCGCAGGCGCAGAGGAGTGGTATTGATGCGCAGCAGCAGAAGAATCGAACTGATGCGCATGCGCAGAGCCATCGGACTGATGCGCATGGGCACAAGAATCGGACTGACTGACGAAAAACGGTGTGATACCAAATCCGGGCAGTTTTTGCTCTACGAGCCGCAGGAGACCTGAAAAACGCGAAAAACTAAAAAAATCGACTTTAGAAAATTCCCGGACCCCTAGAAAAATCGGAAATCGTCTCACGAATCCAATGGCGCTAGCCAAATACTCCTAGCTATGATATTTCCAAATATATGGGCGAATAACGGTATGAGTCCAAATCCGGGCCCGGTTTGCTCTAGGAGGCCCAGGTGCCGAGAAAAACGCGAAAAACTAAAAAAATCGACTTAAGACAATTCCCGGACCCCTAGAAAAATCGGAAATCGTCACACGAATAGAATGGCACCAGCCAAATTGTCCTAGCTATGATATTTCCAAAGATATCGACGGAAAACGGTGTGATCCCAAATCCGGGCCTTTTTTGCTCTAGGAGGCCCAGGAGCCGAGAAAAACGCGAAAAACTAAAAAAATCGACTTTAGAAAATTCCCGGACCCCTAGAAAAATCGGAAATCGTCTCACGAATCCAATGGCGCCAGCCAAATTGTCCTAGCTATGATATTTCCAAAGATATCGACGGAAAACGGTGTGATCCCAAATCCGGGCCTTTTTTGCTCTCGGAGCCATAGGAGTTGGACTGATGTGCAGGCGGAGAGCAATCGAACTGATGCGCATGAGCAAGAGGGTCGGATTGACGCGCACGCGCAGAGGCATCGGTCTGATGCGCTGGCGGAGGGGAGTCAGACTGATGCGCATGCGCAGAGGAATCGGACTGATGTGCAGGAGCAGGAGGGTCGGACTGACGCGCATGCCCAGAAGAATCGGACTGATGCGCAGTCGCAGGAAAATCGCACTGATGCGCATGCGCAGAGGAATCGGACTGATGCGCATGCGCAGAAGAATCGGACTGATGCGCATGCGCAGAAGAATCGCACTGATGCGCATGCGCAGAAGAATCGGACTGATGCGCAGGTGCAGGGGAGTCGGACTGATGCGCAGGCGCAGGGGAGTCGGACTGATGCGCATGCGCAGAAGAATCTGACTGATGCGCAGGCGCAGGAAAATCGCACTGATGCGCATGCGCAGAAGACTCGGACTGATGCGCAGGCGCAGGGGAGTCGGGCTGATGCGCATGCGCAGAAGCATCGGAATGATGCGCAGGCGCAGAGGAGTGGAACTGATGCGCAGGAGCAGGAGGTTCCTACTGACGCGCACGCGCAGAGGCATCGGACTGATGCGCATGCGCAGAGGAATCGGACTGATGCGCAGGCGCAGAGGAATCGGACTGATGCGCAGGCGCAGAGGAGTGGTATTGATGCGCAGCAACAGAAGAACCGGACTGTTGCGCATGCGCAGAGCCATCGGACTGATGCGCATGCGCAGAGGAATCGGACTGATGCGCAGGCGCAGAGGAGTGGTATTGATGCGCAGCAGCAGAAGAATCGGACTGATGCGCATGCGCAGAGCCATCGGACTGATGCGCATGGGCAGAAGATTCGGACTGACTGACGAAAAACGGTGTGATCCCAAATCCGGGCCCGTTTTGCTCTGGGAGGCCCAGGAGCCGAGAAAAACGCGAAAAACGGAAAAATCGACGTTAGAAAATTCCCGGACCCCTAGAAAAATCGGAAATCGTCTCACGAATCCAATGGCGCTAGCCAAATACTCCTAGCTATGATATTTCCAAATATATGGGCGAATAACGGTATGAGTCCAAATCCGGGCCCGGTTTGCTCTAGGAGGCCCAGGAGCCGAGAAAAACGCGAAAAACTAAAAAAATCGACTTAAGACAATTCCCGGACCCCTAGAAAAATCGGAAATCGTCACACGAATAGAATGGCACCAGCCAAATTGTCCTAGCTATGATATTTCCAAAGATATCGACGGAAAACGGTGTGATCCCAAATCCGGGCCTTTTTTGCTCTAGGAGGCCCAGGAGCCGAGAAAAACGCGAAAAACTAAAAAAATCGACTTTAGAAAATTCCCGGACCCCTAGAAAAATCGGAAATCGTCTCACGAATCCAATGGCGCCAGCCAAATTGTCCTAGCTATGATATTTCCAAAGATTTGGGCGAAGCACGGTATGAGCCCAAATCCGGGCCCGTTTTGCTCTAGGAGGCCCAGGAGCAGAGAAAAACGCGAAAAACTAAAAAAATCGACTTTAGAAAATTCCTGGAGCCGTAGAAAAATCGGGAATCGACTCACGAATGCAATGGCGCTAGCCAAATTGTCCTAGCTATGATGTTTCCAAAAATTTGGGCGAAAAACGGTATGAGTCCAAATCCGGGCCCGTTTTGCTCTAGGAGGCCCAGGAGCCGAGAAAAACGCGAAAAACTAAAAAAATCGACTTTAGAAACTCCCGGACCCCTAGAGAAATCGGAAATCGTCTCACGAATCCAATGGCGCCAGCCAAATTGTCCTAGCTATGATATTTCCAAAGATATCGACGGAAAACGGTGTGATCCCAAATCCGGGCCTTTTTTGCTCTCGGAGCCATAGGAGTTGGACTGATGTGCAGGCGGAGAGCAATCGAACTGATGCGCATGAGCAAGAGGGTCGGATTGATGCACAGGCGCAGAGGAGTGATATTGATGCGCAGCAGCACAAGAATCGGACTGATGCGCAGTCACAGGGAAATCGCACTGATGCGCATGCGCAGAAGAATCGGACTGATGCGCATGCGCAGAAGAATCGGACTGATGCGCAGGTGCAGGGGAGTCGGACTGATGCGCATGGGCAGAAGAATCGGACTGATGCGCATGGGCAGAAGAATCGGACTGATGCGCATGCGCAGAAGAATCGGACTGATGCGCATGCGCAGAAGAATCGGACTGATGCGCATGCGCAGAAGAATCGGACTGATGCGCAGGTGCAGGGGAGTCGGACTGATGCGCAGGCGCAGGGGAGTCGGACTGATGCGAATGCACAGAAGAATCTGACTGATGCGCAGGCGCAGGGGAGTCGGACTCCTGCGCAGGCGCAGGGGAGTCGGACTGATGCGCTGGCGGAGGGGAGTCAGACTGATGCGCATGCGCAGAGGAATCGGACTGATGTGCAGGAGCAGGAGGGTCGGACTGACGCGCATGCCCAGAAGAATCGGACTGATGCGCAGTCGCAGGAAAATCGCACTGATGCGCATGCGCAGAAGAATCGGACTGATGCGCATGCGCAGACGAATCGGACTGATGCGCAGGTGCAGGGGAGTCGGACTGATGCGCTGGCGGAGGGGAGTCAGACTGATGCGCATGCGCAGAGGAATCGGACTGATGTGTAGGAGCAGGGGGGTCGGACTGACGCGCATGCCCAGAGGAATCGGACTGATGTGCAGGAGCAGGAGGGTCGGACTGACGCGCATGCCCAGAAGAATCGGACTGATGCGCAGGCGCAGAGGAGTGGTATTGATGCGCAGCAGCAGAAGAATCGAACTGATGCGCATGCGCAGAAGAATCGAACTGATGCGCATGCGCAGAGCCATCGGACTGATGCGCATGGGCACAAGAATCGGACTGACTGACGAAAAACGGTGTGATACCAAATCCGGGCAGTTTTTGCTCTACGAGCCGCAGGAGACCTGAAAAACGCGAAAAACTAAAAAAATCGACTTTAGAAAATTCCCGGACCCCTAGAAAAATCGGAAATCGTCTCACGAATCCAATGGCGCTAGCCAAATACTCCTAGCTATGATATTTCCAAATATATGGGCGAATAACGGTATGAGTCCAAATCCGGGCCCGGTTTGCTCTAGGAGGCCCAGGAGCCGAGAAAAACGCGAAAAACTAAAAAAATCGACTTAAGACAATTCCCGGACCCCTAGAAAAATCGGAAATCGTCACACGAATAGAATGGCACCAGCCAAATTGTCCTAGCTATGATATTTCCAAAGATATCGACGGAAAACGGTGTGATCCCAAATCCGGGCCTTTTTTGCTCTAGGAGGCCCAGGAGCCGAGAAAAACGCGAAAAACTAAAAAAATCGACTTTAGAAAATTCCCGGACCCCTAGAAAAATCGGAAATCGTCTCACGAATCCAATGGCGCCAGCCAAATTGTCCTAGCTATGATATTTCCAAAGATATCGACGGAAAACGGTGTGATCCCAAATCCGGGCCTTTTTTGCTCTCGGAGCCATAGGAGTTGGACTGATGTGCAGGCGGAGAGCAATCGAACTGATGCGCATGAGCAAGAGGGTCGGATTGACGCGCACGCGCAGAGGCATCGGTCTGATGCGCTGGCGGAGGGGAGTCAGACTGATGCGCATGCGCAGAGGAATCGGACTGATGTGCAGGAGCAGGAGGGTCGGACTGACGCGCATGCCCAGAAGAATCGGACTGATGCGCAGTCGCAGGAAAATCGCACTGATGCGCATGCGCAGAGGAATCGGACTGATGCGCATGCGCAGAAGAATCGGACTGATGCGCATGCGCAGAAGAATCGCACTGATGCGCATGCGCAGAAGAATCGGACTGATGCGCAGGTGCAGGGGAGTCGGACTGATGCGCAGGCGCAGGGGAGTCGGACTGATGCGCATGCGCAGAAGAATCTGACTGATGCGCAGGCGCAGGAAAATCGCACTGATGCGCATGCGCAGAAGACTCGGACTGATGCGCAGGCGCAGGGGAGTCGGGCTGATGCGCATGCGCAGAAGCATCGGAATGATGCGCAGGCGCAGAGGAGCGGAACTGATGCGCAGGAGCAGGAGGTTCCTACTGACGCGCACGCGCAGAGGCATCGGACTGATGCGCATGCGCAGAGGAATCGGACTGATGCGCAGGCGCAGAGGAATCGGACTGATGCGCAGGCGCAGAGGAGTGGTATTGATGCGCAGCAACAGAAGAACCGGACTGTTGCGCATGCGCAGAGCCATCGGACTGATGCGCATGCGCAGAGGAATCGGACTGATGCGCAGGCGCAGAGGAGTGGTATTGATGCGCAGCAGCAGAAGAATCGGACTGTTGCGCATGCGCAGAGCCATCGGACTGATGCGCATGGGCAGAAGATTCGGACTGACTGACGAAAAACGGTGTGATCCCAAATCCGGGCCCGTTTTGCTCTGGGAGGCCCAGGAGCCGAGAAAAACGCGAAAAACGGAAAAATCGACGTTAGAAAATTCCCGGACCCCTAGAAAAATCGGAAATCGTCTCACGAATCCAATGGCGCTAGCCAAATACTCCTAGCTATGATATTTCCAAATATATGGGCGAATAACGGTATGAGTCCAAATCCGGGCCCGGTTTGCTCTAGGAGGCCCAGGAGCCGAGAAAAACGCGAAAAACTAAAAAAATCGACTTAAGACAATTCCCGGACCCCTAGAAAAATCGGAAATCGTCTCACGTATAGAATGGCACCAGCCAAATTGTCCTAGCTATGATATTTCCAAAGATATCGACGGAAAACGCTACGAGCCCAAATCCGGGCCCGTTCAGCTCTGGGTGACCCAGGAGCCGAGAAAAACGCGAAAAACTAAAAAAATCGACTTAAGACAATTCCCGGACCCCTAGAAAAATCGGAAATCGTCTCACGTATAGAATGGCACCAGCCAAATTGTCCTAGCTATGATATTTCCAAAGATATCGACGGAAAACGGTATGAGTCCGAATCCGGGCCCGTTTTGCTCTAGGAGGCCCAGGAGCCGAGAAAAACGCGAAAAACTAAAAAAATTGATTTTAGACAATTCCCGGACCCGTAGGAAACTCGGAAATCGTCTCACGAATCCCATGGCGCCAGCCAAATTGTCCTAGCTATGATATTTCCAAAGATATGGGCGAAAAACGGTACGAGCCCAAATCCGGGCCCGTTTAGCTCTGGGTAGCCCAGGAGCCGAGAAAAACGCGAAAAACCAAAAAAATCGACTTTAGAAAATTCCCGGGCCCCTAGAAAAATCGGAAATCGTCTCACGAATCCAATGGCGCCAGCCAAATTGTCCTAGCTATGATATTTCCAAAGATAGAGGCGACAAACGGTGTGATCCCACATTCGGGCCCGTTTTGCTCTCGGAGCCATAGGAGTTGGACTGATGTGCAGGCGGAGAGCAATCGAACTGATGCGCATGCGCAGAGGCATCGGACTGATGCGCTGGCGGAGGGGAGTCAGACTGATGCGCATGCGCAGAGGAATCGGACTGATGTGCAGGAGCAGGAGGGTCGGACTGACGCGCATGCCCAGAAGAATCGGACTGATGCGCAGTCGCAGGAAAATCGCACTGATGCGTATGCGCAGAAGAATCTGCCTGATGCGCAGGCGCAGGGGAGTCGGACTGATGCGCATGTGCAGAAGCGTCGGACTGATGCGCATGCGCATAAGAATCGGACTGATGCGCAGGCGCAGAAGCATCGGACTGATGCGCAGGCGCAGAGGAGTGGAACTCATGCGCAGGAGCAGGAGGATCCTACTGACGCGCACGCGCAGAGGCATCGGACTGATGCGCTGGCGTAGGGGAGTCAGACTGATGCGCATGCGCAGAGGCATCGGACTGATGCGCAGGCGCAGAGGAGTGGTATTGATGCGTAGCAGCAGAAGAATCGGACTGATGCGCATGCGCAGAGGCATCGGACTGATGCGCATGGGCAGAAGAATCGGACTGACTGACGAAAAACGGTGTGATCCCAAATCCGGGCCCGTTTAGCTCTGGGTGGCCCAGGAGCCGAGAAAAACGCGTAAAAGGAAAAAATCGACTTTAGAAAATTCCCGGACCCCTAGAAAAATCGGAAATCGTCTCACGAATAGAATGGCACCAGCCAAATTGTCCTAGCTATGATATTTCCAAGGTAATGGGCGAAAAACGGTATGAGTCCGAATCCGGGCCCGTTTTGCTCTAGGAGGCCCAGGAGCCGAGAAAAACGCGAAAAACCAAAAAAATCGACTTTAGAAAATTCCCGGGCCCCTAGAAAAATCGGAAATCGTCTCACGAATCCCATGGCGCCAGCCAAATTGTCCTAGCTATGATATTTCCAAATATATGGGCGAAAAACGCTACGAGCCCAAATACGGGCCCGTTTAGCTCTGGGTGGCCCAGGAGCCGAGAAAAACGCGAAAAACCAAAAAAATCGACTTTAGAAAATTCCCGGACCCATAGAAAAATCGGAAATCGTCTTACGAATCCAATGGCGCTAGCTAAATTGTCCTAGCTATGATATTTCCAAAGATATGGGCGAAAAACGGTATGAGCCCAAATCCGGGCCCGTTTTGCTCTAGGAGGCCCAGGAGCCGAGAAAAACGCGAAAAACTAAAAAAATCGACTTAAGACAATTCCCGGACCCCTAGAAAAATCGGAAATCGTCTCACGAATCCAATGGCGCCAGCCAAATTGTCCTAGCTATGATATTTCCAAAGATATGGGCGAAAAACGCTACGAGCCCAAATCCGGGCCCCTTTAGCTCTGGGTGGCCCAGGCGCCGAGAAAAACGCGAAAAAACAAAAAAATCGACTTTAGAAAATTCCCGGATCCGTAGAGAAATCGGAAATCGACTCACGAATCCAATGGCGCCAGCCAAATTGTCCTAGCTATGATATTTCCCAAGATATGGGCGAAAAACGGTATGAGCCCAAATCCGGGCCCGTTTTGCTCTAGGAGGCCCAGGAGCCGAGAAAAACGCGAAAAAATAAAAAAATCGACTTTAGAAAATTCCCGGACCGATAGAAAAATCGGAAATCGTCTTACGAATCCAATGGCGCTAGCTAAATTGTCCTAGCTATGATATTTCCAAAGATATGGGCGAAAAACGGTATGAGCCCAAATCCGGGCCCGTTTTGCTCTAGGAGGCCCAGGAGCCGAGAAAAACGCGAAAAACTAAAAAAATCGACTTAAGACAATTCCCGGACCCCTAGAAAAATCGGAAATCGTCTCACGTATAGAATGGCACCAGCCAAATTGTCCTAGCTATGATATTTCCAAAGATATCGACGGAAAACGCTATGACTCCGAATCCGGGCCCGTTTTGCTCTAGGAGGCCCAGGAGCCGAGAAAAACGCGAAAAACTAAAAAAATTGATTTTAGACAATTCCCGGACTCGTAGGAAACTCGGAAATCGTCTCACGAATCCAATGGCGCCAGCCAAATTGTCCTAGCTATGATATTTCCAAAGATAGAGGCGACAAACGGTGTGATCCCACATGCGGGCCCGTTTTGCTCTCGGAGTCATAGGAGTTGGACTGATGTGCAGGCGGAGGGCAATCGAACTGATGCGCATGCGCAGAAGAATCGGACTGATGCGCAGGCGCAGAGGAGTGGAACTGATGCGCAGGAGCAGGAGGATCCTACTGACGCGCACGCGCAGAGGCATCGGACTGATGCGCATGCGCAGAGGAATCGGACTGATGCGCAGGCGCAGAGGAGTGGTATTGATGCGCAGCAGCAGAAGAATCGGACTGATGCGCATGCGCAGAGCCATCGGACTGATGCGCATGGGCAGAAGAATCAGACTGACTGACGAAAAACGGTGTGATCCCAAATCCGGGCCCGTTTTGCTCTAGGAGGCCGAGGAGCCGAGAAAAACGCGAAAAACTAAAAAAATCGATTTTAGAAAATTCCCGGACCCCTAGAAAAATCGGAAATCGTCTCACGATTCCAATGGCGCCAACCAAATTGTCCTAGCTATGATATTTCCAAAGATATGGGCGAAAAACGGTACGAGCCCAAATCCGGGCCCGTTTAGCTCTAGGAGGCCCAGGAGCCGAGAAAAACGCGAAAAACTAAAAAAATTGATTTTAGACAATTCCCGGACCCGTAGGAAACTCGGAAATCGACTCACGAATCCAATGGCACTAGCCAAATTGTCCTATCTATGATATTTCCAAACATAGAGGCGACAAACGGTGTGATCCCAAATTCGGGCCCGTTTTGCTCTCGGAGCCATAGGAGTTGGACTGATGTGCAGGCGGAGAGCAATCGAACTGATCCGCATGCGCAGAAGAATCGGACTGATGCGCAGGCGCAGAGGAGTGGAACTGATGCGCAGGAGCAGGAGGATCCTACTGACGCGTACGCGCAGAGGCATCGGACTGATGCGCAAGCGCAGCAGAATCGGACTGATGCGCAGGTGCAGGGGAGTCGGACTGATGCGCAGGCGCAGGGGAGTCGGACTGATGCGCATGCGCAGAAGAATCTGACTGATGCGCAGGCGCAGAGGAGTCGGACTCCTGCGCAGGCGCAGGGGAGTCGGACTGATGCGCTGGCGGAGGGGAGTCAGACTGATGCGCATGCGCAGAGGAATCGGACTGATGTGCAGGAGCAGGAGGGTCGGACTGACGCGCATGCCCAGAAGAATCGGACTGATGCGCAGGCGCAGAAGAATCTGACTGAGGCGCAGGCGCAGGGGAGTCGGACTGATGCGCAGGCGCAGAGGAGTGGAACTGATGCGCAGGAGCAGGAGGATCGTACTGACGCGCACGCGCAGAGGCACCGGACTGATGCGCATGCGCAGAGGAATCGGACTGATGCGCAGGCGCAGAGGAGTGGTATTGATGCGCAGCAGCAGAAGAATCGGACTGATGCGCAGTCACAGGGAAATCGCACTGATGCGCATGCGCAGAAGAATCGGACTGATGCGCATGCGCAGAAGAATCGGACTGATGCGCAGGTGCAGGGGAGTCGGACTGATGCGCAGGCGCAGGGGAGTCGGACTGATGCGCAGGCGCAGAAGAATCTGACTGATGCGCAGGCGCAGGGGAGTTGGACCGATGCGCATGTGCAGAAGCGTCGGACTGAGGCACATGCCCAGAAGATTCGGCCTGCTGCGCAGCCGCAGGGGAGTTGGACCGATGCGCCTGCGCAAAAGACTCGGACTGATGCGCAGGCGCAGAAGCATCGGACTGATGCGCATGGGCAGAAGGATCGGACTGATGCGCAGTCGCAGGAAAATCGCACTGATTCGCATGCGCAGAAGAGTCGGACTGATGCGCAGGCGCAGGGGAGTCGGACTGATGCGCATGCGCAGAAGAGTCGGACTGATGCGCAGGTGCAGGGTAGTCGGACTGATGCGCATGCGCAGAGGAATCGGACTGATGCACAGGCGCAGAGGAGTGGTATTGATGCGCAGCAGCAGAAGAATCGGACTGATGCGCAGTCACAGGGAAATCGCACTGATGCGCATGCGCAGAAGAATCGGACTGATGCGCATGCGCAGAAGAATCGGACTGATGCGCAGGTGCAGGGGAGTCGGACTGATGCGCATGGGCAGAAGAATCGGACTGATGCGCATGGGCAGAAGAATCGGACTGATGCGCATGCGCAGAAGAATCGGACTGATGCGCATGCGCAGAAGAATCGGACTGATGCGCATGCGCAGAAGAATCGGACTGATGCGCAGGTGCAGGGGAGTCGGACTGATGCGCAGGCGCAGGGGAGTCGGACTGATGCGAATGCACAGAAGAATCTGACTGATGCGCAGGCGCAGGGGAGTCGGACTCCTGCGCAGGCGCAGGGGAGTCGGACTGATGCGCTGGCGGAGGGGAGTCAGACTGATGCGCATGCGCAGAGGAATCGGACTGATGTGCAGGAGCAGGAGGGTCGGACTGACGCGCATGCCCAGAAGAATCGGACTGATGCGCAGTCGCAGGAAAATCGCACTGATGCGCATGCGCAGAAGAATCGGACTGATGCGCATGCGCAGACGAATCGGACTGATGCGCAGGTGCAGGGGAGTCGGACTGATGCGCTGGCGGAGGGGAGTCAGACTGATGCGCATGCGCAGAGGAATCGGACTGATGTGCAGGAGCAGGGGGGTCGGACTGACGCGCATGCCCAGAGGAATCGGACTGATGTGCAGGAGCAGGAGGGTCGGACTGACGCGCATGCCCAGAAGAATCGGACTGATGCGCAGGCGCAGAGGAGTGGTATTGATGCGCAGCAGCAGAAGAATCGAACTGATGCGCATGCGCAGAAGAATCGAACTGATGCGCATGCGCAGAGCCATCGGACTGATGCGCATGGGCACAAGAATCGGACTGACTGACGAAAAACGGTGTGATACCAAATCCGGGCAGTTTTTGCTCTACGAGCCGCAGGAGACCTGAAAAACGCGAAAAACTAAAAAAATCGACTTTAGAAAATTCCCGGACCCCTAGAAAAATCGGAAATCGTCTCACGAATCCAATGGCGCTAGCCAAATACTCCTAGCTATGATATTTCCAAATATATGGGCGAATAACGGTATGAGTCCAAATCCGGGCCCGGTTTGCTCTAGGAGGCCCAGGAGCCGAGAAAAACGCGAAAAACTAAAAAAATCGACTTAAGACAATTCCCGGACCCCTAGAAAAATCGGAAATCGTCACACGAATAGAATGGCACCAGCCAAATTGTCCTAGCTATGATATTTCCAAAGATATCGACGGAAAACGGTGTGATCCCAAATCCGGGCCTTTTTTGCTCTAGGAGGCCCAGGAGCCGAGAAAAACGCGAAAAACTAAAAAAATCGACTTTAGAAAATTCCCGGACCCCTAGAAAAATCGGAAATCGTCTCACGAATCCAATGGCGCCAGCCAAATTGTCCTAGCTATGATATTTCCAAAGATATCGACGGAAAACGGTGTGATCCCAAATCCGGGCCTTTTTTGCTCTCGGAGCCATAGGAGTTGGACTGATGTGCAGGCGGAGAGCAATCGAACTGATGCGCATGAGCAAGAGGGTCGGATTGACGCGCACGCGCAGAGGCATCGGTCTGATGCGCTGGCGGAGGGGAGTCAGACTGATGCGCATGCGCAGAGGAATCGGACTGATGTGCAGGAGCAGGAGGGTCGGACTGACGCGCATGCCCAGAAGAATCGGACTGATGCGCAGTCGCAGGAAAATCGCACTGATGCGCATGCGCAGAGGAATCGGACTGATGCGCATGCGCAGAAGAATCGGACTGATGCGCATGCGCAGAAGAATCGCACTGATGCGCATGCGCAGAAGAATCGGACTGATGCGCATGCGCAGAAGAATCTGACTGATGCGCAGGCGCAGGAAAATCGCACTGATGCGCATGCGCAGAAGACTCGGACTGATGCGCAGGCGCAGGGGAGTCGGGCTGATGCGCATGCGCAGAAGACTCGGACTGATGCGCAGGCGCAGGGGAGTCGGGCTGATGCGCATGCGCAGAAGCATCGGAATGATGCGCAGGCGCAGAGGAGTGGAACTGATGCGCAGGAGCAGGAGGTTCCTACTGACGCGCACGCGCAGAGGCATCGGACTGATGCGCATGCGCAGAGGAATCGGACTGATGCGCAGGCGCAGAGGAATCGGACTGATGCGCAGGCGCAGAGGAGTGGTATTGATGCGCAGCAACAGAAGAACCGGACTGTTGCGCATGCGCAGAGCCATCGGACTGATGCGCATGCGCAGAGGAATCGGACTGATGCGCAGGCGCAGAGGAGTGGTATTGATGCGCAGCAGCAGAAGAATCGGACTGTTGCGCATGCGCAGAGCCATCGGACTGATGCGCATGGGCAGAAGATTCGGACTGACTGACGAAAAACGGTGTGATCCCAAATCCGGGCCCGTTTTGCTCTGGGAGGCCCAGGAGCCGAGAAAAACGCGAAAAACGGAAAAATCGACGTTAGAAAATTCCCGGACCCCTAGAAAAATCGGAAATCGTCTCACGAATCCAATGGCGCTAGCCAAATACTCCTAGCTATGATATTTCCAAATATATGGGCGAATAACGGTATGAGTCCAAATCCGGGCCCGGTTTGCTCTAGGAGGCCCAGGAGCCGAGAAAAACGCGAAACACTAAAAAAATCGACTTAAGACAATTCCCGGACCCCTAGAAAAATCGGAAATCGTCACACGAATAGAATGGCACCAGCCAAATTGTCCTAGCTATGATATTTCCAAAGATATCGACGGAAAACGGTGTGATCCCAAATCCGGGCCTTTTTTGCTCTAGGAGGCCCAGGAGCCGAGAAAAACGCGAAAAACTAAAAAAATCGACTTTAGAAAATTCCCGGACCCCTAGAAAAATCGGAAATCGTCACACGAATAGAATGGCACCAGCCAAATTGTCCTAGCTATGATATTTCCAAAGATATCGACGGAAAACGGTGTAATCCCAAATCCGGGCCTTTTTTGCTCTAGGAGGCCCAGGAGCCGAGAAAAACGCGAAAAACTAAAAAAATCGACTTTAGAAAATTCCCGGACCCCTAGAAAAATCGGAAATCGTCTCACGAATCCAATGGCGCCAGCCAAATTGTCCTAGCTATGATATTTCCAAAGATATCGACGGAAAACGGTGTGATCCCAAATCCGGGCCTTTTTTGCTCTCGGAGCCATAGGAGTTGGACTGATGTGCAGGCGGAGAGCAATCGAACTGATGCGCATGAGCAAGAGGGTCGGATTGACGCGCACGCGCAGAGGCATCGGTCTGATGCGCTGGCGGAGGGGAGTCAGACTGATGCGCATGCGCAGAGGAATCGGACTGATGTGCAGGAGCAGGAGGGTCGGACTGACGCGCATGCCCAGACGAATCGGACTGATGCGCAGTCGCAGGAAAATCGCACTGATGCGCATGCGCAGAAGAATCGGACTGATGCGCAGGTGCAGGGGAGTCGGACTGATGCGCAGGCGCAGGGGAGTCGGACTGATGCGCATGCGCAGAAGAATCTGACTGATGCGCAGGCGCAGGAAAATCGCACTGATGCGCATGCGCAGAAGACTCGGACTGATGCGCAGGCGCAGGGGAGTGGAACTGATGCGCAGGAGCAGGAGGTTCCTACTGACGCGCACGCGCAGAGGCATCGGACTGATGCGCATGCGCAGAGGAATCGGACTGATGCGCAGGAGCAGAAGAATCGGACTGCTGCGTAGGCGCAGGGGAGTCGGACTGATGCGCATGTGCAGAAGCGTCGGACTGAGGCACATGCCCAAAAGATTCGGACTGCTGCGCAGCCGCAGGGGAGTTGGACCGATGCGCCTGCGCAGAAGACTCGGACTGATGCGCATGCGCAGAAGAATCGGACTGATGCGCAGGCGCAGAGGAGTGGAACTGATGCGCAGGAGCAGGAGGTTCCTACTGACGCGCACGCGCAGAGGCATCGGACTGATGCGCATGCGCAGAGGAATCGGACTGATGCGCAGGAGCAGAAGAATCGGACTGCTGCGTAGGCGCAGGGGAGTCGGACTGATGCGCATGTGCAGAAGCGTCGGACTGAGGCACATGCCCAAAAGATTCGGACTGCTGCGCAGCCGCAGGGGAGTTGGACCGATGCGCCTGCGCAGAAGACTCGGACTGATGCGCATGCGCAGAAGAATCGGACTGATGCGCAGGCGCAGAGGAGTGGTATTGATGCGCAGCAGCAGAAGAATCGAACTGATGCGCATGCGCAGAGCCATCGGACTGATGCGCATGGGCACAAGAATCGGACTGACTGACGAAAAACGGTGTGATACCAAATCCGGGCAGTTTTTGCTCTACGAGCCGCAGGAGACCTGAAAAACGCGAAAAACTAAAAAAATCGACTTTAGAAAATTCCCGGACCCCTAGAAAAATCGGAAATCGTCTCACGAATCCAATGGCGCTAGCCAAATACTCCTAGCTATGATATTTCCAAATATATGGGCGAATAACGGTATGAGTCCAAATCCGGGCCCGGTTTGCTCTAGGAGGCCCAGGAGCCGAGAAAAACGCGAAAAACTAAAAAAATCGACTTAAGACAATTCCCGGACCCCTAGAAAAATCGGAAATCGTCACACGAATAGAATGGCACCAGCCAAATTGTCCTAGCTATGATATTTCCAAAGATATCGACGGAAAACGGTGTGATCCCAAATCCGGGCCTTTTTTGCTCTAGGAGGCCCAGGAGCCGAGAAAAACGCGAAAAACTAAAAAAATCGACTTTAGAAAATTCCCGGACCCCTAGAAAAATCGGAAATCGTCTCACGAATCCAATGGCGCCAGCCAAATTGTCCTAGCTATGATATTTCCAAAGATATCGACGGAAAACGGTGTGATCCCAAATCCGGGCCTTTTTTGCTCTCGGAGCCATAGGAGTTGGACTGATGTGCAGGCGGAGAGCAATCGAACTGATGCGCATGAGCAAGAGGGTCGGATTGACGCGCACGCGCAGAGGCATCGGTCTGATGCGCTGGCGGAGGGGAGTCAGACTGATGCGCATGCGCAGAGGAATCGGACTGATGTGCAGGAGCAGGAGGGTCGGACTGACGCGCATGCCCAGAAGAATCGGACTGATGCGCAGTCGCAGGAAAATCGCACTGATGCGCATGCGCAGAGGAATCGGACTGATGCGCATGCGCAGAAGAATCGGACTGATGCGCATGCGCAGAAGAATCGCACTGATGCGCATGCGCAGAAGAATCGGACTGATGCGCAGGTGCAGGGGAGTCGGACTGATGCGCAGGCGCAGGGGAGTCGGACTGATGCGCATGCGCAGAAGAATCTGACTGATGCGCAGGCGCAGGAAAATCGCACTGATGCGCATGCGCAGAAGACTCGGACTGATGCGCAGGCGCAGGGGAGTCGGGCTGATGCGCATGCGCAGAAGCATCGGAATGATGCGCAGGCGCAGAGGAGCGGAACTGATGCGCAGGAGCAGGAGGTTCCTACTGACGCGCACGCGCAGAGGCATCGGACTGATGCGCATGCGCAGAGGAATCGGACTGATGCGCAGGCGCAGAGGAATCGGACTGATGCGCAGGCGCAGAGGAGTGGTATTGATGCGCAGCAACAGAAGAACCGGACTGTTGCGCATGCGCAGAGCCATCGGACTGATGCGCATGCGCAGAGGAATCGGACTGATGCGCAGGCGCAGAGGAGTGGTATTGATGCGCAGCAGCAGAAGAATCGGACTGTTGCGCATGCGCAGAGCCATCGGACTGATGCGCATGGGCAGAAGATTCGGACTGACTGACGAAAAACGGTGTGATCCCAAATCCGGGCCCGTTTTGCTCTGGGAGGCCCAGGAGCCGAGAAAAACGCGAAAAACGGAAAAATCGACGTTAGAAAATTCCCGGACCCCTAGAAAAATCGGAAATCGTCTCACGAATCCAATGGCGCTAGCCAAATACTCCTAGCTATGATATTTCCAAATATATGGGCGAATAACGGTATGAGTCCAAATCCGGGCCCGGTTTGCTCTAGGAGGCCCAGGAGCCGAGAAAAACGCGAAAAACTAAAAAAATCGACTTAAGACAATTCCCGGACCCCTAGAAAAATCGGAAATCGTCACACGAATAGAATGGCACCAGCCAAATTGTCCTAGCTATGATATTTCCAAAGATATCGACGGAAAACGGTGTGATCCCAAATCCGGGCCTTTTTTGCTCTAGGAGGCCCAGGAGCCGAGAAAAACGCGAAAAACTAAAAAAATCGACTTTAGAAAATTCCCGGACCCCTAGAAAAATCGGAAATCGTCACACGAATAGAATGGCACCAGCCAAATTGTCCTAGCTATGATATTTCCAAAGATATCGACGGAAAACGGTGTAATCCCAAATCCGGGCCTTTTTTGCTCTAGGAGGCCCAGGAGCCGAGAAAAACGCGAAAAACTAAAAAAATCGACTTTAGAAAATTCCCGGACCCCTAGAAAAATCGGAAATCGTCTCACGAATCCAATGGCGCCAGCCAAATTGTCCTAGCTATGATATTTCCAAAGATATCGACGGAAAACGGTGTGATCCCAAATCCGGGCCTTTTTTGCTCTCGGAGCCATAGGAGTTGGACTGATGTGCAGGCGGAGAGCAATCGAACTGATGCGCATGAGCAAGAGGGTCGGATTGACGCGCACGCGCAGAGGCATCGGTCTGATGCGCTGGCGGAGGGGAGTCAGACTGATGCGCATGCGCAGAGGAATCGGACTGATGTGCAGGAGCAGGAGGGTCGGACTGACGCGCATGCCCAGACGAATCGGACTGATGCGCAGTCGCAGGAAAATCGCACTGATGCGCATGCGCAGAAGAATCGGACTGATGCGCAGGTGCAGGGGAGTCGGACTGATGCGCAGGCGCAGGGGAGTCGGACTGATGCGCATGCGCAGAAGAATCTGACTGATGCGCAGGCGCAGGAAAATCGCACTGATGCGCATGCGCAGAAGACTCGGACTGATGCGCAGGCGCAGGGGAGTGGAACTGATGCGCAGGAGCAGGAGGTTCCTACTGACGCGCACGCGCAGAGGCATCGGACTGATGCGCATGCGCAGAGGAATCGGACTGATGCGCAGGAGCAGAAGAATCGGACTGCTGCGTAGGCGCAGGGGAGTCGGACTGATGCGCATGTGCAGAAGCGTCGGACTGAGGCACATGCCCAAAAGATTCGGACTGCTGCGCAGCCGCAGGGGAGTTGGACCGATGCGCCTGCGCAGAAGACTCGGACTGATGCGCATGCGCAGAAGAATCGGACTGATGCGCAGGCGCAGAGGAGTGGAACTGATGCGCAGGAGCAGGAGGTTCCTACTGACGCGCACGCGCAGAGGCATCGGACTGATGCGCATGCGCAGAGGAATCGGACTGATGCGCAGGAGCAGAAGAATCGGACTGCTGCGTAGGCGCAGGGGAGTCGGACTGATGCGCATGTGCAGAAGCGTCGGACTGAGGCACATGCCCAAAAGATTCGGACTGCTGCGCAGCCGCAGGGGAGTTGGACCGATGCGCCTGCGCAGAAGACTCGGACTGATGCGCATGCGCAGAAGAATCGGACTGATGCGCAGGCGCAGAGGAGTGGTATTGATGCGCAGCAGCAGAAGAATCGAACTGATGCGCATGCGCAGAGCCATCGGACTGATGCGCATGGGCACAAGAATCGGACTGACTGACGAAAAACGGTGTGATACCAAATCCGGGCAGTTTTTGCTCTACGAGCCGCAGGAGACCTGAAAAACGCGAAAAACTAAAAAAATCGACTTTAGAAAATTCCCGGACCCCTAGAAAAATCGGAAATCGTCTCACGAATCCAATGGCGCTAGCCAAATACTCCTAGCTATGATATTTCCAAATATATGGGCGAATAACGGTATGAGTCCAAATCCGGGCCCGGTTTGCTCTAGGAGGCCCAGGAGCCGAGAAAAACGCGAAAAACTAAAAAAATCGACTTAAGACAATTCCCGGACCCCTAGAAAAATCGGAAATCGTCACACGAATAGAATGGCACCAGCCAAATTGTCCTAGCTATGATATTTCCAAAGATATCGACGGAAAACGGTGTGATCCCAAATCCGGGCCTTTTTTGCTCTAGGAGGCCCAGGAGCCGAGAAAAACGCGAAAAACTAAAAAAATCGACTTTAGAAAATTCCCGGACCCCTAGAAAAATCGGAAATCGTCTCACGAATCCAATGGCGCCAGCCAAATTGTCCTAGCTATGATATTTCCAAAGATATCGACGGAAAACGGTGTGATCCCAAATCCGGGCCTTTTTTGCTCTCGGAGCCATAGGAGTTGGACTGATGTGCAGGCGGAGAGCAATCGAACTGATGCGCATGAGCAAGAGGGTCGGATTGACGCGCACGCGCAGAGGCATCGGTCTGATGCGCTGGCGGAGGGGAGTCAGACTGATGCGCATGCGCAGAGGAATCGGACTGATGTGCAGGAGCAGGAGGGTCGGACTGACGCGCATGCCCAGAAGAATCGGACTGATGCGCAGTCGCAGGAAAATCGCACTGATGCGCATGCGCAGAGGAATCGGACTGATGCGCATGCGCAGAAGAATCGGACTGATGCGCATGCGCAGAAGAATCGCACTGATGCGCATGCGCAGAAGAATCGGACTGATGCGCAGGTGCAGGGGAGTCGGACTGATGCGCAGGCGCAGGGGAGTCGGACTGATGCGCATGCGCAGAAGAATCTGACTGATGCGCAGGCGCAGGAAAATCGCACTGATGCGCATGCGCAGAAGACTCGGACTGATGCGCAGGCGCAGGGGAGTCGGGCTGATGCGCATGCGCAGAAGCATCGGAATGATGCGCAGGCGCAGAGGAGTGGAACTGATGCGCAGGAGCAGGAGGTTCCTACTGACGCGCACGCGCAGAGGCATCGGACTGATGCGCATGCGCAGAGGAATCGGACTGATGCGCAGGCGCAGAGGAATCGGACTGATGCGCAGGCGCAGAGGAGTGGTATTGATGCGCAGCAACAGAAGAACCGGACTGTTGCGCATGCGCAGAGCCATCGGACTGATGCGCATGCGCAGAGGAATCGGACTGATGCGCAGGCGCAGAGGAGTGGTATTGATGCGCAGCAGCAGAAGAATCGGACTGTTGCGCATGCGCAGAGCCATCGGACTGATGCGCATGGGCAGAAGATTCGGACTGACTGACGAAAAACGGTGTGATCCCAAATCCGGGCCCGTTTTGCTCTGGGAGGCCCAGGAGCCGAGAAAAACGCGAAAAACGGAAAAATCGACGTTAGAAAATTCCCGGACCCCTAGAAAAATCGGAAATCGTCTCACGAATCCAATGGCGCTAGCCAAATACTCCTAGCTATGATATTTCCAAATATATGGGCGAATAACGGTATGAGTCCAAATCCGGGCCCGGTTTGCTCTAGGAGGCCCAGGAGCCGAGAAAAACGCGAAAAACTAAAAAAATCGACTTAAGACAATTCCCGGACCCCTAGAAAAATCGGAAATCGTCACACGAATAGAATGGCACCAGCCAAATTGTCCTAGCTATGATATTTCCAAAGATATCGACGGAAAACGGTGTGATCCCAAATCCGGGCCTTTTTTGCTCTAGGAGGCCCAGGAGCCGAGAAAAACGCGAAAAACTAAAAAAATCGACTTTAGAAAATTCCCGGACCCCTAGAAAAATCGGAAATCGTCTCACGAATCCAATGGCGCCAGCCAAATTGTCCTAGCTATGATATTTCCAAAGATTTGGGCGAAGCACGGTATGAGCCCAAATCCGGGCCCGTTTTGCTCTAGGAGGCCCAGGAGCAGAGAAAAACGCGAAAAACTAAAAAAATCGACTTTAGAAAATTCCTGGAGCCGTAGAAAAATCGGGAATCGACTCACGAATGCAATGGCGCTAGCCAAATTGTCCTAGCTATGATGTTTCCAAAAATTTGGGCGAAAAACGGTATGAGTCCAAATCCGGGCCCGTTTTGCTCTAGGAGGCCCAGGAGCCGAGAAAAACGCGAAAAACTAAAAAAATCGATTTTAGAAAATTCCCGGAGCCGTAGAAAAATCGGAAATCGTCTCACGAATCCAATGGCGCCAGCCAAATTGTCCTAGCTATGATATTTCCAAAGATATGGGCGAAAAACGCTACGAGCCCAAATGCGGGCCCGTTTTGCTCTAGGAGGCCCAGGAGCAGAGAAAAACGCGAAAAACTAAAAAAATCGACTTTAGAAACTCCCGGACCCCTAGAGAAATCGGAAATCGTCTCACGAATCCAATGGCGCCAGCCAAATTGTCCTAGCTATGATATTTCCCAAGATATGGGCGAAAAACGGTATGAGCCCAAATCCGGGCCCGTTTTGCTCTAGGAGGCCCAGGAGCCGAGAAAAACGCGAAAAAATAAAAAAATCGACTTTAGAAAATTCCCGGACCCATAGAAAAATCGGAAATCGTCTTACGAATCCAATGGCGCTAGCCAAATAGTCCTAGCTATGATATTTCCAAAGATATGGGCGAATAACGGTATGAGTCCAAATCCGGGCCCGTTTCGCTCTAGGAGGCCCAGGAGCCGAGAAAAACGCGAAAAACTAAAAAAATCGACTTAAGACAATTCCCGGACCCCTAGAAAAATCGGAAATCGTCTCACGTATAGAATGGCACCAGCCAAATTGTCCTAGCTATGATATTTCCAAAGATATCGACGGAAAACGGTGTGATCCCAAATCCGGGCCTTTTTTGCTCTCGGAGCCATAGGAGTTGGACTGATGTGCAGGCGGAGAGCAATCGAACTGATGCGCATGCGCAGAAGAATCCGACTGACGCGTAAGCGCAGAAGAGCCGGACTGATGCGCAGGCGCAGGGGAGTCGGGCTGATGCGCAGGCGCAGGGGAGTCGGACTGATGCGCAGGCGGAGAAGCATCGGACTGATGCGCAGGCGCAGAGGAGTGGAACTGATGCGCAGGAGCAGGAGGATCCTACTGACGCGCACGCGCAGAGGCATCGGACTGATGCGCTGGCGGAGGCGCAGAGGCATCGGACTGATGCGCTGGCGTAGGCGAGTCAGACTGATGCGCATGCGCAGAGGAATCGGACTGATGCGCAGGCGCAGAGGAGTGGTATTGATGCGCAGCAGCAGAAGAATCGGACTGATGCGCATGGGCAGAAGAATCGGACTGACTGACTAAAAACGGTGTGATACCAAATCCGGGCAGTTTTTGCTCTACGAGCCGCAGGAGACCTGAAAAACGCGAAAAACTAAAAAAATCGACTTTAGAAAATTCCCGGACCCCTAGAAAAATCGGAAATCGTCTCACGAATCCAATGGCGCCAGCCAAATTGTCCTAGCTATGATATTTCCAAAGATTTGGGCGAAGCACGGTATGAGCCCAAATCCGGGCCCGTTTTGCTCTAGGAGGCCCAGGAGCAGAGAAAAACGCGAAAAACTAAAAAAATCGACTTTAGAAAATTCCTGGAGCCGTAGAAAAATCGGAAATCGTCTCACGAATCCAATGGCGCCGTCAAAATTGTCCTAGCTATGATATTTCCAAAGATAGAGGCGACAAACGGTGTGATCCCCAATCCGGGCCCGTTTAGCTCTAGGAGGCCCAGGAGCCGAGAAAAACGCGAAAAACCTAAAAAATCGACTTTAGAAACTCCCGGACCCCTAGAGAAATCGGAAATCGTCTCACGAATCCAATGGCGCCAGCCAAATTGTCCTAGCTATGATATTTCCCAAGATATGGGCGAAAAAGGGTATGAGCCCAAATCCGGGCCCGTTTTGCTCTAGGAGGCCCAGGGGCCGAGAAAAACGCGAAAAAATAAAAAAATCGACTTTAGAATATTCCCGGACCCATAGAAAAATCGGAAATCGTCTTACGAATCCAATGGCGCTTGCCAAATTGTCCTAGCTATGATATTTCCAAAGATATCGACGGAAAACGGTGTGATCCCAAATCCGGGCCTTTTTTGCTCTCGGAGCGATAGGAGTTGGACTGATGTGCAAGCGGAGAGCAATCGAACTGATGCGCATGCGCAGAAGAATCCGACTGACGCGTAGGCGCAGAAGAGCCGGACTGATGCGCAGGCGCAGGGGAGTCGGGCTGATGCGCAGGCGCAGGGGAGTCGGACTGATGCGCAGGCGCAGGGGAGTCGGACTGATGCTCATGCGCAGAAGAATCGGACTGATGCGCAGGAGCAGAAGAATCGGACTGCTGCGTAGGCGCAGGAGAGTCGGACTGATGCGCATGTGCAGAAGCGTCGGACTGAGGCACATGCCCAGAAGATTCGGACTGCTGCGCAGCCGTAGAGGTGTTGCACCGATGCGCCTGCGCAGAAGACTCGGACTGATGCGCAGGCGCAGAAGCATCGGACTGATGCGCAGGCGCAGAGGAGTGGAACTGATGCGCAGGAGCAGGAGGATCCTACTGACGCGCACGCGCAGAGGCATCGGACTGATGCGCTGGCGGAGGCGCAGAGGCATCGGACTGATGCGTTGGCGTAGGCGAGTCAGACTGATGCGCATGCGCAGAGGAATCGGACTGATGCGCAGGCGCAGAGGAGTGGTATTGATGCGCAGCAGCAGAAGAATCGGACTGATGCGCATGGGCAGAAGAATCGGACTGACTGACGAAAAACGGTGTGATACCAAATCTGGGCAGTTTTTGCTCTACGAGCCGCAGGAGACCTGAAAAACGCGAAAAACTAAAAAAATCGACTTTAGAAAATTCCCGGACACCTAGAAAAATCGGAAATCGTCTCACGAATCCAATGGCGCCAGCCAAATTGTCCTAGCTATGATATTTCCAAAGATTTGGGCGAAGCACGGTATGAGCCCAAATCCGGGCCCGTTTTGCTCTAGGAGGCGCAGGAGCAGAGAAAAACGCGAAAAACTAAAAAAATCGACTTTAGAAAATTCCTGGAGCCGTAGAAAAATCGGAAATCGTCTCACGAATCCAATGGCGCCGTCAAAATTGTCCTAGCTATGATATTTCCAAAGATAGAGGCGACAAACGGTGTGATCCCCAATCCGGGCCCGTTTAGCTCTAGGAGGCCCAGGAGCCGAGAAAAACGCGAAAAACCTAAAAAATCGACTTTAGAAACTCCCGGACCCATAGAAAAATCGGAAATCGTCTTACGAATCCAATGGCGCTAGCCAAACTGTCCTAGCTATGATATTTCCAAAGATATGGGCGAATAACGGTATGAGTCCAAATCCGGGCCCGGTTTGCTCTAGGAGGCCCAGGAGCCGAGAAAAACGCGAAAAACTAAAAAAATCGACTTAAGACAATTCCCGGACCCCTAGAAAAATCGGAAATCGTCTCACGTATAGAATGGCACCAGCCAAATTGTCCTAGCTATGATATTTCCAAAGATATCGACGGAAAACGGTGTGATCCCAAATCCGGGCCTTTTTTGCTCTCGGAGCCATAGGAGTTGGACTGATGTGCAGGCGGAGAGCAATCGAACTGATGCGCATGCGCAGAAGAATCCGACTGACGCGTAAGCGCAGAAGAGCCGGACTGATGCGCAGGCGCAGGGGAGTCGGGCTGATGCGCAGGCGCAGGGGAGTCGGACTGATGCGCAGGCGCAGAAGCATCGGACTGATGCGCAGGCGCAGAGGAGTGGAACTGATGCGCAGGAGCAGGAGGATCCTACTGACGCGCACGCGCAGAGGCATCGGACTGATGCGCTGGCGGAGGCGCAGAGGCATCGGACTGATGCGCTGGCGTAGGCGAGTCAGACTGATGCGCATGCGCAGAGGAATCGGACTGATGCGCAGGCGCAGAGGAGTGGTATTGATGCGCAGCAGCAGAAGAATCGGACTGATGCGCATGGGCAGAAGAATCGGACTGACTGACTAAAAACGGTGTGATACCAAATCCGGGCAGTTTTTGCTCTACGAGCCGCAGGAGACCTGAAAAACGCGAAAAACTAAAAAAATCGACTTTAGAAAATTCCCGGACCCCTAGAAAAATCGGAAATCGTCTCACGAATCCAATGGCGCCAGCCAAATTGTCCTAGCTATGATATTTCCAAAGATTTGGGCGAAGCACGGTATGAGCCCAAATCCGGGCCCGTTTTGCTCTAGGAGGCCCAGGAGCAGAGAAAAACGCGAAAAACTAAAAAAATCGACTTTAGAAAATTCCTGGAGCCGTAGAAAAATCGGAAATCGTCTCACGAATCCAATGGCGCCGTCAAAATTGTCCTAGCTATGATATTTCCAAAGATAGAGGCGACAAACGGTGTGATCCCCAATCCGGGCCCGTTTAGCTCTAGGAGGCCCAGGAGCCGAGAAAAACGCGAAAAACCTAAAAAATCGACTTTAGAAACTCCCGGACCCCTAGAGAAATCGGAAATCGTCTCACGAATCCAATGGCGCCAGCCAAATTGTCCTAGCTATGATATTTCCCAAGATATGGGCGAAAAAGGGTATGAGCCCAAATCCGGGCCCGTTTTGCTCTAGGAGGCCCAGGGGCCGAGAAAAACGCGAAAAAATAAAAAAATCGACTTTAGAATATTCCCGGACCCATAGAAAAATCGGAAATCGTCTTACGAATCCAATGGCGCTTGCCAAATTGTCCTAGCTATGATATTTCCAAAGATATCGACGGAAAACGGTGTGATCCCAAATCCGGGCCTTTTTTGCTCTCGGAGCGATAGGAGTTGGACTGATGTGCAAGCGGAGAGCAATCGAACTGATGCGCATGCGCAGAAGAATCCGACTGACGCGTAGGCGCAGAAGAGCCGGACTGATGCGCAGGCGCAGGGGAGTCGGGCTGATGCGCAGGCGCAGAGGAGTCGGACTGATGCGCAGGCGCAGGGGAGTCGGACTGATGCTCATGCGCAGAAGAATCGGACTGATGCGCAGGAGCAGAAGAATCGGACTGCTGCGTAGGCGCAGGGGAGTCGGACTGATGCGCATGTGCAGAAGCGTCGGACTGAGGCACATGCCCAGAAGATTCGGACTGCTGCGCAGCCGTAGAGGTGTTGCACCGATGCGCCTGCGCAGAAGACTCGGACTGATGCGCAGGCGCAGAAGCATCGGACTGATGCGCAGGCGCAGAGGAGTGGAACTGATGCGCAGGAGCAGGAGGATCCTACTGACGCGCACGCGCAGAGGCATCGGACTGATGCGCTGGCGGAGGCGCAGAGGCATCGGACTGATGCGTTGGCGTAGGCGAGTCAGACTGATGCGCATGCGCAGAGGAATCGGACTGATGCGCAGGCGCAGAGGAGTGGTATTGATGCGCAGCAGCAGAAGAATCGGACTGATGCGCATGGGCAGAAGAATCGGACTGACTGACGAAAAACGGTGTGATACCAAATCTGGGCAGTTTTTGCTCTACGAGCCGCAGGAGACCTGAAAAACGCGAAAAACTAAAAAAATCGACTTTAGAAAATTCCCGGACACCTAGAAAAATCGGAAATCGTCTCACGAATCCAATGGCGCCAGCCAAATTGTCCTAGCTATGATATTTCCAAAGATTTGGGCGAAGCACGGTATGAGCCCAAATCCGGGCCCGTTTTGCTCTAGGAGGCGCAGGAGCAGAGAAAAACGCGAAAAACTAAAAAAATCGACTTTAGAAAATTCCTGGAGCCGTAGAAAAATCGGAAATCGTCTCACGAATCCAATGGCGCCGTCAAAATTGTCCTAGCTATGATATTTCCAAAGATAGAGGCGACAAACGGTGTGATCCCCAATCCGGGCCCGTTTAGCTCTAGGAGGCCCAGGAGCCGAGAAAAACGCGAAAAACCTAAAAAATCGACTTTAGAAACTCCCGGACCCATAGAAAAATCGGAAATCGTCTTACGAATCCAATGGCGCTAGCCAAACTGTCCTAGCTATGATATTTCCAAAGATATGGGCGAATAACGGTATGAGTCCAAATCCGGGCCCGTTTCGCTCTAGGAGGCCCAGGAGCCGAGAAAAACGCGAAAAACTAAAAAAATCGACTTAAGACAATTCCCGGACCCCTAGAAAAATCGGAAATCGTCTCACGTATAGAATGGCACCAGCCAAATTGTCCTAGCTATGATATTTCCAAAGATATCGACGGAAAACGGTGTGATCCCAAATCCGGGCCTTTTTTGCTCTCGGAGCCATAGGAGTTGGACTGATGTGCAGGCGGAGAGCAATCGAACTGATGCGCATGCGCAGAAGAATCCGACTGACGCGTAGGCGCAGAAGAGCCGGACTGATGCGCAGGCGCAGGGGAGTCGGGCTGATGCGCAGGCGCAGGGGAGTCGGACTGATGCGCAGGCGGAGAGCAATCGGACTGATGTGCATGAGCAAGATGGTCGGATTGACGCGCACGCGCAGAGGCATCGGACTGATGCGCTGGCGGAGGGGAGTCAGACTGATGCGCATGCGCAGAGGAATCGGACTGATGTGCAGGAGCAGTAGGGTCGGACTGACGCGCATGCGCTGAAGAATCGGACTGATGCGCAGTCGCAGGAAAATCGCACTGATGCGCATGCGCAGAAGAGTCGGACTGATGCGCAGGCGCAGGGGAGTCGGACTGATGCTCATGCCCAGAAGAATCGGACTGATGCGCAGGAGCAGAAGAATCGGACTGCTGCGTAGGCGCAGGGGAGTCGGACTGATGCGTATGTGCAGAAGCGTCGGACTGAGGCACATGCCCAGAAGATTCGGACTGCTGCGCAGCCGCAGGGGAGTTGGACCGATGCGCCTGCGCAGAAGACTCGGACTGATGCGCAGGCGCAGAAGCATCGGACTGATGCGCAGGCGCAGAGGAGTGGAACTGATGCGCAGGAGCAGGAGGATCCTACTGACGCGCACGCGCAGAGGCATCGGACTGATGCGCTGGCGTAGGCGAGTCAGACTGATGCGCATGCGCAGAGGAATCGGACTGATGCGCAGGCGCAGAGGAGTGGTATTGATGCGCAGCAGCAGAAGAATCGGACTGATGCGCATGGGCAGAAGAATCGGACTGACTGACGAAAAACGGTGTGATACCAAATCCGGGCAGTTTTTGCTCTACGAGCCGCAGGAGACCTGAAAAAGGCGAAAAACTAAAAAAATCGACTTTAGAAAATTCCCGGACCCCTAGAAAAATCGGAAATCGTCTCACGAATCCAATGGCGCCAGCCAAATTGTCCTAGCTATGATATTTCCAAATATATCGACGGAAAACGGTGTGATCCCAAATCCGGGCCTTTTTTGCTCTCGGAGCCATAGGAGTTGGACTGATGTGCAGGCGGAGAGCAATCGAACTGGTGCGCATGCGCAGAAGAATCCGACTGACGCGTAGGCGCAGAAAAGCCGGACTGATGCGCAGGCGCAGGGGAGTCGGGCTGATGCGCAGGCGCAGGGGAGTCGGACTGATGCGCAGGCGGAGAGCAATCGGACTGATGTGCATGAGCAAGAGGGTCGGACTGACGCGCACGCGCAGAGGCATCGGACTGATGCGCTGGCGGAGGGGAGTCAGACTGATGCGCATGCGCAGAGGAATCGGACTGATGTGCAGGAGCAGGAGGGTCGGACTGACGCGCATGCCCAGAAGAATCGGACTGATGCGCAGTCGCAGGAAAATCTCACTGATGCGCATGCGCAGAAGAATCGGACTGATGCGCAGGCGCAGGGGAGTCGGGCTGATGCGCAGGCGCAGAGGAGTGGAACTGATGCGCAGGAGCAGGAGGTTCCTACTGACGCGCACGCGCAGATGCATCGGACTGATGCGCATGCGCAGAGGAATCGGACTGATGCGCAGGCGCAGAGGAGTGGTATTGATGCGCAGCAGCAGAAGAATCGGACTGATGCGCATGCGCAGAGCCATCGGACTGATGCGCATGGGCAGAAAATTCGGACTGACTGACGAAAAACGGTGTGATCCCAAATCCGGGCCCGTTGTGCTCTGGGAGGCCCAGGAGCCGAGAAAAACGCGAAAAACGGAAAAATCGACGTTAGAAAATTCCCGGACCCCTAGCAAAATCGGAAATCGTCTCACGAATCCAATGGCGCCAGCCAAATTGTCCTGGCTATGATATTTCAAAAGATATGGGCGAAAAACGGTATGAGTCCAAATCCGGGCCCGTTTTGCTCTAGGAGGCCCAGGAGCCGAGAAAAACGCGAAAAACCAAAAAAATCGACTGTAGAAAATTCCTGGAGCCCTAGAAAAATCGGGAATCGACTCACGAATGCAATGGCGCTAGCCAAATTGTCCTAGCTATGATGTTTCCAAAAATTTGGGCGAAAAACGGTATGAGTCCAAATCCGGGCCCGTTTTGCTCTAGGAGGCCCAGGAGCCGAGAAAAACGCGAAAAACTAAAAAAATCGATTTTAGAAAATTCCCGGACCCCTAGAAAAATCGGAAATCGTCTCAAGAATCCAATGGCGCCAGCCAAATTGTCCTAGCTATGATATTTCCAAAGATATGGGCGAATAACGGTATGAGTCCAAATCCGGGCCCGTTTCGCTCTAGGAGGCCCAGGAGCCGAGAAAAACGCGAAAAACTAAAAAAATCGACTTAAGACAATTCCCGGACCCCTAGAAAAATCGGAAATCGTCTCACGTATAGAATGGCACCAGCCAAATTGTCCTAGCTATGATATTTCCAAAGATATCGACGGAAAACGGTGTGATCCCAAATCCGGGCCTTTTTTGCTCTCGGAGCCATAGGAGTTGGACTGATGTGCAGGCGGAGAGCAATCGAACTGATGCGCATGCGAAGAAGAATCCGACTGACGCGTATGCGCAGAAGAGCCGGACTGATGCGCAGGCGCAGGGGAGTCGGGCTGATGCGCAGGCGCAGGGGAGTCGGACTGATGCGCAGGCGGAGAGCAATCGGACTGATGTGCATGAGCAAGAGGGTCGGACTGACGCGCACGCGCAGAGGCATCGGACTGATGCGCTGGCGGAGGGGAGTCAGACTGATGCGCATGCGCAGAGGAATCGGACTGATGTGCAGGAGCAGGAGGGTCGGACTGACGCGCATGCCCAGAAGAATCGGACTGATGCGCAGTCGCAGGAAAATCGCACTGATGCGCATGCGCAGAAGAATCGGACTGATGAGCAGGTGCAGGGGAGTCGGACTGATGCGCAGGCGCAGGGGAGTCGGACTGATGCGCATGCGCAGAAGAATCTGACTGATGCGCAGGCGCAGGGGATTCGGACTGATGCGCTGGCGGAGGGGAGTCAGACTGATGCGCATGCGCAGAGGAGTGGAACTGATGCGCAGGAGCAGGAGGATCCTACTGACGCGCACGCGCAGAGGCATCGGACTGATGCGCATGCGCAGAGGAATCGGACTGATGCGCATGCGCAGAGGAATCGGACTGATGTGCAGGAGCAGGAGAGTCGGACTGACGCGCATGCCCAGAAGAATCGGACTGATGCGCAGGCGCAGAAGAATCTGACTGATGTGCAGGAGCAGGAGGGTCGGACTGACGCGCATGCCCAGACGAATCGGACTGATGCGCAGGCGCAGAAGAATCTGACTGATGCGCAGGCGCAGGGGAGTCGGACTGATGCGCAGGCGCAGAGGAGTGGAACTGATGCGCAGGAGCAGGAGGATCCTACTGACGCGCACGCGCAGAGGCACCGGACTGATGCGCATGCGCAGAGGAATCGGAGTGATGTGCAGGAGCAGGAGGGTCGGACTGACGCGCATGCCCAGAAGAATCGGACTGATGCGCAGGCGCAGGGGAGTCGGACTCCTGCGCAGGCGCAGGGGAGTCGGACTGATGCGCATGTGCAGAAGCGTCGGACTGATGCGCATTCGCATAAGAATCGGACTGATGCGCAGGCGCAAAAGAATCGGCCTGATGCGCATTCGCATAAGAATCGGACTGATGCGCAGGCGCAGAAGAATCGGCCTGATGCGCAGGCGCAGCACGGTATGAGCCCAAATCCGGGCCCGTTTTGATCTAGGAGGCCCAGGAGCCGAGAAAAACGCGAAAAACCAAAAAAATCGACTGTAGAAAATTCCTGGAGCCGTAGAAAAATCGGGAATCGACTCACGAATGCAATGGCGCTAGCCAAATTGTCCTAGCTATGATGTTTCCAAAAATTTGGGCGAAAAACGGTATGAGTCCAAATCCGGGCCCGTTTTGCTCTAGGAGGCCCAGGAGCCGAGAAAAACGCGAAAAACTAACAAAATCGATTTTAGAAAATTCCCGGACCCCTAGAAAAATCGGAAATCGTCTCACGAATCCAATGGCGCCAGCCAAATTGTCCTAGCTATGATATTTCCAAAGATTTGGGCGAAGCACGGTATGAGCCCAAATCCGGGCCCGTTTTGCTCTAGGAGGCCCAGCAGCCGAGAAAAACGCGAAAAACTAAAAAAATCGACTTTAGAAACTCCCGGACCCCTAGAGAAATCGGAAATCGTCTCACGAATCCAATGGCGCCAGCCAAATTGTCCTAGCTATGATATTTCCCAAGATATGGGCGAAAAACGGTATGAGCCCAAATCCGGGCCCGTTTTGCTCTAGGAGGCCCAGGGGCCGAGAAAAACGCGAAAAAATAAAAAAATCGACTTTAGAAAATTCCCGGACCCATAGAAAAATCGGAAATCGTCTTACGAATCCAATGGCGCTAGCCAAATTGTCCTAGCTATGATATTTCCAAAGATATCGACGGAAAACGGTGTGATCCCAAATCCGGGCCTTTTTTGCTCTCGGAGCGATAGGAGTTGGACTGATGTGCAAGCGGAGAGCAATCGAACTGATGCGCATGCGCAGAAGAATCCGACTGACGCGTAGGCGCAGAAGAGCCGGACTGATGCGCAGGCGCAGGGGAGTCGGGCTGATGCGCAGGCGCAGGGGAGTCGGACTGATGCGCAGGCGGAGAGCAATCGCACTGATGCGCATGCGCAGAAGAATCGGACTGATGCGCATGCGCAGAAGAATCGGACTGACGAGCAGGTGCAGGGAAGTCGGACTGATGCGCAGGCGCAGGGGAGTCGGACTGATGCGCATGCGCAGAAGAATCTGACTGATACGCAGGCGCAGGGGAGTCGGACTCCTGCGCAGGCGCAGGGGATTCGGACTGATGCGCTGGCGGAGGGGAGTCAGACTGATGCGCATGCGCAGAGGAGTGGAACTGATGCGCAGGAGCAGGAGGATCCTACTGACGCGCACGCGCAGAGGCATCGGACTGATGCGCATGCGCAGAGGAATCGGACTGATGCGCATGCGCAGAGGAATCGGACTGATGTGCAGGAGCAGGAGGGTCGGACTGACGCCCATGCCCAGAAGGATCGGACTGATGCGCAGGCGCAGAAGAATCTGACTGATGTGCAGGAGCAGGAGGGTCGGACTGACGCGCATGCCCAGACGAATCGGACTGATGCGCAGGCGCAGAAGAATCTGACTGATGCGCAGGCGCAGGGGAGTCGGACTGATGCGCAGGCGCAGAGGAGTGGAACTGATGCGCAGGAGCAGGAGGATCCTACTGACGCGCACGCGCAGAGGCACCGGACTGATGCGCATGCGCAGAGGAATCGGACTGATGTGCAGGCGCAGAAGCATCGGACTGATGCGCAGGCACAGGGGAGTCGGACTCCTGCGCAGGCGCAGGGGAGTCGGACTGATGCGCATGTGCAGAAGCGTCGGACTGATGCGCATTCGCATAAGAATCGGACTGATGCGCAGGCGCAGAAGAATCGGCCTGATGCGCAGGCGCAGAAGCATCGGACTGATGAGCAGGCGCAGAGGAGTGGAACTGATGCGCAGGAGCAGGAGGATCCTACTGACGCGCACGCGCAGAGGCATCGGACTGATGCGCATGCGCAGAGGAATCGGACTGATGCGCAGGCGCAGAGGAGTGGTATTGATGCGCAGCAACAGAAGAATCGGACTGTTGCGCATGCGCAGAGCCATCGGACTGATGCGCATGGGCAGAAGATTCGGACGGACTGACGAAAAACGGTCTGACAGGAGCCGAGAAAAACGCGAAAAACTAAAAAAATCGACTGTAGAAAATTCCTGGAGCCGTAGAAAAATCGGGAATCGACTCACGAATGCAATGGCGCTAGCCAAATTGTCCTAGCTATGATGTTTCCAAAAATTTGGGCGAAAAACGGTGTGATCCCAAATCCGGGCCCGTTTAGCTCTAGGAGGCCCAGGAGCCGAGAAAAACGCGAAAAACCAAAAAAATCGACTTTAGAAAATTCCCGGGCCCCTAGAAAAATCGGAAATCGTCTCACGAATCCCATGGCGCCAGCCAAATTGTTCTAGCTATGATATTTCCAAAGATATGGGCGAACAACGGTATGAGTCCAAATCCGGGCCCGTTTTGCTCTAGGAGGCCCAGGAGCCGAGAAAAACGCGAAAAACCTAAAAAATCGACTTTAGAAAATTCCCGGAGCCGTAGAAAAATCGGAAATCGTCTCACGAATTCAATGGCCCCAGCCAAATTGTCCTAGCTATGATATTTCCAAAGATATGGGCGAAAAACGCTACGAGCCCAAATCCGGGCCCGTTTTGCTCTAGGAGGCCCAGGAGCCGAGAAAAACGCGAAAAACTAAAAAAATCGACTTTAGAAAATTCCCGGACCCCTAGAGAAATCGGAAATCGTCTCACGAATCCAATGGCGCCAGCCAAATTGTCCTAGCTATGATATTTCCCAAGATATGGGCGAAAAACGGTATGAGCCCAAATCCGGGCCCGTTTTGCTCTAGGAGGCCCAGGAGCCGAGAAAAACGCGAAAAAATAAAAAAATCGACTTTTGAAAATTCCCGGACCCATAGAAAAATCGGAAATCGTCACACGTATAGAATGGCACCAGCCAAATGGGCCTAGCTATGACATTTCCAAAGATATCGACGGAAAACGGTGTGATCCCAAATCCGGGTCTTTTTTGCTCTCGGAGCCATAGGAGTTGGACTGATGTGCAGGCGGAGAGCAATCGGACTGATGTGCATGAGCAAGAGGGTCGGACTGACGCGCACGCGCAGAGGCATCGGACTGATGCGCAAGCGCAGCAGAATCGGACTGATGCGCAGGTGCAGGGGAGTCGGACTGATGCGCAGGCGCAGGGGAGTCGGACTGATGCGCATGCGCAGAAGAATCTGACTGATGCGCAGGCGCAGGGGAGTCGGACTCCTGCGCAGGCGCAGGGGAGTCGGACTGATGCGCTGGCGGAGGGGAGTCAGACTGATGCGCATGCGCAGAGGAATCGGACTGATGTGCAGGAGCAGGAGGGTCGGACTGACGCGCATGCCCAGAAGAATCGGACTGATGCGCAGGCGCAGAAGAATCTGACTGATGCGCAGGCGCAGGGGAGTCGGACTGATGCGCAGGCGCAGAGGAGTGGAACTGATGCGCAGGAGCAGGAGGATCGTACTGACGCGCACGCGCAGAGGCACCGGACTGATGCGCATGCGCAGAGGAATCGGACTGATGCGCAGGCGCAGAGGAGTGGTATTGATGCGCAGCAGCAGAAGAATCGGACTGATGCGCAGTCACAGGGAAATCGCACTGATGCGCATGCGCAGAAGAATCGGACTGATGCGCATGCGCAGAAGAATCGGACTGATGCGTAGGTGCAGGGGAGTCGGACTGATGCGCAGGCGCAGGGGAGTCGGACTGATGCGCAGGCGCAGAAGAATCTGACTGATGCGCAGGCGCAGGGGAGTTGGACCGATGCGCATGTGCAGAAGCGTCGGACTGAGGCACATGCCCAGAAGATTCGGACTGCTGCGCAGCCGCAGGGGAGTTGGACCGATGCGCCTGCGCAAAAGACTCGGACTGATGCGCAGGCGCAGAAGCATCGGACTGATGCGCATGGGCAGAAGAATCGGACTGATGCGCAGTCGCAGGAAAATCGCACTGATTCGCATGCGCAGAAGAGTCGGACTGATGCGCAGGCGCAGGGGAGTCGGACTGATGCGCAGTCGCAGGAAAATCGCACTGATGCGCATGCGCAGAAGAGTTGGACTGATGCGCAGGCGCAGGGCAGTCGGACTGATGCTCATGCGCAGAAGAATCGGAGTGATGCGCAGGTGCAGAAGAATCGGACTGCTGCGCAGGCGCAGAAGAATCTGACTGATGTGCAGGAGCAGGAGGGTCGGACTGACGCGCATGCCCAGAAGAATCGGACTGATGCGCAGTCGCAGGAAAATCGCACTGATGCGCATGCGCAGAAGAATCGGACTGATGCGCATGCGCAGAAGAATCGGACTGACGAGCAGGTGCAGGGAAGTCGGACTGATGCGCAGGCGCAGGGGAGTCGGACTGATGCGCATGCGCAGAAGAATCTGACTGATGCGCAGGCGCAGGGGAGTCGGACTCCTGCGCAGGCGCAGGGGATTCGGACTGATGCGCTGGCGGAGGGGAGTCAGACTGATGCGCATGCGCAGAGGAGTGGAACTGATGCGCAGGAGCAGGAGGATCCTACTGACGCGCACGCGCAGAGGCATCGGACTGATGCGCATGCGCAGAGGAATCGGACTGATGCGCATGCGCAGAGGAATCGGACTGATGTGCAGGAGCATGAGGGTCGGACTGACGCGCATGCCCAGAAGAATCGGACTGATGCGCAGTCGCAGGAAAATCGCACTGATGCGTATGCGCAGAAGAATCTGCCTGATGCGCAGGCACAGGGGAGTCGGACTGATGCGCATGTGCAGAAGCGTCGGACTGATGCGCATGCGCATAAGAATCGGACTGATGCGCAGGCGCAGAAGCATCGGACTGATGCGCAGGCGCAGAGGAGTGGAACTCATGCGCAGGAGCAGGAGGATCCTACTGACGCGCACGCGCAGAGGCATCGGACTGATGCGCTGGCGTAGGGGAGTCAGACTGATGCGCATGCGCAGAGGAATCGGATTGATGCGCAGGCGCAGAGGAGTGGTATTGATGCGTAGCAGCAGAAGAATCGGACTGATGCGCATGCGCAGAGGCATCGGACTGATGCGCATGGGCAGAAGAATCGGACTGACTGACGAAAAACGGTGTGATCCCAAATCCGGGCCCGTTTAGCTCTGGGTGGCCCAGGAGCCGAGAAAAACGCGTAAAAGGAAAAAATCGACTTTAGAAAATTCCCGGACCCCTAGAAAAATCGGAAATCGTCTCACGAATAGAATGGCACCAGCCAAATTGTCCTAGCTATGATATTTCCAAAGTAATGGGCGAAAAACGGTATGAGTCCGAATCCGGGCCCGTTTTGCTCTAGGAGGCCCAGGAGCCGAGAAAAACGCGAAAAACCAAAAAAATCGACTTTAGAAAATTCCCGGGCCCCTAGAAAAATCGGAAATCGTCTCACGAATCCCATGGCGCCAGCCAAATTGTCCTAGCTATGATATTTCCAAATATATGGGCGAAAAACGCTACGAGCCCAAATCCGGGCCCGTTTAGCTCTGGGTGGCCCAGGAGCCGAGAAAAACGCGAAAAACCAAAAAAATCGACTTTAGAAAATTCCCGGAGCCGTAGAGAAATCGGAAATCGACTCACGAATCCAATGGCGCTAGCCAAATTGTCCTAGCTATGATATTTCCAAAGATATGGGCGAAAAACGCTACGAGCCCAAATCCGGGCCCGTTCAGCTCTGGGTGACCCAGGAGCCGAGAAAAACGCGAAAAACTAAAAAAATCGACTTAAGACAATTCCCGGACCCCTAGAAAAATCGGAAATCGTCTCACGTATAGAATGGCACCAGCCAAATTGTCCTAGCTATGATATTTCCAAAGATATCGACGGAAAACGGTATGAGTCCGAATCCGGGCCCGTTTTGCTCTAGGAGGCCCAGGAGCCGAGAAAAACGCGAAAAACTAAAAAAATTGATTTTAGACAATTCCCGGACCCGTAGGAAACTCGGAAATCGTCTCACGAATCCCATGGCGCCAGCCAAATTGTCCTAGCTATGATATTTCCAAAGATATGGGCGAAAAACGCTACGAGCCCAAATCCGGGCCCGTTCAGCTCTGGGTGACCCAGGAGCCGAGAAAAACGCGAAAAACTAAAAAAATCGACTTAAGACAATTCCCGGACCCCTAGAAAAATCGGAAATCGTCTCACGTATAGAATGGCACCAGCCAAATTGTCCTAGCTATGATATTTCCAAAGATATCGACGGAAAACGGTATGAGTCCGAATCCGGGCCCGTTTTGCTCTAGGAGGCCCAGGAGCCGAGAAAAACGCGAAAAACTAAAAAAATTGATTTTAGACAATTCCCGGACCCGTAGGAAACTCGGAAATCGTCTCACGAATCCCATGGCGCCAGCCAAATTGTCCTAGCTATGATATTTCCAAAGATATGGGCGAAAAACGGTACGAGCCCAAATCCGGGCCCGTTTAGCTCTGGGTAGCCCAGGAGCCGAGAAAAACGCGAAAAACCAAAAAAATCGACTTTAGAAAATTCCCGGGCCCCTAGAAAAATCGGAAATCGTCTCACGAATCCAATGGCGCCAGCCAAATTGTCCTAGCTATGATATTTCCAAAGATAGAGGCGACAAACGGTGTGATCCCACATTCGGGCCCGTTTTGCTCTCGGAGCCATAGGAGTTGGACTGATGTGCAGGCGGAGAGCAATCGAACTGATGCGCATGCGCAGAGGCATCGGACTGATGCGCTGGCGGAGGGGAGTCAGACTGATGCGCATGCGCAGAGGAATCGGACTGATGTGCAGGAGCAGGAGGGTCGGACTGACGCGCATGCCCAGAAGAATCGGACTGATGCGCAGTCGCAGGAAAATCGCACTGATGCGTATGCGCAGAAGAATCTGCCTGATGCGCAGGCGCAGGGGAGTCGGACTGATGCGCATGTGCAGAAGCGTCGGACTGATGCGCATGCGCATAAGAATCGGACTGATGCGCAGGCGCAGAAGCATCGGACTGATGCGCAGGCGCAGAGGAGTGGAACTCATGCGCAGGAGCAGGAGGATCCTACTGACGCGCACGCGCAGAGGCATCGGACTGATGCGCTGGCGTAGGGGAGTCAGACTGATGCGCATGCGCAGAGGCATCGGACTGATGCGCAGGCGCAGAGGAGTGGTATTGATGCGTAGCAGCAGAAGAATCGGACTGATGCGCATGCGCAGAGGCATCGGACTGATGCGCATGGGCAGAAGAATCGGACTGACTGACGAAAAACGGTGTGATCCCAAATCCGGGCCCGTTTAGCTCTGGGTGGCCCAGGAGCCGAGAAAAACGCGTAAAAGGAAAAAATCGACTTTAGAAAATTCCCGGACCCCTAGAAAAATCGGAAATCGTCTCACGAATAGAATGGCACCAGCCAAATTGTCCTAGCTATGATATTTCCAAGGTAATGGGCGAAAAACGGTATGAGTCCGAATCCGGGCCCGTTTTGCTCTAGGAGGCCCAGGAGCCGAGAAAAACGCGAAAAACCAAAAAAATCGACTTTAGAAAATTCCCGGGCCCCTAGAAAAATCGGAAATCGTCTCACGAATCCCATGGCGCCAGCCAAATTGTCCTAGCTATGATATTTCCAAATATATGGGCGAAAAACGCTACGAGCCCAAATACGGGCCCGTTTAGCTCTGGGTGGCCCAGGAGCCGAGAAAAACGCGAAAAACCAAAAAAATCGACTTTAGAAAATTCCCGGACCCATAGAAAAATCGGAAATCGTCTTACGAATCCAATGGCGCTAGCTAAATTGTCCTAGCTATGATATTTCCAAAGATATGGGCGAAAAACGGTATGAGCCCAAATCCGGGCCCGTTTTGCTCTAGGAGGCCCAGGAGCCGAGAAAAACGCGAAAAACTAAAAAAATCGACTTAAGACAATTCCCGGACCCCTAGAAAAATCGGAAATCGTCTCACGAATCCAATGGCGCCAGCCAAATTGTCCTAGCTATGATATTTCCAAAGATATGGGCGAAAAACGCTACGAGCCCAAATCCGGGCCCGTTTAGCTCTGGGTGGCCCAGGAGCCGAGAAAAACGCGAAAAACCAAAAAAATCGACTTTAGAAAATTCCCGGAGCCGTAGAGAAATCGGAAATCGACTCACGAATCCAATGGCGCTAGCCAAATTGTCCTATCTATGATATTTCCAAAGATATGGGCGAAAAACGCTACGAGCCCAAATCCGGGCCCGTTTAGCTCTGGGTGACCCAGGAGCCGAGAAAAACGCGAAAAACTAAAAAAATCGACTTAAGACAATTCCCGGACCCCTAGAAAAATCGGAAATCGTCTCACGTATAGAATGGCACCAGCCAAATTGTCCTAGCTATGATATTTCCAAAGATATCGACGGAAAACGGTATGAGTCCGAATCCGGGCCCGTTTTGCTCTAGGAGGCCCAGGAGCCGAGGAAAACGCGAAAAACTAAAAAAATTGATTTTAGACAATTCCCGGACCCGTAGGAAACTCGGAAATCGTCTCACGAATCCCATGGCGCCAGCCAAATTGTCCTAGCTATGATATTTCCAAAGATATGGGCGAAAAACGGTACGAGCCCAAATCCGGGCCCGTTTAGCTCTGGGTAGCCCAGGAGCCGAGAAAAACGCGAAAAACCAAAAAAATCGACTTTAGAAAATTCCCGGGCCCCTAGAAAAATCGGAAATCGTCTCACGAATCCAATGGCGCCAGCCAAATTGTCCTAGCTATGATATTTCCAAAGATATGGGCGAAAAACGCTACGAGCCCAAATCCGGGCCCCTTTAGCTCTGGGTGGCCCAGGCGCCGAGAAAAACGCGAAAAAACAAAAAAATCGACTTTAGAAAATTCCCGGATCCGTAGAGAAATCGGAAATCGACTCACGAATCCAATGGCGCCAGCCAAATTGTCCTAGCTATGATATTTCCCAAGATATGGGCGAAAAACGGTATGAGCCCAAATCCGGGCCCGTTTTGCTCTAGGAGGCCCAGGAGCCGAGAAAAACGCGAAAAAATAAAAAAATCGACTTAAGACAATTCCCGGACCCCTAGAAAAATCGGAAATCGTCTCACGTATAGAATGGCACCAGCCAAATTGTCCTAGCTATGATATTTCCAAAGATATCGACGGAAAACGCTATGACTCCGAATCCGGGCCCGTTTTGCTCTAGGAGGCCCAGGAGCCGAGAAAAACGCGAAAAACTAAAAAAATTGATTTTAGACAATTCCCGGACTCGTAGGAAACTCGGAAATCGTCTCACGAATCCAATGGCGCCAGCCAAATTGTCCTAGCTATGATATTTCCAAAGATAGAGGCGACAAACGGTGTGATCCCACATGCGGGCCCGTTTTGCTCTCGGAGTCATAGGAGTTGGACTGATGTGCAGGCGGAGGGCAATCGAACTGATGCGCATGCGCAGAAGAATCGGACTGATGCGCAGGCGCAGAGGAGTGGAACTGATGCGCAGGAGCAGGAGGATCCTACTGACGCGCACGCGCAGAGGCATCGGACTGATGCGCATGCGCAGAGGAATCGGACTGATGCGCAGGCGCAGAGGAGTGGTATTGATGCGCAGCAGCAGAAGAATCGGACTGATGCGCATGCGCAGAGCCATCGGACTGATGCGCATGGGCAGAAGAATCAGACTGACTGACGAAAAACGGTGTGATCCCAAATCCGGGCCCGTTTTGCTCTAGGAGGCCGAGGAGCCGAGAAAAACGCGAAAAACTAAAAAAATCGATTTTAGAAAATTCCCGGACCCCTAGAAAAATCGGAAATCGTCTCACGATTCCAATGGCGCCAACCAAATTGTCCTAGCTATGATATTTCCAAAGATATGGGCGAAAAACGGTACGAGCCCAAATCCGGGCCCGTTTAGCTCTAGGAGGCCCAGGAGCCGAGAAAAACGCGAAAAACTAAAAAAATTGATTTTAGACAATTCCCGGACCCGTAGGAAACTCGGAAATCGACTCACGAATCCAATGGCACTAGCCAAATTGTCCTATCTATGATATTTCCAAACATAGAGGCGACAAACGGTGTGATCCCAAATTCGGGCCCGTTTTGCTCTCGGAGCCATAGGAGTTGGACTGATGTGCAGGCGGAGAGCAATCGAACTGATCCGCATGCGCAGAAGAATCGGACTGATGCGCAGGCGCAGAGGAGTGGAACTGATGCGCAGGAGCAGGAGGATCCTACTGACGCGTACGCGCAGAGGCATCGGACTGATGCGCAAGCGCAGCAGAATCGGACTGATGCGCAGGTGCAGGGGAGTCGGACTGATGCGCAGGCGCAGGGGAGTCGGACTGATGCGCATGCGCAGAAGAATCTGACTGATGCGCAGGCGCAGAGGAGTCGGACTCCTGCGCAGGCGCAGGGGAGTCGGACTGATGCGCTGGCGGAGGGGAGTCAGACTGATGCGCATGCGCAGAGGAATCGGACTGATGTGCAGGAGCAGGAGGGTCGGACTGACGCGCATGCCCAGAAGAATCGGACTGATGCGCAGGCGCAGAAGAATCTGACTGAGGCGCAGGCGCAGGGGAGTCGGACTGATGCGCAGGCGCAGAGGAGTGGAACTGATGCGCAGGAGCAGGAGGATCGTACTGACGCGCACGCGCAGAGGCACCGGACTGATGCGCATGCGCAGAGGAATCGGACTGATGCGCAGGCGCAGAGGAGTGGTATTGATGCGCAGCAGCAGAAGAATCGGACTGATGCGCAGTCACAGGGAAATCGCACTGATGCGCATGCGCAGAAGAATCGGACTGATGCGCATGCGCAGAAGAATCGGACTGATGCGCAGGTGCAGGGGAGTCGGACTGATGCGCAGGCGCAGGGGAGTCGGACTGATGCGCAGGCGCAGAAGAATCTGACTGATGCGCAGGCGCAGGGGAGTTGGACCGATGCGCATGTGCAGAAGCGTCGGACTGAGGCACATGCCCAGAAGATTCGGCCTGCTGCGCAGCCGCAGGGGAGTTGGACCGATGCGCCTGCGCAAAAGACTCGGACTGATGCGCAGGCGCAGAAGCATCGGACTGATGCGCATGGGCAGAAGGATCGGACTGATGCGCAGTCGCAGGAAAATCGCACTGATTCGCATGCGCAGAAGAGTCGGACTGATGCGCAGGCGCAGGGGAGTCGGACTGATGCGCATGCGCAGAAGAGTCGGACTGATGCGCAGGTGCAGGGTAGTCGGACTGATGCGCATGCGCAGAGGAATCGGACTGATGCACAGGCGCAGAGGAGTGGTATTGATGCGCAGCAGCAGAAGAATCGGACTGATGCGCAGTCACAGGGAAATCGCACTGATGCGCATGCGCAGAAGATTCGGACTGATGCGCAGGCGCAGGGGAGTCGGGCTGATGCGCAGGCGCAGGGGAGTCGGACTGATGCGCAGGCGGAGAGCAATCGGACTGATGTGCATGAGCAAGAGGGTCGGACTGACGCGCACGCGCAGAGGCATCGGACTGATGCGCTGGCGGAGGGGAGTCAGACTGATGCGCATGCCCAGAAGAATCGGACTGATGCGCAGTCGCAGGAAAATCGCACTGATGCGCATGCGCAGAAGAATCGGACTGATGCGCATGCGCAGAAGAATCGGACTGATGAGCAGGTGCAGGGGAGTCGGACTGATGCGCAGGCGCAGGGGAGTCGGACTGATGTGCAGGAGCAGGAGGGTCGGACTGACGCGCATGCCCAGAAGAATCGGACTGATGCGCAGGCGCAGAAGAATCTGACTGATGCGCAGGCGCAGGGGAGTCGGACTCCTGCGCAGGCGCAGGGGAGTCGGACTCCTGCGCAGGCGCAGGGGAGTCGGACTGATGCGCATGGGCAGAAGAATCTGACTGATGCGCAGGCGCAGGAAAATCGCACTGATGCGCATGCGCAGAAGACTCGGACTGATGCGCAGGCGCAGGGGAGTCGGGCTGATGCGCATGCGCAGAAGCATCGGAATGATGCGCAGGCGCAGGGGAGTGGAACTGATGCGCAGGAGCAGGAGGTTCCTACTGACGCGCACGCGCAGAGACATCGGACTGATGCGCATGCGCAGAGGAATCGGACTGATGCGCAGGCGCAGAGGAGTGGTATTGATGCGCAGCAGCAGAAGAATCGGACTGATGCGCATGCGCAGAGCCATCGGACTGATGCGCATGGGCACAAGAATCGGACTGACTGACGAAAAACGGTGTGATACCAAATCCGGGCAGTTTTTGCTCTACGAGCCGCAGGAGACCTGAAAAACGCGAAAAACTAAAAAAATCGACTTTAGAAAATTCCCGGACCCCTAGAAAAATCGGAAATCGTCTCACGAATCCAATGGCGCTAGCCAAATTGTCCTAGCTATGATATTTCCAAAGATATGGGCGAATAACGGTATGAGTCCAAATCCGGGCCCGTTTTGCTCTAGGAGGCCCAGGAGCCGAGAAAAACGCGAAAAACTGAAAAAATCGACTTGAGACAATTCCCGGACTCCTAGAAAAATCGGAAATCGTCACACGAATAGAATGGCACCAGCCAAATTGTCCTAGCTATGATATTTCCAAAGATATCGACGGAAAACGGTGTGATCCCAAATCCGGACCTTTTTTGCTCTCGGAGCCATAGGAGTTGGACTGATGTGCAGGCGGAGAGCAATCGAACTGGTGCGCATGCGCAGAAGAATCCGACTGACGCGTAGGCGCAGAAGAATCGGAGTGATGCGCATGCGCAGAAGAATCGGAGTGATGCGCATGCGCAGAAGAATCGGACTGATGCGCAGGCGCAGAAGAATCTGACTGATGCGCAGGCGCAGGGGAGTCGGACTGATGCGCATGCGCAGAGGAATCGGACTGATGTGCAGGAGCAGGAGGGTCGGACTGACGCGCATGCGCAGAAGAATCGGACTGATGCGCAATCGCAGGAAAATCGCACTGATGCGCATGCGCAGAAGAATCGGACTGATGCCCAGGTGCAGGGGAGTCGGACTGATGCGCAGGCGCAGGGGAGGCGGACTGATGCGCATGCGCAGAAGAATCTGACTGATGCGCAGGCGCAGGAAAATCGCACTGATGCGCATGCGCAGAAGACTCGGACTGATGCGCAGGCGCAGGGGAGTCGGGCTGATGCGCATGCGCAGAAGCATCGGAATGATGCGCAGGCGCAGAGGAGTGGAACTGATGCGCAGGAGCAGGAGGTTCCTACTGACGCGCACGCGCAGAGGCATCGGACTGATGCGCATGCACAGAGGAATCGGACTGATGCGCAGGCGCAGAGGAGTGGTATTGATGCGCAGCAGCAGAAGAATCGGACTGATGCGCATGCGCAGAGCCATCGGACTGATGCGCATGGGCAGAAGATTCGGACTGACTGACGAAAAACGGTGTGATCCCAAATCCGGGCCCGTTGTGCTCTGGGAGGCCCAGGACCGAGAAAAACGCGAAAAACGGAAAAATCGACGTTAGAAAATTCCCGGACCCCTAGCAAAATCGGAAATCGTCTCACGAATCCAATGGCGCCAGCCAAATTGTCCTGGCTATGATATTTCGAAAGATATGGGCGAAAAACGGTATGAGTCCAAATCCGGGCCCGTTTTGCTCTAGGAGGCCCAGGAGCCGAGAAAAACGCAAAAAACCAAAAAAATCGACTGTAGAAAATTCCTGAAGCAGTAGAAAAATCGGGAATCGACTCACGAATGCAATGGCGGTAGCCAAATTGTCCTAGCTATGATGTTTCCAAAAATTTGGGCGAAAAACGGTATGAGTCCAAATCCGGGCCCGTTTTGCTCTAGGAGGCCCAGGAGCCGAGAAAAACGCGAAAAACCAAAAAAATCGACTTAAGACAATTCCCGGACCCCTAGAAAAATCGGAAATCGTCTCACGTATAGTATGGCACCAGCCAAATTGTCCTAGCTATGATATTTCCAAAGATATCGACGGAAAACGGTGTGATCCCAAATCCGGGCCTTTTTTGCTCTCGGAGCCATAGGAGTTAGACTGGTGTGCAGGCGGAGAGCAATCGAACTGATGCGCATGCGCAGAAGAATCCGACTGACGCGTAGGCGCAGAAGAGCCGGACTGATGCGCAGGCGCAGGGGAGTCGGGCTGATGCGCAGGCGCAGGGGAGTCGGACTGATGCGCAGCCGCAGGGGAGTTGGACCGATGCGCCTGCGCAGAAGACTCGGACTGATGCGCAGGCGCAGAAGCATCGGACTGATGCGCAGGCGCAGAGGAGTGGAACTGATGCGCAGGAGCAGGAGGATCCTACTGACGCGCACGCGCAGAGGCATCGGACTGATGCGCTGGCGGAGGCGCAGAGGCATCGGACTGATGCGCTGGCGTAGGCGATTCAGACTGATGCGCATGCGCAGAGGAATCGGACTGATGCGCAGGCGCAGAGGAGTGGTATTGATGCGCAGCAGCAGAAGAATCTGACTGATGCGCAGGCGCAGGGGAGTGGGACTCCTGCGCAGGCGCAGGGGAGTCGGACTGATGCGCTGGCGGAGGGGAGTCAGACTGATGCGCATGCGCAGAAGAATCGGACTGATGCGCATGCGCAGAAGAATCGGACTGATGCGCATGCGCAGAAGAATCTGACTGATGCGCAGGCGCAGGAAAATCGCACTGATGCGCATGCGCAGAAGAATCGGACTGATGCGCATGCGGAGAAGAATCGGACTGACGAGCAGGTGCAGGGGAGTCGGACTGATGCGCATGCGCAGAGGAATCGGACTGATGCGCAGGCGCAGAGGAGTGGTATTGATGCGCAGCAGCAGAAGAATCGGACTGATGCGCATGCGCAGAGCCATCGGACTGATGCGCATGGGCAGAAGATTCGGACTGACTGACGAAAAACGGTGTGATCCCAAATCCGGGCCCGTTTTGCTCTGGGAGGCCCAGGAGCCGAGAAAAACGCGAAAAACGGAAAAATCGACGTTAGAAAATTCCCGGACCCCTAGAAAAATCGGAAATCGTCTCACGAATCCAATGGCGCTAGCCAAATACTCCTAGCTATGATATTTCCAAATATATGGGCGAATAACGGTATGAGTCCAAATCCGGGCCCGGTTTGCTCTAGGAGGCCCAGGAGCCGAGAAAAACGCGAAAAACTAAAAAAATCGACTTAAGACAATTCCCGGACCCCTAGAAAAATCGGAAATCGTCACACGAATAGAATGGCACCAGCCAAATTGTCCTAGCTATGATATTTCCAAAGATATCGACGGAAAACGGTGTGATCCCAAATCCGGGCCCGTTTTGCTCTAGGAGGCCCAGGAGCAGAGAAAAACGCGAAAAACTAAAAAAATCGACTTTAGAAAATTCCTGGAGCCGTAGAAAAATCGGGAATCGACTCACGAATGCAATGGCGCTAGCCAAATTGTCCTAGCTATGATGTTTCCAAAAATTTGGGCGAAAAACGGTATGAGTCCAAATCCGGGCCCGTTTTGCTCTAGGAGGCCCAGGAGCCGAGAAAAACGCGAAAAACTAAAAAAATCGATTTTAGAAAATTCCCGGAGCCGTAGAAAAATCGGAAATCGTCTCACGAATCCAATGGCGCCAGCCAAATTGTCCTAGCTATGATATTTCCAAAGATATGGGCGAAAAACGCTACGAGCCCAAATGCGGGCCCGTTTTGCTCTAGGAGGCCCAGGAGCCGAGAAAAACGCGAAAAACTAAAAAAATCGACTTTAGAAACTCCCGGACCCCTAGAGAAATCGGAAATCGTCTCACGAATCCAATGGCGCCAGCCAAATTGTCCTAGCTATGATATTTCCCAAGATATGGGCGAAAAACGGTATGAGCCCAAATCCGGGCCCGTTTTGCTCTAGGAGGCCCAGGAGCCGAGAAAAACGCGAAAAAATAAAAAAATCGACTTTAGAAAATTCCCGGACCCATAGAAAAATCGGAAATCGTCTTACGAATCCAATGGCGCTAGCCAAATAGTCCTAGCTATGATATTTCCAAAGATATGGGCGAATAACGGTATGAGTCCAAATCCGGGCCCGTTTCGCTCTAGGAGGCCCAGGAGCCGAGAAAAACGCGAAAAACTAAAAAAATCGACTTAAGACAATTCCCGGACCCCTAGAAAAATCGGAAATCGTCTCACGTATAGAATGGCACCAGCCAAATTGTCCTAGCTATGATATTTCCAAAGATATCGACGGAAAACGGTGTGATCCCAAATCCGGGCCTTTTTTGCTCTCGGAGCCATAGGAGTTGGACTGATGTGCAGGCGGAGAGCAATCGAACTGATGCGCATGCGCAGAAGAATCCGACTGACGCGTAAGCGCAGAAGAGCCGGACTGATGCGCAGGCGCAGGGGAGTCGGGCTGATGCGCAGGCGCAGGGGAGTCGGACTGATGCGCAGGCGCAGAAGCATCGGACTGATGCGCAGGCGCAGAGGAGTGGAACTGATGCGCAGGAGCAGGAGGATCCTACTGACGCGCACGCGCAGAGGCATCGGACTGATCCGCTGGCGGAGGCGCAGAGGCATCGGACTGATGCGCTGGCGTAGGCGAGTCAGACTGATGCGCATGCGCAGAGGAATCGGACTGATGCGCAGGCGCAGAGGAGTGGTATTGATGCGCAGCAGCAGAAGAATCGGACTGATGCGCATGGGCAGAAGAATCGGACTGACTGACTAAAAACGGTGTGATACCAAATCCGGGCAGTTTTTGCTCTACGAGCCGCAGGAGACCTGAAAAACGCGAAAAACTAAAAAAATCGACTTTAGAAAATTCCCGGACCCCTAGAAAAATCGGAAATCGTCTCACGAATCCAATGGCGCCAGCCAAATTGTCCTAGCTATGATATTTCCAAAGATTTGGGCGAAGCACGGTATGAGCCCAAATCCGGGCCCGTTTTGCTCTAGGAGGCCCAGGAGCAGAGAAAAACGCGAAAAACTAAAAAAATCGACTTTAGAAAATTCCTGGAGCCGTAGAAAAATCGGAAATCGTCTCACGAATCCAATGGCGCCGTCAAAATTGTCCTAGCTATGATATTTCCAAAGATAGAGGCGAAAAACGGTATGAGCCCAAATCCGGGCCCGTTTTGCTCTAGGAGGCCCAGGGGCCGAGAAAAACGCGAAAAAATAA